>NC_085866.1:10690341-10720341 GCF_034702125.1 Engraulis encrasicolus | reverse complement strand
CACACTGTTAAATATACACAAAGAAATGCATTCATTGCCTGCTAATTGTGTGAAAAAGGCATGTAATGTGTCAACTGCATGGCAATGGAAAGCCCTTGGTGTGCTAACTGTATGAAGAGTTTTGCAAATGTCACTGAGGATTGGACAAAAGCTTGTTAGCAATTGAAAAAAACTGTAAATGGGCCCCTCATTCTTAGCGGCGCAGAACTTGTGGGCCCCTACTTTCAGAAATGGTCCACAAGTGTGTGGGGGGCCCATCGGGGAAACACCCGCCATGCCAGATGGCCAGTCCAGCCCTGTCTGTGTCCATTGCCATGTGATCCCGGTGACCAATAACAATAAAGGTCAAGTGAGGCAAACATGACTTTATGGGGCGTTGTTTATTTCTTGTTACAACCCTAAAAGCTACTGATTCCAAACAGAGAGGAAAACAATGTTATAAAAATATTTTCTGCTACCAGCACTGCTGCCAGACTTAGCTTAGCGTGGGACAAGATAACCTACAGAACATATGGCGTAATGGGGACCGTGTGTGTTTATACACACCTGCCTCTGCAGCACCCACACTGCATTCGATGCAATTCAGTCTCTGCATTTAATCGATCACACACAAAGCAGGGGCAGTGGAACAGAAAGTCAGGGAGCATGTGTGTGCCCACAGGTGGCTCCAGATAAATCCACAATGTAGTTTTCATTTCACAGAATTCTGTGAGCTCAGGGTAAGGTGACATAATACTGTACAGGAATGATCATGATGATCATCATGACTATCATTTACATTTACGTATTGACACACAAAATACAATGATGTTGAACTCATGTATGCATCTGTGCAAAAATAAGAATGCATACATTTTCCTTCACCAATCCAATATAAAAACATAGGCTTCAACATCATTGCCTTTGTTGTGCAATTCGAGATCATATATTTGCAATGATCCTCAATTCAAATGCGTAACAGGTCCCACAAGAAGCAGACAACAGTTCAAGAAGCAGTGAAGCGTCTTCATAGTCAGTCCGCCCTACCTTCGGCTGGGATGAGAGTGGCCTTGTTTGAAATGAATAATAGAAGTCTGCAACACTGTTAATGCTCCCAGTGATTTATTTGCACAACGTTTCGGACCTTCGTCCTTTTTCCAGTGCAACGAGTGCAACAAGTGGCCTTGTTTGGCCTGGCCCGGCCTGGGTGGGGTGCATGGGAGGCCCTGGAGGACTGAGAGGGCTGGGTGGGGACGGAGGGTGGGGATGATGGGTGGGGACGGAGGGTGGGGATGATGGTAGCAGGACTGGAATTACAGCACGGTGACGTGACGTGGAGGACGCTTGACGCAGGTTGGATGCATTCACAGACGCAAGCATACAGTATGTACATGTGTAGCTGCCATGCCCAAGTATGCGCACCGAGACAGACATTCAGGCAGACACACAGTATGCAAACACACACATGCACACACACACAAACACACACAAAGTATGCAAACACACACACACACACACACACACACACACACACACACACACACAGTATGGAAACACACACACACACACACACGCACACATACACGCACACACGCGTATATACACGCACGCGCACACACACACACACACACACACACACACACACACACACACACACACACACACACACACACACACACACACACACACACACACACACACACACACACACACACACACACACACACACGTCAATAATAACTTTCAGCATAGTTATAACCCTTGAGCATGTTTTATTCTTAATTACTTTGTATCTTTATTCTTATTTAGCCTATCTCTTAGTTATCATGGCAAAAAAAGGTTGTTGACTAAAACGCTAACAAAATATTTTCAAAGGAATTATGTAACACTGGTGTGCACTTCTGGTATTTCGGAGATGACTGTGGTCACCTTGTTTTTCATGTAGACATAACACATCCTCTGCTATTGTGTGTACATATAAGACCTATCATTATACCTGGACCTATCACCCACACCAACACACACACACACACACACACACACACACACACACACACACACACACACACACACACACACACACACACACACACACACACACACACACACACACACACACACACACACACACACACACACACACACAGAAAATATTCGTTGGATCTACATGATTTTAATGTGTACATCGGTCCCACACAATCCAATTGTGTAAGGTCAACATGATTTCTTCCCCTATTTTTATTGTGTAAGGTTTAAGTGATTTTATCACCTTAAACGGAGGTGATTGGATCACCTCAACCTAACACAACTTATTCATGTTCCAGCATCATAAAAATGTGTTGGAACAATGTGATTTTTTTAAATAGTCACAAAATGTTTTTTTTCACCTAAATCAGAGGTGATGAAATCACTTTAATCCTAAACAATTAATTGGTATTCCATTAACCAGAAAATATGTTGGAAAAACACAAAACTTTGACATAGTTTGAAAGTATTTTTTTCATGTTTATTGAAGGTGATGGAATCATGCATACAGCTACATTTCAGTAACATGATTCTTTAGTCTCAATCCACCCCCCCCCCCCAAAAAAAACATATGGTAAACATATTAGGTCTAGGCTATACAAATGCATTGCAGATCACAATTTGATGTACAGGCATGTGCAAACAAAAACAAAAAAAGGAGTCAGAATTCTGTGATTAAATGTATTGACTTTCACTGTACGCATGTGAAATGCACACAGATATACAAAACAAAAAGACAGTCACAAATAACTGCTACTCTTAGACCAATCAACGAGCAGGAAATACAACGAGCAGAGTCTGTGAACAAAAAGAAAGTCCAATTCGCTTTAAAGGTGCACTGTGTATTATTTTCAGTAGTTTATTTTGAGATTTCATGCTGCCCATGCACAAATGTTGCATTTTTCATGAATATTTACCACCACCAAACTTTAAGTTGTCGCTATGACTGGGGAAATTGCTCTTTCCATACATGAAAGGGGGAGGAGGAAAGAGAGGAATCTTCTCCACTGGCTGTCATTTTGAGTTTCTAGAAATACAGATTTTTAGTAAACTTACTGAACTTTACTTTACTTTACTTACTGAAAATATTCGTTTATTACTAAGTAAATATTCATGAAAAGGACAAAGTTGGTAATAGGCAGCACCGTTTCAATGTGCAGCATAGTTGCCTACTCTGGTCACCATCCTACACAGTGCACCTTTAAGAAAATGATTTGTTTGGTTGCTGTGAAAAAGTGCTCTCTGGCTGGATTAGCATTCATGTGAACACATCGGACACAAATAAAATTCACTCTACATACAGTTCTTTTAGCTCATTGACTAAGTGCATTAGTCCACACTAGTAGGTGTGCGTGTGTGCGTTCATGCGCGTATACTGTATGCATGTGCACGTATAATGTATGCATGTGCGCGTGCATCTGGCAGTCCACCATTCATTTGGTTGTCCTCTTTGGTGACCACATTTGTGTTATTACCCAGTCTTATTTAAGTCTAGTCTTGGTATTTTGTTTGTCTTTAGTTTGGGTCAAAATCAACACAGTATGTACAAAACATATGCACACTCAAGTGCTATTCTTAAACCAGCAAGGAGCTGGAAGTGCATACAAGCAAATAGATCTCTAGAAAAAAGGTACATTTCACTTAAAGAAACAAAAATAACTGCTGTTTTTTTAGTTGCTGAAAAAAGAGTCCTTTCCGATTGGGTGTCACGTGTGTGACAGACATACACTAAAACTGACAATGTCCTAAGGGTGGGATGGCCAATCTTCTGTCAGAGCAGATTCCAATAGTGATGTCTTCAATTGCTTCGTCTACGGCAACTTCATCCATGACCTATTCAACACAGACAAAAGTAAATAAACACAAATTAACCAAGCCATTTGAATTAACAAATAAATCAACATTAAGCTGGGCAGTAGGTTACTGCAAAGTCCAAAGCATGTCCTCTGTTCCACTGTCAAGATTCTCAGTTCTAATTCTGATGTGGGACCTGGATGATGATTTAACGCTGGTGTGAATTGGCCTGAGGTCGTCAAATACCAGAGCCAAAGCTGTGTAGTTGCCTTCATTCTGCAGGGATGTCAAACTCAAACCCAGGGCCAAGATCATTGCATAGCATGACAAGACTTTGACATGAAACTTGGTGTGTCACAGGAATACCAGTGGGCCCAGGCCAATGAAAAAGTTCACTCTCATATGGAACAACACCCCAGGTCTACTGTCTCCTTCGCTGGGATCTACAAGAAGCTTGTAGTAGACAACCAGTGATGCCAATTCTCTGTTTAAGGTGTTTCAGAGCACAGAGATGTAAGGATCAGTTTGTCTCAATTAAGAGAACAAGTTTCATTATGCATATACAGGTACGGTATATACTGTTCCTTGCGAGGAGACTTTGAAGGAAAAGTCTACTGCATTTCTCTGCTCTCTGATCTGAGATGAATTGAGAACCTCTCTGGCGTTTGTGCATGCGTGCAGTAATATGGCATGCAGGGCTTGTCTGTCAAGGGGCTGAAATAAGAAGTTCTTACAGTTTTCCCCATCTCAATAAGTTTCCCTGATAACTTAAGATGATTAAAAATAAAACGTGCAATATTCTAGGCAGACATACAATGGACAATATAATGAAAAGCGTAACACAGCTGGTGCACTCTGTCGACTCTGATTTCTACCCCCCCCCCCCCCATCAGAGTGAAAAACATGTCAACAAAGTGCTCTCAGATATTATACCCTTCATTGTAGTGCTCATTTTGTTTCTACATAGAAGATATTAATATTTATTTTTGTTTAGCTGCACATGCATTGTGTAGTAAGTGTATTGGAATAAGGAAACCGTGGGATAGCTTGCTCACTTTCAACTGAAGCCTCTCAATGTCATGTTGAGCATAGCACAACGCATACAAACTAGTGTCACACTCCACACTGAGAGTGGGAACACCAGGGAGGTAGTCATCAACACTTCTCAGATCAGATCATCTCGTCTCAGATAACTCCAATTCTAGTACTAAGCAATAATCTAATATTCACTGGTCAGAGTACGACAAAATTTAATATAAAAATTTGAGAAGCAGCTCCTTATACCACTGGAATATTTAGTCACCACCATTCAGATAACAGCTAATTTAAAGCAGGAGTCAAGTTGTTAAGGAGCACTGGGTAGGGGTGTGGCCAAAGTAAATGCTTTACCTTGAGGACTTGGAACAGTGCAGGCCATTGCAGTGGGACTGTGGTGATTCTTTTCAATTCAGCACTGATCTGAAAAGACATAAAGAGCCCAAAGGATTTAACAATCAAATCATTAACATTAGGAGAAAGCCACACACACATTCAAGAAAGGAGATAAAACGCTGTAATTCACAAAAAACATTAAAGACAATCCGAATTGAATGTCTTACCTTGCGAACTTTAAACAGTGCAGGCCACTGTGCCAGAAGTCCTCAGAAATGGTGCATCTTGTACAACTTAATGAAATGAAGAAAGAAAGAAAGAATAAAAAAGAACATTTGTAACCTGTGCAGCATGAGTTCTGGAAATAAACTACTTAAAAAATCACTCTGCACCTTTAAAATCACAGACTGTATCATGATCTGCTTCAATTGTCATGGTACATGTTGGTGAAATTCAGATTTCCAATATTGACGCCATGCATCCAGCCTAAAACCATGTCTGTCTCACTACCACTACTTGACCATGAGCATGGGACAGTTTACTTTGTACTACTCACTTGGTTAAGATCACACATGCTTGACACCATCCGAAAAAATGTGTCTGTTTGTCTCTGATGAAACCATGATGAACACATTTGCTTTAGATTGTTTCAAGCATGTGTGATAGTAGCCAAGGGAGAAGTATAAAGAAAATAGTCCCATGTTTACGGTCAAAAATGGTGGTGGGACTGATTTGTTTTGAGATTCTATGAATGGCATCAACATTGGGAAGCTGACTGCCACCAAAAGAAACATGGCATATGAATGTACTGGTACCATGACTACTAAGGCAGATCATGATCCTCTCTATGGGGTTTTAACATGCAGGGGTGTAACTTAATAGTAAAAAAAGGCTTTCTGCTCAGGAACCATCAAGTAGACAGGCAAAAAATACAGAAACTTACATCAGCCAATTCAGCAACAGTTGCTTGGATTGCAGGGGAACTGTGGTGATTCTTTTGAATTCAGCACTGATCTGAAAAGACATAAAGAGCCCAAAGGATTGACAAATCATAAACATTAGGGAAAAGCCACACACACACACACACACACACATAAAAACAATATAAAAACTTTAAAGACAATCAGCATTGAATGTCTTACCTTACAGACTTCGAACAGTGCAGGCCGCTGTGCCAGAAGTCCTTAAAGAAAGAAAGAAAGAAAGAAAGAAAGAAAGAAAGAAAGAAAGAAAGAAAGAAAGAAAGAAAGAAGGAATTGGTGAGGTTAAGCATGATTCGTGAACGAGGAGCATGCATTCTGTAAACTAGGCTACTTGTAAACAATGCTCCTCTTAAAAGAGGAAGATAAAGGCTAAGTAAAACGAGATAACAAGGCAGTGCATGCTTTGCATTGCACCATAAGTGCAAGTAAAAAAAAAAAAGTGATATGCACTTCAATAAATAGGATACTATTCCCACATGTTTCATCCAATTCCCTGTGCAAAGTTTAAATTCAGGTTATATGCACTCTATCTAGGTCGGTTGTTCTTTGACTTCGTGTGCAGGAAAGCTTACATTTGATTAACCTTCGGTTAAGACCACAAGTGCATGTGTGCATTAAACACCTGGTTTGGGTCAAAAAAGAAAACTTTAAAAATAGAATACTTGGCTTAAAATGAACACACCGAAACGACGCCAGCCCTCTGTTCTCGTGAGCATGCAACGTGTTCGATCAAGTTCTAGTTCGCTGTGCATAACCCCCACCACCCCTCCCCCATTAACGGATCAGACCCTCCCGCGCAAATATAGCTATTAACTGAAGATGACCAGCTAGATTGTTGTACAGTAGCAGTTTTTACTACATCCTTTGAATATCCTAAATGTACATATCTTCCATTCTTTTCGAAAATGACATGATGCATAGCCAACTGCATGTGTTTGCAGTGCACCTGTTACTAAGCAAAGAGCACTGCGCGGGTAAATGTAGTAGAGTCTAAGCTCAGCTTCCACACACAAAAGACACAAGAGCAGTACTACATCGCCCACCATAAATGAAAGTACTTCAGTTACTTACTCAATTTCGTGTATATCTTCACACATGACAACACTATTCCAGCGAGATGAGACTGAAGAGTAGGACCGAGCTGACTGAGGCGAACGGCTCTCTGGCTTTGAAACTTTCCGGCTTCTTCTTGTCTTAGAAAGTGGTGCACTAGCGCCACCTCAGGACTGGAGGCCACCCCAGACACAACTTACAGTTTTTCTCGATTGCCTCCACACAAGTTCTGGTACTTCACACACAATTCTCGGAACATCTCACCCATTTCCCAACTCCCCTAACCAATGTCACTGAACACTAAACACAATTCCTACTTAACACTCAAATTCCAGTTTTAAAACACACTCTTTTCACACCATTACACACAATTCTCTGGATTACACTCAATTTTCATAAAGAAAAACACTGGGTTTCTCATGGAACACACTGTCATTCACAACACTACAATCAACTGCAACTATGTTCACTTCCTCATCACATGGGCAAACTCTCTTCATACCGGTTTACAATCTGAAATCATCACCCCATAAGGACACACATTGCATGTCATATTGATGAAAAATGAGTGGATGCAAGGAGAAAACCCATTTGTTTAGTTTTTGAACTCAAAACTATGTAATACAAGACATAACTTGCATGTAGTTACCCAATATTTTACAATACATTAGTGCAATTTTTAAATATTTTTAAAAATATGTAAAATATATACACGTCTGTGTACTCCGAGTCTAAAAACAATATTTCAGTATTTTACTACTGAAAAATACCCTCTTTAGTAAGTAGAACACTGAAGAAAATAAGTTTCTACTGTGTTTCAAGTTGAGTATAGAGTTTTTTTCATAGCAATAGGCTATACAGTAATGTAATGGTTTTTTTGTACTGCCAAATAGGCAGTGGGGTTTATCTTTGTGTTGTTTTTGTGAAAAAACATAAAAATCTTTCTGTTTCTGTTTGTGTGTTGGGCGAATGAAGTTTTTCCAACTTATGTCACAATATCCATGCAATCCAGAACAAAAAAAGCCCAAGTTACTGGGAGAAATTAGTTTTACCCTGTGCCCAACAGTGTTTTAATGGGTCTGCAAATGTGTATTGTAGTGACTGTCTGTGTGTGTCATTTGACGACAAAATGAGGTTTTTAGAAGAGAGTACATTGTTTTGAGACAAGACGTGCATTTTTCAGAGGTAGTGAAGAGTTTGGCCCGTTGTGTGTGAGGTTTGGAGATTTGTGTGTAGAGTTTTGAGAATTCGAAGACCGATTCCGAAAATTGTGTGTAGGCAATCGAGAAAAACTGTAATCATGTTCATTCAAAGCATTAGAAACATGCCAATTCTGCATTCTCCAAGAATATGTTATCCTTATTTGATGAAATGATGTTTACTCAAGAAATGTTAATGAATTGTTTTGCATCTATTTACTTTATGTAGGTTAATTCAAAGACCCGTCATTCCCCATTTTTTCAGTGCACAAACACACACACACACTGAGGGACAAGTCCACATCCTCACAGCTGCGACAACACACACACCCACACACATACACACACACACACACATACACACACACACTCACACACACACACACACTGAGGGACAAGTCCACATTTGCACAACCTCACACACCTGCAGACCCGTTTACTCGCCTTCTCTTCTTCTCTCCAGGCCGGGTGCTGACTCTGTGTGTGTGTGTGTGTGTGTTTGTGTGTGTGTGTGTTGTGTGTGTGTGTCTGTGTGTCTGTGTGTCTGTGTGTCTGTGTGTGTGTGTCTGTGTGTGTGTGTGTGTGTGTGTGTGTGTGTGTGTGTGTGTGTGTGTGTGTGTGTGTGTGTGTGTGTGTGTGTGTGTGTGTGTCTGTGTGTGTGTGTTGTCGCAGCTGTGAGGATGTCATGTTTTCCCTCACCCTTGGTCTTTGCTAGATAATCGTAATGAGGCTAAAAAGGACAAGGGTGTCTGCGCAAGCTATGTATGTGTGTTCGTGTGTGTGTGTGTGTGTGTGTGTGTGTGTGTGTGTGTGTGTGTGTGTGTGTGTGTGTGTGTGTGTGTGTGTGTGTGTGTGTGTGCGTGTGTAGGTGTGTGAGAGAGAGAGAGAGAGAGAGAGAGAGAGAGAGAGAGAGAGAGAGAGAGAGAGAGAGAGAGAGAGAGAGAGAGAGAGAGAGAGAGAAAGAAATGGGTAGATGGATAGGGAAGACAGTTAATAGAGAAAATGTGATAGGAAATAACATGAGGGATAAAGAAAGCCAGAACTTTTTTGCCAGAGATGCCTGTAGTTTGGTCACAGAAAGGATTGTCTTTGTACCTTTTCAAAATTCCCTGACATGCAAACAGCTTTTTTTCTTCCTGAAGTTCCTGACAACTCTGTCTATTGTTGTGAGGCCACAGCTACCGTATCTCTGGCAACCCTTTCAAAGGTGGCAGTTCTGTTCCCAGGCTATTTTAGCTCAAGGCCTTGCATAACTATATGACACCATTCTGGAACGTATTCTGGAACATATTCGGTAAGTTATTTCAAACTCTGTAAGTTATTTTAATTAATTTGTCAATGGAACCATCCATTTGTAACATCACATAATTCTAAGCAAACTTAGTGTTACATGCAGGGTTAACAAAATCACTGTGACGCATGCATGACATCAACAGATATTGTATTGATATTAATTATTATGTATTAATATTATAATATGATAATGTATTAATATTAATCACATGGTTGTGTTGCTATTAACATTATGGAGGACCATCTTAAGGCATAATCATATTCATAATCACACTTCGAAAGTCCCGTTAAGTTTTGTTTGCCTTCCCAAACAACACTCATTGATATGAACTGTCATAAGTTATCATAGTGTTTCTCAACGGGGGCGGTACACCCCCCCAGGGGGCATTGGGGAGCTCTAGGGGGCCGTTGAGAAGGATACAACTGACTAGGGGAGGGGCCTAGGTCCCATTGGTGGGCATGGGTGTATTTTATTTCTCAATACTAAGGGGGGCATTCAGAGGCTTGTGATGAGGTGAAGGGAGCATTGGGGGGCTTAGGAGGAGGTCCAGGGGGCGTTAGTTCAAAAAAGGTTGACAACCACTGCCAACCATGAGCCATGAGTCATGAGTCCATCCCCTGAGGGGTCTATCATGTGACGCCAGGCAGCCCTCGCTAGCCCCCCTCCCTGGTCGCAATGTTACATAACGGCTGGCCCTCAGCAGATTCCCATTAAGGAAGCAGTCATGGCCCATGGAATGTTTACCAACTTCCTGTTTCTGTGGGACAGTATAGCTTCTTTATGTCTACAGCTATGCCGCCGTAGCCTTATCTGTCCACAACAGTAACAGTGAGGCATGGTAGGGGAAGGGCGGAGGGATGGAGGGCACGAGGGGGCAAAATATTTGGCATGTTTAAGAGGAAGTAGCGAGAGGTTTGGAATCCACAGCACCAACCACTCCCTTTGTGAGGCCAGAGGATGTTGTGATTCGTGTTGTGATTCTTGAGCTGATTAAGTGTTTCCTCTAAAGTATATAGAATACATTTGATCATTATATCATTATTTCTCCGTTTAGATCTCTGGTGCCAGGAACTGTGCTAGCATGTGCACTAGCATACCAATTTCTGAATGAAAGATATGTACAACATGCCAGTGCCCTTGTGGCAACGCCTGTGTATTTTTTAAAAAACATTTTTTTAAGTGACAATGTTTACTGTTACATAATCATCACTGGATCTGTGTTTGTCCCTTGAGAACCACTGTGTGTGTAACGTGGCAGCGTAAATGCCTGCGGGAAATTCAGGAAGCAGGAAGAGCAGGATCTGTGGGTGACATTAACATTGGACACGCTAGCAGAACATTAGCGACGCTAATTCCACCTCTGACGCACAAGAGCCACACCTTGCTGTGAGGGAACATTGAACGACTGACTTGTTTTGACTATTTGTCATTATAGTGTACATAAAAATGATACTTACCGTATGAAGGGGAGGAGAAACAGAGTCTCTGGGTTACCAAACATGCACCTTGATGTAGACCAGTGGTTCTCAACCTTTTTTGAGCAAACCCCCCCCCCCCCTTGAACTCATCATAAGCCTCCCAACGCCCCCTTGACCTCACCACAAGCCTACCAACGTCGCCCTTAGTATTGAAAAATACAATGGTAACCAGGGCCGCTGACAGCTTTGGCAGGGCCCAGGACAAAATCATCTGAAAGGGCCCCCCACCCAATAGCCTATATTCAATGTAATGAGCACCCAATTATGCCCCACCCCCCCCCCCCATCTCCCTGGGCCCGGGACAACTGAGCCCTTTGTCCCCCCTTGTCGGCTTCTCTGATGGTAACTAAGCCCCGTCCCCAATTAGCTGTATCCTTCTAAACGCCCCCCTAGGGCCCTTGGGGGCTGTAGCGCCCCCGTTGAGAAACACTAAAGGGCTCTGCATACTTCACGTGCGCACTTTGTCGCGAGTGGCGCGAGAACCATTAATGACGTCATCACTTGCGACAGACTATTCATACTTCAAAAGCGCCTTGCTCGCATTGTCGGAAGTGCCCTCTGCTGTTCATGAGAGAAACGGCAGTATTTTTCGCAACTCGCAGCGTGAGTTCTACTGATGTATAAAATAGAAAGCTAAACACGGCTGCTGTAGGGCTACTGAACGTCTGACTTGTGACTTACCACATTGAAACATATATTTTTTGTTGTAGCCTACATTGCCAGATAATTCCAAGACCATGAGAGAGCATTGTTCTGGCGGCAGAATTTATAAATAGATCGCCGAACACAACGTGCTTCTGAACAAAGTAAACAATAATTGTTTCACTGAACAACATTTAAGAGAGAAGATAAAATAACTCTCTGACATTTTATTATCCTCAAAATGATGCAGGATCCATTCTGTAGTAGCCTGCAGTAGTTGTAGCCTCTCTTCGCAACTCCTGCTTTGTCTGCCTATCTGCGTGGTCGCTGGTGGCGCACGACAAGTTAGAAAAATCCTCGTGTGCACGACGTGGCGACACGCGCCGAATTTTGAGCTTACAACGGGGGGCGTGTCGAAATTTTAGGTCACGTGACGGCGCGCGCCATCGTCGTGAGTGAAGTATGAAGGAGACTAGCACCACTCACGACTAGTATGAATCCCCCTTAACATAGACCATTTTGCTTTGACATTTCTACATAAGGGTGTCATGTAACCATCGTAAGAATGACATGACATGTCAGAAACATGAATTACATATTAACGTAGACGCACGATCATCATAATGTGTCATTTGGTTTTAGGACACTCAAACATTGTCAACTTGACATTCTAAACACTGAATGACAGCAATTCGGTGTGGATTTTCAGGATGTCACTAGGTAGACCTGATGTCTGAGAAAGACACGAAATTGCTTCATAGCATGGTACTACCCAACCCTTTGTAAGGTGTTCAGGTCATTTTGACCCGTTTTCAGTTTTTTTGCTTGAGAAAAATAGTATCAGTTATTATTCTTTCACACTGAGATTCACTGGCTTTAGCTCATTTTCTGTGAGGAACATGAATCTGAAAAACGAATGAGTGACCTCCCCCACCCACCAATAAAAGGTTGTTACTAATGAATACTGGTCATGGTATAGACACCATTTCTCCAGAGTACATAGAACTCTGATCCAGCATCGCCTCCTAACCAGGGGTGTAGTGGGCATGGTACACAGGGGTACGCATCCATCCACCCACTTCTCCTGAGGTGAGATACATTTTTTTTCTTTTTTTAAACCCTTCTGTCTGTGTTTGAATACAAAAAGGGTAGAATGAACGCACAGCAGTAGGTGATGGACCAAAGCAGATGAAAACAGAGCAGAAACGACAGTAGGTCTGGGGGGTTGGGTGTTGTTGACATGGTAAGTTGCGTAATTAATTGATGATGTCACAAACCGCAAACCCCTACTTTAAAAATCCCCACTACACCACTGCTCCTAACCTTTCCCAGGTAGGTAGGCCTACTTTAAACGGAGCCTATGAGATGGAAAATGGTTTAATTACCTCTTAAGAAAGAACCCACTCAAGAGGGAGTAATGAGATCATGACTTTGCCAACATTCAAACTGCTCATTATGCAATTATGACATGGGCACAACAAATAATGAGAGATTAAATGGCTGCTGGTTCCCAGGTGAAAAGAAAATGTTTGGCTTAATTGAATTTATTTTCTCTTTCATCTTGTCCCAACCACAGTCTAGTGCCGTCTGTGGTTCCTTTGCTCCCGATGGTCAGTGGATAATCATGGCTAGCTGGTCTAATATCTCAGATACCCGCCAGAGAGGGTAATAATAAGTGTGTGCTGTCACATGAGAAAGATGTAAAGAAAGTAATTCATAGTCAGGCCTTGAGTGCTTGGTGTACAGTGAAGCACATTTGGCATATTAGCTGGCCTCATCCCCTCGATGCTTTAAGCAGAGATTCTTTAATAGAGATATTCCAGCATAATAGGTTTCTATGGGCACCTAACATGACCAGGTTCCGGTCTGCCTAAAGGGGCGTGTCATAATGCTCCTACAATGAATAGAACAGTCCTTAGGTCTGCCTAGGTCTGCCTAAGGGGGGCCATAATAGAACCAGGAAACAATGGGCCAATGGAACCTCTCTCTATCTACTCTCTCTGCTTTAAGCGGCGTTCACATGGGAGGAGACCTGCTCGCACCCCAGCTGGATAGTAAGATAGTAGCTGGCGGCTTTAATGAAATGGAGGAGTAGGGGCAAGTGGTGGGAGTCGGGACAATTCCAGAAGCCTTTGTGCATAAGTGAAGGCGAGAGCAGGTAAGAGAGCAGTCAATCACTCCACAGACTTCCTTCTGAACTATGTTTAAAAAACAACATTTAAGGAGCCAAACAAGGATTCGGTCAGCAATAGGTACAGTATGGACCCATCTCCGCCTCTCTCTCTCTCTCTCTCTCTCTCTCTCTCTCTCTCTCTCTCTCTCTCTCTTGCTCAGGTATAATGCATTCACATTCTATTAGTGAGACATGATTTTGAATACAAAACAATTAGAGACACTTTGGTTCTATGTAGACGTGTTCACCTCAAGACGTTTGGTTGGTGGGTTTCTCAATAAGGCATTTGTTCCACATAACAGAAAAACAATGTTAAGTGTGATTCCTGTAGTGCATAATGGGCTTTCTAATGGCTCGTTCTTTTGAAACTCGATTGTCGGAAACTCTGGCTTCCGCCTCGGAAAAGTACAATAGAATGGGTACTGATATCGGGGTTCCGAAACACAGGAGCGCTTCTGTGTACTCCGAGTTCATTTAACATTAGTGTTTTCAGACGTTTGTATTGTCCCCAGCTGTTTCAATAGAACGCATTTACAACGGTTGTCGGGAGAACAACCTCGGATCTACCGACGGCCGAGTTTCAAAAGAATGAGCCATAACCAATGGATGTTACTCTAATAAACTGCCTCTGTGCTGCTGCTAATGAGAGAGCTCAGAGCTCAGAGAAGGCACAGGACAAACACTGGAGGGTCTGCTTTGGGCACTGCTGATCTATTAGCAGGCTTTCCCCCAGCGCTTTCTTATCAAGGCGGCCGCCTTGACTAAACCCCACCCCCGCCTTGGCTACGTTCCCTAAAAAAAAAAAAAAAAAAAAAAAAAAAAAAAATGCGTCCGAGGGCAAAAAAAAAAAAAAAAAAACTTGTAAAAAAAAAAAGTTGTAATGCATGTTCAAGCGCAGGCACTAGGACAACATCGGTTGGACTAAATTGTGACACCTAGTGGTCGGATTTATTACTACGCCATGTGTGTCCAGAATTACTTTTCTAAAGATAGCGTTTTGTTTCCTTGGAAACGGACGCGGTTTATGTGTTACGCATACGCTATTTGACTCGGGTTTGCATTATTATGGATGAATTTCTAATCTTGACATTCTAATGGACAATCTGTGCGAGTTTCAAAATGCGTTTTTATGTAACATGGGAGTAAAATGTGTTAACAGTACGCCCGTCTGGGATTTGTTAGCTAGTTCGCTAGTTAGCTAGCAAGTAAGTTAGCAGAAATAAACTCTCTCTGGTAATAGATATTAGAATCGATCTGTCTCAATGGCCCAAGCATAAACAAAGAAACACCAGGATTTGGATGTAATGCTATAGTATCAGCAATTTGTCAAAGCAAAACATTCTGAGAACATTCACAGAACCAGTTCATTATATCCACAGTCTTGAGTGTCGGCAAATCTTTCCACTTTTGACATGATGTAGGCTAGTGTAGAGACCTAGCACTTGCTAGCTAACTAGCGGGCCAGCTAGTTTAACAAATCCCAGACGGGATGTAAACACATTTACTCCCATATCACATAAAAACACATTATGAAATTCGCATAGATTGTCCATTAACATGTCAAGATTAGAAATTCATCCATAATAGTGCAAAACCGAGTCAAATAGCGTATGCGTAACACATAAACCGCGTCCGTTTCCAAGGAAACAAAACGCTATCTTTAGAAAAGTAATTCTGCACTTAAAGTGGGCTACCTTCGGATTGGTAGATGCTAGGAAAATACCGCTTTCAGTTATGGAAAGCTGAGGTTCTCAGCTTTTAAACAAGTCCAATGGTGTGTCTTTAGGTATAATTAAAAATATTCTGTGTCAGATCGAAAAAATGAAGTTTTGGATGGGTTTCAATGGCTCCAAGCCCAGGTTGTCCACCAGCAGCGGTAGATCACCACCAGGGGCAGCACTATGACGTCAGCAGCAACCCAAGAATTAGCATAAATGGGCCACCAGTATGGCAGTTTAATTACAACAGGGCACTGGAACTCTTTTTTGAAAAACCGAGAAGGATGGCCTGCAAGGACAAGACTTGCAAAATGTGCCATAGGTAGTCATAGGTAGCCAGTCAATTTTGCACTCCATTTGGTTTCTCTTTTTCATTAATGTAAACAACCTGCACTGCACTTTTTGTTACATTTTTCTTTTCAGCTTCTGTAAATAGTTTTGATATGGCAGGTCAATAAATACATATTTTCCAGTTCTACACAGCTTTGTTATTATTCAAACCCCCCCCCCAAACCCCCGAAACAGTATTCGTGCCGTGCGTGACATCAAACCCCGCCAACACCTCCCCCCGCGTGACATCGCGAGGGGCGCCGCCCCACCCCCCCACCCCCCCCGCCACGCCGCCCCCCAGGGACAGACTCGAAGCCTCACCACCTTGACTAACCAATTTTCTGGGGGAAACACTGATTAGTCAACTTTATCTATTCATTTGCCACTGACAATGTTGCTCATTCCACGAATACTCTCAGTGCTACCCTAGGGCTTGGTCAGGTGCAAGGTAAAAACATGTAGGGTAGGCGTCACACACGTAATTCAACACTTGAATTCAACACAAGAAATCTCTGGAACCCGAATACACTCAAGAGGATGTGGAGTGAAAGGGCAGCACATGTGTTTGCCAGATAAGTGTGTGCGCGCGTGTGTGTGTGTCCGCCTGTGCGCGGACTCGTGCATGTGTGTGTGTGTGTGTGCGTGTGCATACGTGCACGTGTGCATGTGTCTGTGTATGCGTGCATGCGTGAATGTGTGCGTGTGTGTGTGCGTGCGTGTGTGTGTGTGTGTGTGTGTGTGTGTGTGTGTGTGCGTCCTTGTGCTTGTGTGTGTGTGTGCGTCAGAGAGCATGTGTCATGTGGAAGAGGAGGTTCCCCATAAGGGCAAGGTGCTCCTGCTCTGCTCTGCTCTGCTCTGCTCTGTTCTGGTCCCCTCCCTGATGTTGCGTAGAGGTCCAGCACCTCAGATCTTAGGCATGCATGCAGCATCTGCTCCCATCTGGACGAGTGAAAGAGTTCACTGGAGGAGGGTGGGGACACGGATGGCGTAATGCAAAAAGGTCTGTATATTAGGCTGTGTAGCCCTTGAAGAAAAAAAAGTCATAAAACACACACACACACACACAGGCACGCACGCACGCACACACACACAAACACACATGCGCACGCACACGCACGCACGCACGCACGCACGCACGCACGCACACACGCGCGCGCATATATACAGTATGTCACATAAGTGAGTACACCCCTCATATTTTTGCAGATTTGTAAATATATCTTTTCATAGGACAACACTTCACTTCGACACAATGATCATTTAACAGATAACTTAACAACATAAACAAATTTGTTTTTTTTAGATGGTATCAAGCATGTGTGGTGGTGAACAAATGAGTTTTACTAAAAAGTGTATCATCTGGCGAGTGAGTTTAACAAATTTAAGCAGTTATACTGTATATGTTGTTAACAGGTCACTCATCATTGTGTCGAAGTGAACTTTCTTAACAGCTGTCCTATGAAAAGATATATTTACAAATTTGCAAAAATGTGAGGGATGTACTCACTTATGTGACACACTGTATGTATATATTGCAAACAAGATGACCCTACACACTAAAATAAATAAATATTTCCTGTTCTGCGGATCTTTGAGCAGCAGCCTGACATTCTAGCAGCCTCATCCCTCTTTGACGTGAGAGAAGTTCAGGCTGCCAGGCCAGCTGACATCACCGCTTAGAAGGCCGGGTGTGGCAATAATAGCCACTGGTTACAAGGAAACGCTCACACACATTCTCTCACAGACATTCTTTCTGTTTCTTAACCCCCCCCCCCCTCCATTTACACACACATGCGCGCACGCCCACACACATGCGCACATGCACACACACATGCGCACTCACACACACACACACACACACACACACACACACACCCAACTGATCCATAACCATCATGTACCCTTGAACACCCATCTGACTTTCACTGGGTGTAAAATATGATAGGAGCCGTTCTATTAAAAACACACATGCTGACACACACGCACACGCACGCACGCATGCGCGCGCACACACGCACACACACACACACACACACACACACATACACACACACACACAGCTGTATGGAGGATTGCTGTCCCAGATATAGCCGCCCCTGTAACCACAGACTACCCTGGAAGACATCTCTACACCATGGCAGTTTGGACTGGACGGACTAAAAAGAAGGCCCCATATTTTTGCACGGCCCTGGTAAATTGTAAAAAGACACTAAGAAAATACAAAAAAAAGAACAGCATTGGCCCCTGAGGACTGATGACCAACCGGAAAATGTGTTGTTCGCTAGATTGGCAGTCCGAGCCTGTACCTAGCTAGCTACCATGTTGGAATCTACCATCCAAAGGTTAATGTGTTAAAGCAAGGCCCCTGTATTAAGTTTGTTGTTACCAGAATGCCAATGAACAAGTTGTTACGCCTTTTTTTTAACTATTTTTTTTTCTGGTGTTTCTCGACTTTATTGATGACAGGACAGTATGAGAGGTGGACAGGAAGCGTATGTGGAGAGAAATGGGGAGGGTTCGGCAAATGACCTGGGCCGGAATTGAACCCGGGTTGCCGGCGTAGCAGCCCAGTGCCCTACCATTAGAGCTACTGCAGGGCCGTTGTTATGTGGGGGCAGCCGTGGCCTAGTGGTTAGAGTTTATCTTTCAATCTAGGGGTTGCAGGTTCGAATCCCCCCTGACCTCTCTCTATATCTCCGTCCATGGCTGAAGTGCCCTTGAGCAAGGCACCTAACCCCACATTGCTCCAGGGACTGTAACCAAAACCCTGAAAAATAATAGTTGTAAGTCGCTTTGAATAAAATGAAAGCGTCAGCTAAGTCCAATGTAATTTAATGTAATGTAATAGAACGGCTCCTATCATATTTTACACCCATTGAAAGTAATGTAATGTAATGTAATGTAATGTCTTACAACAAAACACTCAATGTTGTAGTGTTGCAGAATACCATATCCTCTGCTTAATATTTGGCCGCATCCAAATACAGAATCTCACTACAACCACCGAAATTGAAACCGAACCCTGCAACAAGGCCGAGTACGACCGAATCCGAAGCGGAATCTTGGATTCTGGACATGCCTAGTAAAGTCAAGTCAAGTTTATTGTCAATTTCTTTACATGCACTGGTCATACAAAGAATTTGAAATTGCGTTTCTTGCTCTCCCATGCAGACATAGACTAATCTAGGTAAGGACATAGACAGTATAGACATAGACAGTACTCATACATGGACATAGACAGTATGGACGTAGACATTGCTCATACAGACATTTAAAGTGCAAGACTGGACAACAGAAGACTTGTAGAGAACATACATTAAGAGGAGGTATTTTGTTGTTCTTTTTTCTAAAAGTCCTTTATAGCGTTCTGACATAGTAATAGTAGCATTTGAAGAAATAAATAATTAAAAAAAAGGTTTTTATTAAATACACCAGCAGCAGTATGTGTGTGTGTGTGTTTGTATGTGTTTTGTGTGCGTGTGTGCGTGTGTGTGTGTGTGTGTGTGTGTGTGTGTGTGTGTGTGTGTGTGTGTGTGTGTGTGTGTGTGTGTGTGTGTGTGTGTGTGTGTTTAGTGCAGGTAGAAAGTGCGGTGTGCGTCTGTGTGTGTGTACCTGTGTATGTGTGTGTGTGTGTGTGTGTGTGTGTATGTGTGTGAGTATGAGTTGTGTGTCAGTGTGTGTATGTTTGGGTTTAGTGCAGAAAGTGCAGTGTGCTTGTGTGTGTGTGTGTGTGTGTGTGTGTGTGTGTGTGTGTGTGTGTGTGTGTGTGTGTGTGTGTGTGTGTGTGTGTGTGTGTGTGTGTGTGCATGTGTATGTTTTGAGTTAGTGCAGGTTGAAAGTTCAGTCACAGATGTAGTAGTGCAGGTGGAATGTTCAGTCGCAGATATGGTGGTGGGGATGAGGGGGGGGAGCGTTGTCAGTGGCCTGGCTGGCTAGAGGCTGACAGTGAAGGGAGAGTGGGTTGAGTGTTCAGTATCTTGATTGCTTGATGCATCGTGCTGCTTGCAAGCCTGGTGGTACGGGAACGGAGGCGCCTGTACCTCTTTCCAGAGGGCAGGAGGCTGAACAGTTTGTGTGCAGGGTGGCTTGTGTCTTTGATGATCATCAGTGCTTTTCGGGTGAGGCGTGCGGTGTAAATGTCCTGCAGGGAGGGGAGTGGTACTCCAATGATCTTCTTCGCTGTGTTCACAACACGCTGGAGTGTCTTCCTGTTTTTCTCCGTGCAGCTTCCTCCCCACACCCAATGTTGCATGGTAGAAACGTTCTTTTGTTGTTGTTGTTTTTTTACCCAAGGCCTGTCATTGGTGTAATGGTGCATATTATTCTAACATACATGTTTATCACTAAACAACAGCCTTGAGGCAAGCTGCTGAGCAGATCCAGCTGCTAGTTATGCAGTCAGTTATTGAGTAAGATACACACACTCCAGCAGCCACAGACGCCATGCGCAATGCAACTCTCTCTCACACACACACACACACACACACACACACACACACACACACACACACACACACACACACACACACACACACACACACACACACACACACACACACACACACACACACACCAGTGGCGTGCGGTCAACTTTATGGCTGGTGAGGCACTGACTTTTCCAATATCAGATTTTCAAATATATAATACTACAGCTACAGAATAAGTAATTTTTAGTAAATTTACCAAATAGGCCTACCGATAAGTTTCATATGTCATAGCTTTCTTAACATAAGGTAGGCCTACATAATAAAACATGCTGCATTTCCGTAGAGAAAATGCTATTAGATCTCTCACTCACACTCTCTCTCACACACACACACACACACACACACACACACACACACACACACACACACACACACACACACACACACACACACACACACACACAGGATTCAAACAGTGGTCTCACATAAACCACACAGCACCAATGTGGACAAACAGGAGCATCACGGCAGAGAGAGCAGGAGAGCAGAGCAGAGCAGAGCAGAGGAGAGGAGAGTAGTGGAGAGGAGAGGAGGGGAGAGGAGAGGAGGAGAGGATGAGAGAAGAGGAGAGGAGAGGAGAGGAGAGGAGAGGAGAGGAAGGGGGGGAGAAGAGAGGAGAGGAGAGGAGTGGAGAGCACTGGCGATTCTAGGGGGGGGCAGGGGGTGGCCAGGGCCACCCCTGGGACGCTATTGTCCACCCTACTGGCCACCCTTGATTCGACAAGTAATTAATAAAAAAAATATATTTTTAAAAATAAATAAATAAATAGACAATAATAACAACAGTATAAGACCAATAACAGGTAATTATCAGGTAATCATTCAAGTTCGTCAACCCAACAACAAACAAGAGAAAACTGTCAATCCATGGTGATCGCTGGCTGACAGATCTAGGGTCAGTTTTAGGCTACACTTTAACTAACACGACAGTCGTTGGACTGATGCTGCACAAGGCTGATTTCTGATGACCACTGCGTGTCGCCTGCTGCCTCGCTTATTTATCGTGAAAGATCTGGCAACCCCGCACCAGCGATGCTGAGGAGCACTGTGTCACCTGCAGTTCCTTCACGAGAGACCGCATCCACTAAGTGCCTGGACAGTCTAATTTGGACAATAAGGTATGGCAATTTAATGATTTGTTGATTGTCTGAATGTGTTGGAAAACCTAATTTTGAAAACTTTATGCAAGTATTAGCAGCCAGGAAGAGCCAAAATACGAGATAGCTACACGAAACAACAACATGACTAAATGAGAGCAAGTTAGTGTTGTGGCAGCTGCAAACCAAGTTAGTAGCACAGCACAATCCTAAGGTGCACGTCAGTTTATTTTTTTGTTGATAACAGGAGAGTTAATATGAAACCGTTTGGATAGGGACATGGCATGGATAGCATTGGCCCATTGGCCACACATTGGAAAGGGTAGTCGGTTGTTATCTACAGTCAGGATCGGTAGGCAGACGTCAGTACCTAGCTCGAAACCTAGCATGTGAAATGAACTAATGCTAAGCTGGACTATGATTGTTGTGATGCCTTCTCTCAGTGAGAAGCTTCTCCTTTGCTTCTTCGATTGTCTTGACTTTTCTTGGAGTTTAAATCAAACTTAAATAAAGTCGGAGTAAGTCATAGTAAAGAGCACCTCTGCCTCTTTAGAGTAAGCAAGTTCACATCAGTCACAGATGTGTTGCCTAAACCCACAGCGCTAGTCCACTTCAGAGTATGACCCCCCCCCCCCCCCCAATAGCTAAATTTGCGGTACATATTTGACCTCAAATGTGTCAATATATCGTAATCCTTTTGTTCAAACGTAGCGAAAATAAATCGTCACGCACACAAAATCATGGTACAGATGTGAGTTTGTTCACCAACGAAATTCACGTCATGTAATTTCTTTGCTAAAACCCTGCAGCCACGGCTTTAGAATCAGCCACTGCTCACAGCTGTAATTGCCTTGCAGGCCGACGGCGCCTCAGACTTGGAATTCACGTCATGTAATTTCTTTGTTAAAACCATATGCCACTGCTTTGACATCTGACACAGTCAACATCAATAATATAGGTTTTTTTTTGTATTCTGACATTGTTGAATGAAGTCAAAGTTGTTACTCTAAGGGGAACCACAACCACGAACACAAAACTCATGAACACAATATGTGTACTTCGACAATAATCCCTCTGATATTGTAGCCAGTTACTATGCTTAGAAGTGAGTTGATTGAATGATTAATTGGTTGCATTGATTTGATTACATTTCCTCCAGTGAGTGACATTAAGATGAAGAGAAGAAACGATATTGAGAGCTTCTTTATCAAGAAAAAAAAAGAGTCAGAGTCAGCTACAGCCAGTACCAGCACCAGTGCAGATGCCCACACAAGCCAGCAGCCTAGGGATAGTGTTGATGAGCAGTCCACTACCCCAATACAAGATGGTAGGTTGTGCATGGAAAGTTTGAATTAGTTACATGTACACCGTTCAACCAGTGGAACACTGTTATTGTCATCAAAAAGGTTCTGTCATAGTGCCACACTAGCCTACATAACACAGGGTCTTTAGTAATACACTATGGTAACTCTGGTAACGACAAAGGTATAACGCCATGCATTAAAGGGTTTAACAGCTGACAAATGTTGAGACAGAAGATGATGAACTAAAGATTTGTATTATATGTATATGTGCATGGACCTGTCTGTCTGTCTGTCTGTCATTTTAAACTATCCTTGTATTACCACAGTTGACCAGCCACATTTGGAGGAGGAGGAGACGGACTGTGAATCTGTGTTGTCTGGATCTCCACCTACTGAGCATGGTATGTCAGGTTCAGATGTCATTCATGAAGTTGGTGTCTACTCTCTCATACTTCAGTTATTTAAAAATGGCCAATTATGCATATTTATATGTGAATGCATAGCATTTAACCAGATTACACTGCACTTTCAATTAAAAGCCTGGCACATTTAAATAACTTAATGAGGATATGTGTGTGCATTTATCTTTAAACATTTCAATACTATATATATATATATATTTTATACTACTACAAAATATTGTATTTGAAGTTCACTGGTGCTTTTCTTTAAAATGCAGGAAATAGCATAGAATAAATGCAACATTTTCTGTGTGGGAGGACCCCCGTATGTGTATATAATTCCATGATTCCATGGCCACCTCAGACTATATTTGTGTGTCATCTTGGCCACCCTGGTAAAAATGTCCTGGATACGCCCCTGGTGGAGAGGAGAGAAGAGAGGAGAGGGGGGAGATGAAAGGAGAGGAGAGGAGAGGAGAGGAGAGGAGAGACGAGGAGAGGAGAGGGGAGAGGAGAGGAGAGGAGGGGAGGGGAGAGTAGTGGAGAGCGTAAGCTCCTTCACAGCCCACTGCTCTCACACACACAGGATTCAAACAGTGGTCTCACGTAAACCACACAGCACCAAGTGGACAAGCAGGAGCATCACGGCGGATGCTCAATGAAAGACACACACACAGGATTCAAAACATGGTGTCATATAGACCGCTGAGCACCACGGCGAACAAACCGGTGTGATAGCTTTTGTGATACGCACCAGATTCTCGTGCAAATGTAGGCCTACATCTACTTGTACGAGGCTACGGCAAGCGATGTGGGACAAAGGTGTGGCAGGAAGCGAATGCCAACATAAACAGAGATTACACAAGCTTCGATATGGTCACCAAATATTTTGGGACTGTCATTTATGTTATGCCTACACTTTGGAATTAGATCAGAGTCTTGTACTTACACGGGTATATTTGACTTACCTCAACGGTACCCTGTAGGATACTCAACTTTACAAACAGTTACAGGGCACATGAGAATCCGGTGCTTATCACAAAAGCTACCACACCGGACAGAATCACGGCGGATTCTCTCTCTCCCCACGGGTCTCACAAACACAGGCTTCACACACATAGGAAACACTGGTCTTACCTTAACTGGTACATCAGGTCCATGCGCCGCTCTTTCACGGTTCTCATTCACTTTGGCGTTGTGCATGCTAACGTTACTTTAGCCGGTGCTGTTCATCCAAAGCCACATCTATTCGAGACGCCCCAAACGTCTCCAAAGCAATTTGGCATTGAATATGAGTAGCCGCGAGGATTTGTGTTTCGTGAGGCTCCTTAGTAAATTGTTAAGTCGTAAAATCCCATGCAAATGGTCTTCCACACATTCTCGCCAAACAAGACACAGGGGAAACAAAAAATCTTTTCTGTTGTACCACTCACTTTGAAATGATCGGGTAGTTCTAATTTTCTGACCGGTCACCTGCAGTAGCAAACCCTTCAGCTCTGTCAGTCCTCCATTCTTTATCACATATTTTCCCCTTGGAAATCCAACTTTGAGAATGCTCTTAATTTCGTTATGAAATCCACTTGTAGCAGTCAAAGTGGCCCAACAACACCGACTGACTGTATTGTGAACTTCAGATTCGCTATGACGTAACTGGCCAGCAAGACTCTCAACGCCAGAAGGAGTCTGCGGCCAGGCTACTGCTCGCCTCACTACTGTATCTTTCAGTGGGCGTTATGCCAAAGCGTTCAGAGTAAAGAAATGATAATCACCCGTAGAAAATAGTAGAAAATTATCAGGAAATGAGGGCACACCATACATACTTCTATTAAGTGTATAAAAACGTTTAATACAATATTACCAGGTTGCATTCACAGAACGAGCAAAATGGCGCATGCGCTCAAGCTTGTTAACGAGGGATTGCGCAATCCGGGGTGAGGCCAGTTCAGAGTTGCCCCAAATTCAGCGTATTCGGAGCAATTTGACATGAAATGGGCAAATATTACGATTTTGGCCACGGAAATGATTGAAAATGAGTGAAACTGTTTAAATACTGCTCAAATTGTAGTTATGGTGCAGATGCTCGAAAAAACAATAGCTGTTAGTTATTGTTACTATTATTCACATTTACTGCAGCTCATCATTCTCAGGTGTGGTTGGTGAGGCAGTGCCTCCCCTGCCGTATTGGAGTGCACGTGCCTGACACACACACACACATACACACACACACACGCACACGCACATACACATACACATACACACACACACATGTGCGCACACACACGCACGCACACACACACACATTTTTTCATCGAGCCTCTTTTAGTCTATCCTTTCAGTGGACCGTTCAACTCCACCCACAGCTTCAGCACCTCTGATGTCACCACGACAATGCTGTCCAGCTCTCGCCTGCCATGAAAACATGGTGGAGGCTGGAAAACACTGTGTGTGTGTTTCAACAGTGATGCAACGCACCGAAGCCATTTCACTTCTTAGATCCATGACCCTATCCCTTGTCAGTGGATGGATTTAGTGCCTTATGCAGCATTCATTTCATCATACAAATTCACACAGTGTTACTGTCACACTGCATTGCAATGTGAATGTCTTGTAGGCTACTATCATCCTTAGTGGCTTTAACATACGTTCAACATGTGTTTTTCTCTATGAGAAAAAAACAGAGCACATGGCGATAGGCCTACTCCTTTTGAACAATTGTAAACTTTTCCCTCAAGGGATGATGTTTGATGGAACTAATTGCAATGGATACAGCAACAGGCATGTACAGTATGACGAATAGACCCACTGGGCAACTAATTGGTTTAATTGTGATGTACAAAAATGGCAGGAGACAGCTGTATTGAGCCAACAGGTCCCTCAGAAGGCATCATCCTATTCCTCAGCCATGTTCCCGCCAAAAAAAAGTTGTATTGCCTTTTATGAGTCAATATCACCCTCTGCTGGGTGGGAAAGGAAGTACAAAGACTGCCCTACATCTCTTAACACCCAAACCATGTTTCCTAAAGGAAAATACTACATTTGGCGGAAAGAATGAATTAGTTATTAATTAGGCCTATTCTAATTCACAGTTTAACTACCGCTTAAATGAGCAGCTATGCTGAAAAGCATACATAATCTCCACACAGTCCTGTAACTAAAAAGGCTCCCAAGAATATTATTTTAACCATTAAAGCTTATCAATGAGTGTTTGCTCTAATATTAACAGGACACTTTGAAATTTGGTATGATGTGAAGATTGGAAACAAATACACCTTGATCACTTAGCTGTAAAAAAAATATAAATATATGTAAAAACTGGCTCAACTTTTTTACATCTCCTCTAGACTAGATATAGCAAGGCACATTATATTATATTATATTATATTATATTATATTATATTATATTATATTATATTATATTATATTATATTAATGTCTACATCATCACAACAACCTTTGACCTAGATTACACTATGGCTTACTCATTGTGATGGCGCAGGAGAGGGCTGTGTAGGCCTACCATGTTTTCAAAAACGTAGCCTATATTGGACACACCCTCGCGAGTAGACCTAATTGTTTACATGGAGAGATTGTATGAGTTCTTTTGACATATCTTATAACACCGTGTTACAGACATGTTATTACTCAATAATTACTGACTCTGGGAAATCAGTGCTTGAAATGTAGCGTAAGGTTTTTGACATGTGATTGAATCAAATGTTTGTAAACATGCGTCAAACGCATGTGATCCTGGTGACGGGAAATTGCGTATGGGTGCATGAACCAATGACAAAACGGGGGTGTGTGAGGGGGCGGAGTTCGAATGTCGCGCTGTGGAAAATTCTCTACCTTCCACCGTCTACAAGGTGCGTGAGTGAGGAACCGAGACTGAGGCATGAAAATGGGATGAAAAGCAAGTTTTGCCGCATACATCATGAAATCGACGAAAAGAACGGCAGGACATTGCTGCTTTTGGTGAGTTAGTTAGTGTTGAGGTTCTCCTTAGGAGGGAATGGGTTTATTCCAGAAACATGCCAGTGTATAGGTGTCCTAAGAATAAATAGAATCAGTTGCGGCGTTACAGGTTTGGTAAATATTATCGTACAGACATCCAATATTATTATGGTAGCCTAATTATGTGCTGGAGTTTTCTGAACTAGGCCATATTACTAAAATGTTCCATTTGTAGCCTACATCATTATGTGAAAACGCGGAACTTATTGCTGCTTGGTAGGCTATTATAAACATGTGGCGTAATGTGGGTTATTGAGCTGCGTAGTTTGCGCAGGTTGTGTTATCCCGTGTAGGGCCTTGGGACTCTCTCTCTCTCTCTCTCTCTCTCTCTCTCTCTCTCTCTCTCTCTCTCTCTCTCTCTCTCTCTCTCTCTCTCTCTGGGAAAAACAATCAGATTGAGGTTGACGGGAAGGGGAGGGTATGCAGCAGCGTGAGGCGTAGGTGTGTAGGCTAGGCGATGGAACACGGCATGGCTAAAAGATGTTACGCAGTTCTTATTTACAATAGCCTGCCCTCCCCGCCCATTCAGTGCGACGGATCCACCTGAAACTGTGGCATAATAGAAATTAGATTCGTTGTTAAATGTATCCAATGCAATGGCTAAACGATTTTAAGTGGTAGTTAAAAATGCAACTAGGCTATCAAAATAATAATAATAATGTATGGAACGTTATGGGCTAGCCTACCTAGGAGGATTTTGTCAAAAAATAAAAAATGTCCTGACCTTCAAAGCAGTTTTTCTATGATAGTATGTGCAAATGCATGCACTTTGTAGCTTATGTGTCCCTCAACAGTCTTGCGCTTTCAACCTTAGCCTACGAAATGTAGTAGGCTACGCACTTTCTATTTCAGATGTAAACAAAGCTCAGACGCAATACACTCGTCTCTACACTGAGAGGCGCTACTCAGCATTGTTTATGTCATCATTTCATAATCTTTTGCCGATTTTATTTATTTAGTAACCCTTCCAGTGTCTTTTTAATAGCCGTCAAATAATAATCATTCCATATTCGTGGTGGAAAAAATACTACAAAGTGGCGCCGTTCTTTGTTTAGGGTTCCACTCCATTATCCAAACTCCAATCCTGCCTTGAGCGTGTGCTCTCGTGATGACGTCGCAAGATAGAAGACACACGATAGAAGTTTAATTCAATATCTCGCAAAAGGGCAGTTCAAACGTCATTTTCTCATACAATTGGGATGTTGAATGGGGAGAAGCCCCACTCAACAACCCCCATGTTTTCTCAGCAGAGGCCGCGCATCAGCGGTCCAGGATGAGAGAGTTTGGATAATGGAATGGTACACTGGGAGTTTAAGAAAGAATAAGAACAGTGTGTTTGATGTCAGAATTTCAGGCCGTGGGTAAACTGTGGAGACTTCATTCCTGTCCACCAAGTCAATGGCATGTCACTTGCATGCCTGTCACTTCTCAGTGTGGTATAGAGATGGATTAAATGGGATACTAAGCTCACTTTATTTCAAGAAAAACAAGCAAAACATCAAACAGCATATCAAAATAATGCTTGACTGAAGGCAAATATTTGTTTTTCCCCATATGAATTGAAAAGGCGTATTTTATTTAATGGGCTTGGTCATTTGCATTTTAGAAATACTACGCCCAGTGTACCAGCCGAGGAAGAGTCAGGCTGGGATGATCTTTCAACCAAATTATTCTCCTATAAGGTGAGTAACCATTATAAACAATACAGTACTGTTACCAGACCAGCCAGTGTTGTCCCAGCATTTTCCTAGTGGTCAGGTAATGGAATGGGCAAGTGATGGGAATGTAGAGGGTAAAGCAGTCTTAACCCCTTAGCACAGAGACTATGTTATAACCTTACTGTCATCAAAATTGTAATGGCTTTGTCTTAATGTATTACTTAACACGCTCAGTAATGTCATAGCAATGTTGTTATAATGTAGTTGAGTATTCCCAGTGAATAGTGAATAGGCCCGCCGGCGACCCCATCTGCTGTAAGAGACTATCCATAGTAACACTTGTGAGAATGCCTGCTGAGGCAAATGAGGCGAAAAGGCAGTTTTTAAATGGCAGAGCAGTCAGACCAGATAGGGAAGTACAAACTGACTGGCACGATGACAAACACGCCTCCGAGGATACGGATATGTAACACTTGGCGTGGCCCTGGCTGCAAGGTAACTGAATATCTAGAATTATTGAGATAACATTTTCATCCCAGGCTCTGAAGTTATGCTAATAGTGTTTTGTTTTTTGTAGTTCCCATTTGATGACAAGACAGAAGAGTCTCTTTTTGTGAGGAGAGGACCCCGGAGACAACTGCATTCGACAAAGGAAGCCCAAGGAAGGTACGCTCACAGCACATATACTAATTAAAGCCATGAACAAAATGGCAAAATAAGGATTGGTTTATAATGGAAGTAAAACACGTTTTACTTTTACATATGGTGTCTTAATTGAAATCTCCACAAAGTAGCCATTCTTACAATTGTTTATTGTTTTAACATTGTCATGAAAATATATGTGGATACGAAATTTCTTTGTAACTGAAGTGAGGTACTTACGATTGTCCAATAATGATGAAAAAGGAGGATCCACAAGATCCTAATTATTAAATTATTGAATTTAATTTCTCTTGACATGATCAAATACGCTACAAAAGTATGACAACAAAACTCATGTAGC
>NC_085866.1:10620341-10687841 GCF_034702125.1 Engraulis encrasicolus | reverse complement strand
CTTCTTCCATTTTTATGAGATTTTTCACCTTGAATCCGTTGACATCTGAAAGGCTAAGTAGTAATTCGTAGCATTTGGATTTTCAACACAGATTTGATTTCTCCAGGATGTTATCTCTGTGGTGAAAAGGAAGCTCTACACAATGTTTTAGGTGTCACGTTGCGTTGCCATAGCATCCCGTGCGTGGTTCATTCGGATTCAATTTCCTCTTCCGCATACCCATTGTATACATTGTATTGTATACATTGCACATCACATGTATAGGTTCTCTGGCAGACACACGCTGTACAGATCCTAATCAATAGGGTTTTATGTAGGCTTTATGATAAAGGAGACGAGCGCTATACTGTGCTACTGCACACACACCTGTGTTGGTTTTTGGTCTGTCTACTTCCTGCTCTATGCTGTGACTGGCCCGCTGACTGTACCCTTAACTGCAAGTCGAGTCACGTAAACAAATGTGTCCTGGTTTGCCCGCTGCATAGCCTACAACAACAGAGCATCCTCTTCAGCTCGCACGATGAAAGTCCTTATTTTCTGCGGTGTAAAGCTTGTGGTGGTGGTGGTGGTGGTGTGGCATGCATACCCTGACAGAGAGTGTGTAGTCATAGCCTGCTGTGGTCAAGCAGCTGGTCGTAGGTTTCCCAGCAGGGACCAATAGTCAAGCAGGCAGATGCTCCCGAAACACAGGGTCACGAAACAGTCGCCGGAAGAAATTGTGTGTGTTTGTGTTTGTTTGTGTTTGTGTGTGTGTGTGTATATGAGTTAGAGAGAGAGAGAGAGAGAGAGAGAGAGAGAGAGAGAGAGAGAGAGAGAGAGAGAGAGAGAGAGAGAGAGAGAGAGAGAGAGAGAGAGAGAGAGAAATTATCTCCAGGAAACTTCTAGTGTCCATTGATTCATTAAAAGCTTTATCCGTAGCCAGGGAAGTGCGAAGTGCGAGAAGGGGGAGGGGGGGGGGTCTCTTTTTGTGCATATGTTTTTGTGTGTGAGTCTCATTATCTGTAAACTAAGACACTTAACACGGTGGTTCACATACAGCCTTACGCATTTGTCATTGTCTGTCTCTCCTATGTATTCTCATGTTACGATCGATTTCACAAACATATTGCAGATACATACAGTATCTACCTCTTAAAGGCACAGTGTCTCCAGCGACTCAACAATGATTGCCGACAAGACTGACTTCCGATCAGAACTTGGCATTATGACCTGAAAGAGAAATTAAATGGAATTTTGATTGATTACTATAGCCTTGGCATCAAGCTAATCACTAGGATGGCATTTTGTTTTCATTGCGTTTGCATCAACTCCCACTACTGTCCCACTTCTGCTCCGAAGTTAAATTAGGGCTGTAAGAGGCTTATGTGTCTGTGTGCTTTGTCATCTCCTTGCTGCCAGTGACGTGTGGTGACACATGACCCTGATTCAGCTCATCTTATCTCATCTCAACTAGGGTAGATGTGTATGGGAAAAGCACCATGGGAATTGTAGTTTCATATGTAGCTTCTTCTGAATGTAAAGTATTAACATGCCTACTTCTAAAAGCCTTTACAATGGCAATTCTTTGTATTATTTCTGAAGTATCTTGAGCTGGGCTCACTATTGACCATTGTGAGGAAAGAAACGCTCCATGAAAAGACAATTTCAAAACAAAATAGAACATTCAGGAGCATACCTGTAGAGTATAGGCGAGTAAGTACAGATTGTTAGTGCACAGTCTTTGTAAGACAGTGTTGTTTTCTGCAAACAGACGGAAACAGTCAAGGGAATGTTCATTTGTCTATTCATATAATGACTCATGCAAGCATCGACTGACTTGTTAAGGTGATTAATTAGTTAATTATTCATTAATTGGTCATTCATTAGCAGCTTCTTAGATCTTTTTAGCGTGGTAACATAAAATCACTGGAATTTTGGTTACATTTTCAGGATTAGTTTTTGGGACCACCCTATTATCCTCTATTTAAATGGCCGCAACAATGCTCTCGTTGGATTTCTCGTTGTGGCGTGGAGTCTTTGAGTCTTCATTGAGTTTTTTTTGCTTTTACACTACAAAGCAGAGGAGGATGAAATAGAGCTGTCTTGTCAGTGGTCTGCGCTCTCTGAGCACCGTTGTAGTTATTCATACCAAATCTGGTTTAAAGGAGACCTCAAGCTCATTTTTAAACTCGAAGAAGTTGTCGGTCGGCTTACACTGAATGTCGACATAATAGCCAATAATGCCAGTAGTAAAGTCCTTGTACGTTTACAATAACTCCATGCTGATGCCATGTGTTCCCAGTCAGCAGTGGGATGTTTTGGGCGAGATGTCTGACGAATCTGTGACCTGCTGCCTTCGTCTTCGTCATGGTTAGGCAACGACCCTCTGGATGGTTGACGATTTCCTCTGTGGCGTGCTTCTCTGTTGCCATAGTAACCCTTACGTGTGGACACAGTGGCAAAAAAAACAGGAAGCGGAAATCCATGACATATTCATGCGATAACCCACAGTGGGTGCATCCCAATATGTGTCCTTGCCTCCTCCACTTGTGCTTGTCTCCTCGTCCCGCCTCCTGGCCCCTCCTCCGTGGAGAAAACGATAAAGTTTCCCAGCTGTCATCCTCGCCACAACAACTTTTGAGGGACTGTTTTTCATTCACCATCCCAATTGCAAATGAGAAAAAGACTTTAGAATTGAGCTTTTGCAAGATATTGAAATATAATGCTGTTGTCAGTGATGTCATCATGACGAGAAGCAAGTGGAGGAGGCAAGTGGAGGAGGCAAGGTCACATATTGGGATGCACCCGAAGACTCCCTCAGCCTCTCAAGCCTCTCCATCCTGGCAGCGAATAATACTATGTGTCATATTCATGCGATAACCCACAGTGCGAATGAAGACTTCCTCAGCCTCTCAAGCCTCTCAAACCTCTCCATCCTGGCAGCGAATAATACTGTGTGTCATCAGCAACAGCAGCATCATCATCCTTCGAAAGGGTGGAGCCAAGTGGGGTTGGGGGGAGGGAGGGAAGAGAAGGGGAAAAGGGACTCAGGTGCCGACACGACCACGCAGCGCAGCTCCTGCACACACGATTTAGACACAGACAGGCAGGGGCTGGCGGGGAGGGCTGCACTTCTGTCTGAGACCATTCCACGATTTCCTCCTCCGCTGAAGCCAAAGCTGATGTTCCCGCTGTTGCTAATGGAGTCGCTCTACTTGTGTATGTGCCTGCTGTGTGTTGTATATATCTGAGAGGCTACCGGATGAAAACAAGAGAGAGCAGAGCAGAGCAGAGCAGCATCCCAGCTGTTATGTAACCTCTTCCCTGTATAGCCTCAACATGCGCCTTTAAAAAAAAAAAAAAAAAAAACAAGGAAGGGAGGGAGTATTTAAAAAAAAAGGAAAAGAGGAATCAGGTGACCAGGCTCTCTCTCTCTCTCTCGGGCACAGGAGAGTGTCTCCACTCTCCACTCACGGCTTAACTGCAGGGAGGCGAAGGGTTGGTCAGGGTGGAGGAGGAGTCGAGCGAAAGGAGTGTGTACATGTGTGTGTCTCGCGCCGCGCAAGAGGACTGCTGTTAAGGCCAAATGCCCAATTACAAATGGGCACATAGAAGTGAGCGAGAGAGAGAGAGAGAGAGAGAGGAGCAGTAGGAGAGAGGAGGGGTACAGAAGGGACAGTTACAGGAAGGTGGTTCTATCTCTTTAACAGAGCTCTCTCTCTCTCTCTCTCTCTCTCTGTCTCTCTCTCTCTCTCTCTCCCTCTCTCTCTCTCTCCCTCTCTCTCCCTGGATCATTACAGGGTAGTAGGCAGTACTCGTTTTACCTCCGTTGCGTTGCGTTGTTGATGTTGGTGTTGCTGCTGCTGCTGCTGCCGCCGCCGCCGGTTCCACCAGTATCACCACTGGCTGTTTCTGCCGACACTGCTGCTGCCCCCGCGACAGAGAAGCCCCCCAGAAGCACCGGTGCGCATGTAGCGACAAACAGTGGGCATAGAGAGAGAGAGAGAGAGAGGGAGAGGGAGAAGTCTAGGGAGAGAGAGAGAGAGAGAGGTCTAGAGAATTACATGCTGCGTCATATTGAGGTAGAGAGGGAGAGGGAGGGAGGTAGAGAGAAAGAGAGGGAGAGGGAGAGAGAATACGGGAAGGGACGGGGGACAAATCAGGGAGGGAGATTTGTGCATAGTGAGTGTTTGTGTCTGCTGCTGTGTGCTTGATAGGGGATGGAGGGGAGGGGAGGGGAGGGGAGGCGAGGGGGTGGGGTGGGGTACGGTGGGGGGGTAGGGGGTGTATGAGAGGGACAGATCTATTTGTGTGTATGTGTGTCAGTGAAGAAAACAAGCCGTCTGAAAGGGCGATGCTGCTGTTGCAACAAGATGAAAATAGAATGCATGTGTGTTATGGGGGGTGGGGGTGGCGGCGGGGGGGGGGGACAGACTGAAGGAAAGGGGAGGAGAAGTGAGAATGAGGGAGGGGGGGGGTAAAGATTTTGGATTAGTTGCTACGTCACTTTTTCACGACCAAGGGAAAACAGTAACGAGGAGAATAGCAGACTCAATTCGACCGGGCTTTCAACCTGTGAGTGGCCGTGAGTGGGACCCAGTCCGTCATCCTCTCTTCTTCTCGTCTCCTATCATCATTTTCTTCCTCCTCTTTTTTTTCTAACTATTCTCTTCTTGAGGGATTCTTTCCTCCTCTCCCTCCGCTCATAATATGTCGAATCGTACCATAGCGTTGACTTATAATGTGGATACGCAGTACCCGATACACTTTCGACAGCTTCGAGCATACAATGTTTTGATGGCACAGTGAGATCTGTGCGCACTTTAGATTAGACATCAAATGAAGGGTTAAAGAAAGCACTCTGCTCTGGAAGGTTCTATGATATCAAGAGTGAAAGCACTCTGTAGATCAACGCTTTCCACAGTTACTCTGCCTTCTATCATATGTCACAGTAGAGATGCATGTATACGTACCGCATGTAGGCTACCTATACTATCAGCAAAGATAGAGAATATGTTTATGTGTGGCATGGCAAGACTTGCTGTGAGTAGGGAGAAAAGCTAACAGGTGATTTCAGTACATGTTCCTACTGCCACGCATATTGGGCAAAGACATCCAGGCATATGCTGTGTCGTACAATACTCTATTCCGCATACAACTCGTCAGATCCATATGTTGTGTCGTACAATACTCTATTCCGCATACAACTCGTCAAATCCTCCCAGCAATGGACTCTTATCAGTATATTTGTCTTCTGCGTTCGACCACAGACATTGGTCCAGATTATTGCTGAAGAAGGAGAATTAGAAGAGGGTGCTAAAGGGGATGTTAGGTAACCTTTGTTGTTGTTGTTCATTAGAGAGTGCAACCAGATTTGGAACACGGAGGACTAATTTTGCCCTCATCTGGTTAGGGTGAGGCAAGAGTGCGCTTGTAAAATTGTGTCTGCGTTATCAGCTGTGGACGTCGTCCTTATGTTGTTGCTCGGTTACTTCTTGCGCACAAAGTCTCGAGTCTTCCCGCAGGTACACTGTACGCCGTGTGTGTTTTAGTTAGTCAGTGTAGGAGAGATGACGCAGACTTGTCTGGCGTACTTCTGGTCCGTGCTTTTTTTACTATGTCATTCTCTCTCTCTCTGTTGATCGCTCTCAGTCTCTCTTTCTCTCTCTGGTCTCTTTTTCTTGATCTATATTTCTTTTAACTCAGTTCATTTTTCCTTTTAAAAGAAAAACCAAAGGGTGTTGTCAGCCAGGAAGAGGGCTGTGCTGAACCGAGTCTAAATGTCATGGCTCTCGATCAGAGAAAGGACGAGAAAACGAGGGGGAGTGAGAGGGAGAGAGAATTGTTTACCTTGCTCTCTTGGTGACTCTGCACTGGCTCGCCTCCAGTTCACATGCGCCAGACTTCCCAAGGCAGCAGCAGCAGCAGCAGCAGCAGAGCTACAGTATGAGTGGCGGCTCAGCTCTCCTATCAAATGCCCCTACTGCGCAAACAGAACACCAGCCATTGGCTAAGCCCAGGCAAGCAGGTGGAGGGCCACAGCTGATTGGAGAAGAGGTACTTTTGTCATGTTTTGAGTGTTTAGTGTTGCTTAAAGCTACACTTATGTTATGTTTATATATTTATATAAAAAACATTGTGTTTTTGTAAGTAAGTTATGTAAGGAGTAAACTTTATGTTGTGTTTAGGCGCGTTAAAAATCAACAGTTAAGTATATTGTATGAGGTATGTTTTTAGCCAAATTTCTTTTTTTCACCACGGTAGGCTACGATTTAAAATTGAATTTGTACATGTACGGTACCATCACACGTCTTCGACTGCGTATGTCGAGGCTTCGCTCATTGCCTCCACCACTTTCCTCCGTCCGAGTGTGCTGACCACTCCACTGCACTTCCGTGATGTGTTTCCATCGGTCATGATCCCACTCATGTCTGGTTCTTTCCCCACCCCCCCTACCCCTTTCTCTGCTGTTTTAGGCCGCCTCAACCCGGGCGGTCATAAGTTGTTGTTGGTTGCACTGTCAGTCGTTGAAAAATTGCCGTCTCTCAAGCAGGACCTGAACATAAACACATTCTAATGCAAAATGAGGGTACTAGCTTTAAATTGCAACTCATTTAATGTTTTTATGTGCTTCGGAGGCTGAGATATTTAGGTTTTAATAGGCAGAGGGTACCTTTTCTCATAAAGGGCTTAGGCTAAAATGGGTTAATCTAACGTGGCACGTTTAAGACACAGTCTGTGACCGGGTAGCAGGTTGATGAGTTTGCATGCACAAGGGAATGAGTTTTTGGTGGTAGCCTACCTGAATGACATACAGTGTGTATGGTCACTATAGCAAGCGTTTACCCAGTTATGATTTATTTGTGTTTGCTGTTTGCAGACAGGTGGCCATTCTGGTGAGGCGTTGATTGTTCTTATTCGCAGAAGAATCGTTAGTCACGTCTATGGCAGAAAGCTCATTGGCTGTCGACCTGACAGTCAATGAGCTTTCTCCCATAGAGATGACTCACTCATCTCACTCTAACAACCGGGGACATATATTGTCCTAATGATTTTAGCCCAACAGACGCGGAAATGATAACCTCTCTGCCTTGCTGCGTAGCCTCTTACTGCAGATGTTCCATGTTAAATGTTAAATGTTAAATGTTAAATGTTCATTTATACTGTATTTATTATTGGCCATTGTTACCAGTCCATCACTGTTACCTGTCCTGTCTGCACTTTATGTCAGTTTGTATATGTCTTGTCTTGGCGTGGTATAGGGAGAAAACGTTATTTCATTTTCCCTTGTATGTCTTGTGCATATGATGAAAGTGACAATAAAAGCTGACTTGACTTGAGATGGGGTCGCCGGTGGACCTATTCACTATTTGATGAAAATACTTGGGTAGGCTATATCATAACAACATTGCTATGACAGTACAGAGAGCCTTAAGTAACAGGTTAAGACATAGCCATTACAATTTTGGTGACAGTAAGGTTGTAACAAGTATTTTGTTGCTCGTTTAGATCCAAGCCTGTTACCTGTGTGAACCGGGGCCACGCGTATGACTTACATTGCACATTAAATGGTGCACAGTAAATGAGTTAAAATAAATGTAAATCCAGTTTGTTTTTGGTTTTGTATCCCAGACTTGCTGTGTTTCTATACCAGGGTGAGTCATCTAGGGCAGTGTGGCTCTGTGTGATAGTCCAAAGCGGACGCTTGGCTTTTGGATTATATTGTAGAGTACACTAGCTTGTGTGCAGTGTTCACTTGTGTGCTGTGAAGTGCTGTGTCACAATGACAATGGCAGTTGGAGTTTCCCAATGGGCTTTCACACGCTTTCACTTTATGGTAGCTATGGTAATATTGGGTAGTATTACCATATATATGATGTAGCCGAGATATTATGTAGCCGAGGTCGTCCCACGTGGTCAAGACCCAATCTAGAACCCGTAACCTCACAACAAACTCTGGTATGGGCAGCAGACATGCTACTATCTTAAGTTACATTATTAGCCGATGCTTTCACCCAAACTGACTTTTAGGGTGCATTCCAATATGCAAATTTCCGTCCTCCCTTGCTCACTTGCCTGCTTGTGATTGATGAAAATTAATTCAATAGAATAGAATAGAATAGAATAGAATAGAATAGAAAGCCTTTATTGTCATTATACAAAGTATACTGAGATTTTAGCTTCCCTACAAAGTGCACAGTCCTTTATAGATGAACATTGTCCAGTAAGTGACCTTGGGTTCCTTGAAAGGCGCTATATAAAACCAAGTTATTATTATTATTATTAAGTGTGAGTTCATTGTTGTAACAGCTTTGGGGAAGAAGCTGTTCTTCATCCTATTTGTTCTGGCTGGTAATGCCTTGTAGCGTCTACCAGAGGGCAACAGTGTGAAGAGACATATTATAATATAATATTATATAATATCTTGTAAAAGCACAATTCTGATGTCATTTCCTCATTTGGGATGGTGAATGAAGAACAGTCCCGCAAAAATTGATTCTGACCAGATTCAGATTCAGATAACTTTACTAGATTATTAAATTGTTGTGGCTATAGGCTGACAGCAGGAAACCTTTATTGTTTTCTCCACAGAGGTGGGGCGTCAGCAAAACACGAGGCCAGAAGCACAAGTGGAGGACGGGAGTCCGCATATTGGAATGCATACATAGACATTTTAGCTGCAGGATAATTTTTACAGTCTCCAGAGCAATGTGGGGTCAAGTCAGGTGTCTTGCTTAAGGGCACTAAAGTCATGAACCAATGTGGGGAGAGGTAAGGGGTCTTACACACCAGGGCGGTAAAGCGGCGCAGAACGGCCGCGTTTTTTACCGGCGTCGGTGAGAATACATTGAAACATATCTGTCCTTACACACCAACCGGAGGTAGTCGGGCGTCAGCGGTGCAGGAGCCGACTCCGCGCTGCGCTGCATTTGGAAAATAGAACTCGAGCGTATTTTCCATACCGGCTGTGTCTCATTCAAATGAATGGCAAAGTAGCACGCTAGCTTTGTCTGTGGGGGGGTTTTGAACAGGACTGGTCGCGCACGACGACGCTGTCAGTGTGAAAGGCAGAGAAAAACACACCGGCCGAAACTAAGCAGAAAGACCGCGTTGGTCCCGCGACCGTTCCATTCGGATTTGGTGTGTTTGACCCCTAAGGGTGGGACTCACACCTTCCACCCTAGCTATTGAGCTCGAAAGTGACGTCACTTCCCCCGATTTCATGGGACCTCAACGGCGTTTTTAGCCGAAAATCGTAGCATGTAATCCAATTTCAAATTCTTTGTATGACCAGTGCATGTAAAGAAATTGACAATAAAACCTACTTGACTTGACTTGACTTGACAATGGCGGTATTAAAATGGCATTTCGATCCCCTTCGAGTTGTGCCACGAGCTCCATATATGTTGTTTCTGATATTTTTGCTTAATTTTTCGTACGAACCCCCACAATTTTTAGAAAGCTGTGTTTCTTCACATTTTCCATGCCGACGGCCTCGGAACAAAACATTGATACTTCTGCATGAATAATCTTTATCTATCATCTTAAACAGCATATTTGTAGCCCAGCGCATATCATGACTGAGATCAGAAGATATTTACTCTCTACCGTGTTGTTAGATGGTCAGCTTAGGTCCCGTGAAACGCGGAACTAAGGGGCGGGACTTTCGAGCTCTATACCAGTAGCCCATCTACTACGTATACTCATATGAGACTTTGAGAAGGAGGTTTCACTAATGCTGACCTCGGTTACACTCAACATAAAAAAAACAGAAAGCTTTGTAACTATGACAAATAAAAGCGCTAAGTTAAGTTGAGTTGACGTGTACTCAATTCGAGTTTGTCGATGGATGCAGTTGCACGATAGGGTTTAGTAGCGTGCCAGGTTTGCTCGTCACATAGGTCTGTTGACATTAGGCTCGTTCGTGATGAAGCAGTAAGATTTTTGCTAGGCAGTGGGCATGCGCACTTTGCCAGTTCGATGCATTCTGGTTAGAAATGCATCAAACTGGCAAAGTGCGCATGCCCACTGCCTAGCAAAAATCCTACTGCTACTGCATTCTGGTTAGAATTTTCTAACCACAATGCATCAAACTGGCAAAGTGTGCATGCCCACTGCCTGGCAAAAATCTTACTGCGTCGTCACGAACAAGCCTATTGTTTCCACAGGTGATTACACTTAGCTGCTACCAACCTGAGAATTTCAGACATTAGATGTGTGTCCATCCGCACTCAGTAAGGTCTCGAGCAAGTTTATGTCTGCGTCAGGGTGGTGAGCCTCAGCTCCACAAGCCCCAAACAGAATCTTTGTATCTGCTAGCGATGTTGGCTATGATTATGTCCTCTTCTGAAAGTCGCTTTGGTTATAAAGCATCTGCCAAATGCAATGTAATGTAATGTAATGCAATGCAGAAGATTTGTTGAGCATTTATACACCAGAAGGGTCTGCAGTGCAGCTACTGTTAGGTACTGCTGCTGTTGCTGCTGTTGCTCAGTGCACTCAATGCAGCAGCCCTGGACAGAGAGCTTATAGTTCTGGCTGTGACGTGTGTGCGTGCGTGCGTGCGTGCGTTCGTGCGTGTGTGCGTGTGTGTGTGCGTGTGTGCGTGCGTGTGTGTGTCAGGGGTGGAACTTAATATTTTTCCCCACCAGTCACTGTGGCAGGTAGATTTTATTATCTACCAGTCACTAGCCATTTTTACTAGTTAAAGTGACTGGAGGGTTGAAAAATGTATCCGTCCTTGGCGGGTGGACGGGTGCTTATTTCCAACCCTGGTGTGTGTGCGTGTGTGACCCATGACTTGCCCCAACCCACTAGGAGGTCATTTCTTATGAATGAGGCTAGCAACAGGAGAGTGTTTCTCTGTGTGTGTGTGTGTGTGTGTGTGTGTGTGTGTGTGTGTGTGTGTGTGTGTGTGTGTGTGTGTGTGTGTGTGTGTGTGTGTGTGTGTGTGTGTGTGTGTGTGTGTTTGTGTGTGTGTGTGTGTGTGTGTGTGTGTGTGTGCGTGTGACTTTGGATGTCTGTCAAGACAAAGAAAGTTTCCTTGCACAGTTGTCTGTCTGTCTTGAATGCTTCACACTGGACATTTTTATGACGCAGATAAACACTGTTATATTGACATCCTTTATTACAGAACAGAAGCAGTACTAAACCAGATCTCTCTGTTTAGAATACACCCTTTGAGGAGTGCCATCACAAATATGTGATTAGAGTTTTGCTAAAATCTTGAGTTTCATTATGATGTTGACTTTGTGAGATTTTTAACACAGACTTTTATGGGAGCTGTAGAGTGTTTGAGTAAAATTCTAGAAGAACTGGGGGAAAATCCTTACTCCTCAAAGGGTTAAGAAAGACGAACAAACGATAGCAATCGCATTACTCCCATCTCTGTTTGGCAGTAGAGCTTTGTATTGAAATGTCGGAGACAGAGATTATACTGCTTGACTTTGCTGAAAAACCACTTGCTAGTCCAGGAGCATTCTTGTATGTGTGTAAGACAATATTTTTTCTCATATATTCCGATAATTATCTGGCATCAGACCTGAATAAGTGGATCCTAAAGAAACGCTTCACCATTCACTTTGAAGTGACGCTTCAAATGCGTAACTGGTTTCTGTTGTTGTCCAAGCTTGTTGTCATGGCCTGGTTGTTATGACCCTGGCGGCTCGGAGAGAGACAGACAGCCCCATGGAAAAGAAAAGAACACTACACGGGCCCTTTAAATCTTATATAAACATTACACAACAAGCAGCAGAGAGGCAGAGGGGCAGGGACAACAGAACCAGGAGGGAAAAAAGTGAGAGGGCCGAGCCTGTTGAGGGAAATAAGACACCTCGGAACAGCAACTGTCACCAAGGGCCACTCTCTCGCGTGTAAAAAAAAAAGGAAAGCCACAAAGCAAAACAAAAACCCAGTGTTATGACACACCAAAGGAAACATATAGGTAACCTGCAGCACTCATAACTCAAATCTGTTAGATAACAGTTATCTTCTGTGTATGGGAGCTATGCTATTTTCTGGCATGGAAACGACCAGTGCAAAGAGGATGCTGCCCCGTAGAGGAGACAACAGGAGGTGTGTGTGTGTGTGTGTGTGTGTGTGTGTGGGTGGGGGAGAGGGTGTATTATTAAACTATTTTGGCCGCAACCAGGGAGTGAGCCCTGTCCTGGCTCCCATCTAATCAGTTAAAGCACAAGGTTCCCCCTTCACTTCAGCATTGGCACCACTGCAGCGCGGTACGGGACGCGAACGCTGCAGCGCTTTTGGGAAATTAGAGAGGATTAGAGGCAAGGAGAATAGGGGGAAAGGCCTACAGCAGACCTGCCCAGAAAAGGAGTGATGGAGTACCATGAGCGAAAAAAAAGAAAGACAGAGAGAGAGAGAGAGAGAGAGAGAGAGAGAGAGAGAGAGAGAGAGAGAGAGAGAAAGAAAGAAAGTGAGGAAAGGAGTCCGAGGAGGGTGTGAGAGGCATAGTCTGGCAGGTTTAGGATTGGTGCGCTCCAGGCATTGTTGGCGTCGGAGGGCGCGCTGCCAGCCTGGCTCCACCACTTCCTCTTACTTCCTCCATTTCAGGGCGTTGGTTGTTGTTGGCACAGGCTTGGCAACTCCAGCGGCATAAACAGGAGGGTGTGGGAGAAGGACACTGGACCTGCTGGGAACATGCACACACACAGGCACGCACACACACACACACACACACACACACTCTCTCTCTCTCTCTCTCTCTCTCTCTCTCTCTCTCTTGCCAACCAGGTGAGCCAAAGAATTAGCGGAGACAGAGGAGACTGTTGCAAGGAGGCACTTTAGTTAACTCCATGCCAATTGGTGGCACTTTGTTTGTTCTGCACCCCACACAATGGCCGTTGGTTACTACAAGCATCTCACATATAATGATGATAATAATAGGCATAATAATAATAATAATAATAATAATAATAATAATAATAAGTTGGCTTTATATAGCGCCTTTCAAGGAACGCAAGGTGAAGGGGCAGGGGGAAAGTGCCAGGGTCCATAACAAGTCCATATGCCTCGGTGACTAGATGGGATTTAAGGTGCTTCTTGGACGTAGCCAGTATAGCTGTTAATCAAGGAATTGTGTGTGTGTGTGTGTGTGTGTGTGTGTGTGTGTGTGTGTGTGTGTGTGTGTGTGTGTGTGTGTGTGTGTGTGTGTGTGTTTGTGTACATGACTGAGCTTCAGAGTTGCACCTGATTGTCAGAAGGCTAGTTATTTCATTGTTTGTGAACAGTATAGGCTATCACCTAATATTACTCCACAGATTTGTGACTAAATTTGGGATGCGACTGCCTCCTCTGGACATGCATCGCTAAGTAGGTTAAAATTGAATCTAAGAAACGAACATTTTTTGGGGGGAGGACCCCCAAACCCGCCATCCAAAAAATATGTCCTCCTTTTCACTGTCACGGAGACGGTTACCCTATTTACAGTACTGTGTGATAGTTGGTGAAAAGGGGCTCATCCCTATGTCCCCCAGGTGCTATGTTCCCCGGGTCCCATGTTCCCCTCTACTGGGGAAGATAGGACCCTTTTTTCAAAAAAGGGCTCTATGTTCCCCACTGTATCCAAGTAGACTGCTGCCACATGGCAAAACGCAGGTTGTTGTTGGACCTCTGACAGGTTAGGATTAGGGCTAGTTTTGGTCAGGGCACAAATTTACAACTCAGAAACATTACATTTCTGACAGGTTAGGTTTAGGGATGGTTTTGGGAAGGGCACAATTTGAAAACTTGGAAACATACAATGCGGGGAACATAGAACCCTTCTTTAGAAAAAGGGTCATATGTTCCCCTTTCCCATACAAAGACAGGGGAACATAGGAACCGGGGAAAATAGGTACGCTACCGGTGAAAAGGACACAAGGGTTTGGTTTCCTGAATATGCTGATGGCAGTGTCTCTAGCTGTGCCTCTTTCAGGTGGTTTGCAGATTTTAGGTCTCTGTCTGCCATGTTAGAGATTAAAAATATCTTACAAAGGGGTAAACCTCAGGTCAATCAGATTTTAGTTGGTACATGCCATGCAGACAAAACCTTAAAAGAACTTCCAGATCATTTCAGAAACCAAGGCTGTTGGAATGCTGAAGGCTCTGTGGAATTTGAACTTGAAGCAGCTTGTTATAGTTCTTGCCTGGGAACTCCTATACTGCCTTTAGTTCTACACAATCGTTTCGATCGGAAAGACAGTCTGGCGAGGATGACTCATAACGTCCAAGATCATGATACCTGTATCATCATGGCCAAGCATTCCGACCTTTACAGTTTCTCTGCCCAATCAGAGAGCAGGGCAGTGTGTCATAATAGCCAAGTATTCTGCCCCCTACGGAATTTAATATAGGCAACTCCCCAGACCTAATCTCACTTGTGATTAGGTCTGGTGTTAACCAGGCAATTATAGTTCTTGTGTGAAGCAGAATCACCTTTTTGTTCTTGCATAGTCACGATCTGAGAAAATAACGTTCAGGCATCTCGAAATTTGCTACAGAATCATAATTGACCAGTTCCCTGTAAGGAATTATGATTCTGTAACAAGCTAACAGTTGTTAGCAATAATGCAGGCAGGCCTACTGTGTTTAGTGAACAGAAGTCCTGCAGAACAATTAAAACACAGTTTCCTGTAGTTATGGTTGGGTTTCAAGATGTCAGCTAGCCATAATGAATTGTACGCTAATATGTTGTCCTAATGTCTCTCTTTTTAAAGAAAGGATGCAACAGGTGAAATGCCAGGGAAACTTAGATAGTCCTGGGAGTATGTGGTCCCAAAAGTCCCTTGGATAAATCATTATTCACATTAAGATTTCCTGCTCTGATATTAAAAGTCCAATACATGTTGTGTGTGAATGTTAAGGGGAGTACCATGTATTTCGAGTTAATCATCTTTAACGAGGCAGCCAATACTTTAGTGAGTCAGTAGATGAGTGAAGACTCTCGTGACCATCTCAGCTGTACACGTACTGTATGTAGGGAGGAAACCACACTTGTCAATGCTGGCCTCTTGTAGGTTTCACAAAGTCTCTAACATGGCCAGATGAACTGGAGTTGGCCAGGTGTGCATGATTGGACACCGTATGTAGGCCTATGCACGCTGTACCTCCAGAGGCACGCTGTAATAGCCATTGAAAAGTCATTGTACTACAATACTATGGCATAACACAGGGCCTTTAATGCACTACGACTTGGTCATTGCCATTCTAGCAACAGCAAATTCATAACGCTGTGTCTTAATGGGCTAACAGTCAAATTACACGTTGAGATGGAAGTATTTGATTATTATCAATTTTGAGTTCTGTATCACAGAGCTCACGAAATCACACATTAGGTGTGTGATATTAAAAAATGCAGCATGCTCCTTTAATGGCTTTATGTAATAGGCCTATCACCTGAAACGGGGCAGCAAGATTATGTCATGTTTTCTCTTGACAAACAGTCAAACAAATGTTTTCTCTTGACAAACATTTTTGTTAAAGCTAATGTCTTCTTTCTGCTTTATCTACAGGAAGTCTTCAACACAGAGCACATACTGCAGTACCACAAATACCAAAAGAAGCTAAAAGGTTGTGAGCTTTCTGTCACATTCAGGTGTCTGATTATGTAAACATGTCTCTGTAAGGTGAGTCTAACAGGACGAGAGTTTCTGTTGAAATATGTTCTTCAAGAATTCAGCTCATTTTTGTGGAAAAATACATGTTATGCAGCTGCTGTACTTTTCTATGAACCATATGTGTGTTTGAGTAGTTAACCGATGAGTGCTGAAATATAGCAAGGGGGTGCCACACACTTTTTCTTTCCACATACGAGGAAACAGAGGCTCCCCTTCCTCTCCTAACAAAAATAAAAAAAGCATTGTTCACTGTCTTTAAAAGGTCAGTATGAGAACAACCTGTTTTTGGTGGAAGTGTATACTGTCTTTATAACCATGAGATGTCACACACACACACACACACACACACACACACACACACACACACACACACACACACACACACACACACACACACACACACACACACACACACAGTTTGATTATTTTATTTGGGAGGACCAATAATTATTGAGAAACAATACAGCGCCCCAAACAATATTAAAGTAGCAATAATGTGTCTTCTACATAAATGCAAAAAAGTCAAGTCCAGCTATTTGCAAACCTCTGACACACAATTTATGAACATGGCCAAGGCTACCATAGATAAGTGCCACCATGGATGTTTTGTAGCCACTGTCTGTCAATGCATGAATTACTGGTTGATACTTAACACATTTTTCAGCAAAACACAGGTCCATATATGCATCAAAGCAGCATCCTATTTCCACAACTGTGATGGTTTTTACCACGCAGACAGAGACTCCACATGCTTCCCCGGGAAGCTGGTCTCAGATGGTGGCTTAGAGTTGTTCTGCATCTAGCACCATTTGAAATCAGTGTTCCTGGGGTAGGCCCAGCTGCTAACTCATCCTGGACCTGGAGCTCTTTGAAGACAGCGAGGGATGGATCTTCTGGATGTCCCCAAAGGCTGGATGTGCCATGGAGCTGTCAGGAGAACCTTGTCCTCTTACCAAGGCTGACCGATTTCTTTTGGTGTTCAGAGTCTTCAGGGGTTTCTAGCACCATTTGAAATCGGTTACAATGCAGGACAGATATCATCTGGACGATCACACGCCACCTGGAAGGTCACACACCTCCACATTCTCAACCATCTGGAGATATCAGAAGGATCAAAGTACAAATATGTTGCACAGGTGCGTATTTTCATCTCAGGTAAATGTTTCAAATGCACTTAACTTATTGTTGCTGTTTTTAATATATATCCACAACTCCTGATTTAATGTTAACATATTGATTGGTTTGGATATAAGCAAGAAGATGAAAGTTGGCAGTTATTCAGATAAACAACCTGATATATTCACTGACAAAAAATGACTACTTTACATCTTAACTTTTTTGGAATTTAAAGAGTGGGACAGGAAATGCGTGGGAGAGAGAGATGGGGTAGGGTTAGGACTCAAACTAGACTCTGACCTGGCTGGACTCACCATGCAAGTCCATTTATGGATGGGTACATTAGATCAGTGGTTTTCAAAGTGGGGGGCGGGGAGCCCTGGGGGGCCGCAACGGAATGCCAAGGGGGCCGCGGCAGGTTTGCTGGGAAAATAAACCAAAATAAACTGAGTAATCTCAGTGGATTCGTTTTCTTCTATTTTTCTTTGTTCATATTCTTTACATATGTATTATGTTTTCTTTAGTACTTTAATGGGTTTAGGAATGCACCAACTTCATCGAGTTGTGAAACAGGGTGCACAGAAAAAATGGTGTTTGCATGGGGGTCCTAGATGGGTTCTTCTAATTTATTTACTAGGCTATGGCAAGATTCCTTTTATGTGTTGTCTATTATTAAACAGTATCCATGTATTGGACGGCCTAGTGGTTAAGGAGATGGACTTCAGATCAGACGGTTGCAGGTTCGAATCCCACCATTCCACTCCCTATCTCACTCCATGGCTGAGATGCCCTTGAGCAAGGCACCAACCCCTACACTGCTCCAGGGACTGTAACCAATACCCTGTACTTACAAAAAGAAAGCCTGTAAGTTGCCATGGATAAAACCAGTAGATAAGTATAATGTAATGTGAATATTGGCATAGTGTTATTTAGAATATCTGTGTCACATCCTGCAAAGCCCTTTGTGTTTTGTTTGGAGGTTGGTGTCAAGATTACAGCTGGTAGCACGGGATGGAGTCACACTTCCTCCTGCTGTCAAAGGGGGTTCATTTAATTAGATTAGAATAGATTAGATTCAACTTTATTTATCCCCAAGGGGAAATCCTTTTTCCGGGTGTCTCCGTAGATTAAATAGAGAAGTAAAAATAACATAAAATAAAATAAAAATAGATTAAAAAATAAATAAATAAATAAATAAGGGTGATCCAATGTCCAGGAGTTTCTCTTTGTCCTTAATGCACAGATTGTAAAGTTGTATGTCTCTTGGGACAAATGATTTCCCCAGTCTGTCTGTCCTGTAATGTGTTACCACAAAACAGTTGGCATTGGAGTACCACTCCCCTCCCTGCAGGACATTTACACCACACGCCTCACCCGAAAAGCACTGATGATCATCAAAGACACAAGCCACCCTGCACACAAACTGTTCAGCCTCCTGCCCTCTGGAAAGAGGTACAGGCGCCTCCGTTCCCGTACCACCAGGCTGGCGAGCAGCACAATGCACCAAGCGATCAAGATGCTGAACACTCAACCCACTCTCCCTCCACTGTCAGCCTCTAGCCAGCAAGGCCACTGACAACCCCCCCCCCCCATCCCCCACCACCATATCTGCGACTGAACATTCCACCTGCACTACTATACTTGTGACTGAACTTTCAACCTGCACTAACTCAAAACATGCACACACACACACACACACACACACACACACACACACACACACACACACACACACACACACACACACACACACAAGCACACTGCACTTTCTGCACTAAACCCAAACATACACACACTGACACACACTGACACACACACACACACACACACACACACACACAGACACACGAACACACACACAGACGCACACCGCACCTTCTACCTGCACTAAACACATACACACACATACATACACACACACACACACACACACACACACACACACACACACACACACACACACACACACACACACACACACACACACTGCTGCTGGTGTACTTGACTTGACAGACCTTTTTAATATTTATTTTTCTTCAAAATGCTATTATTACCATGTCAGAACGCTATAAAGGACTTTTTAGGAAAAGCACATAAGCACAACTATACCTCCTAATGTATGTCCTCTACAAGTCTTCTGTTGTCCAGTCTTGCACTTTAAATGTCTGTATGAGCACTGTCTATGTCCATACTGTCTTAAGTCCATGTATAAGTACTGTCTATGTCTATACTGTCTATGTCCTTACCTAGATTAGTGTATGTCTGTATGGGAAAGCAAGAAATGTAATTTCAAATTCTTTGTATGACCAGTGCATGTAAAGAAATTGACAATAAAACCTACTTGACTTGACTTGACTTGACTAATGGGGAAACCCCGGACTGTATTGAAGTGTATGATCATGTGATTGATCAGTTGATCATTTCCATGTTTCACTTAGCGAGATTCGTAATGTTAAAACTGTTGTGCCTTGTCAGCAATCGTTCATTATCTTGGCACACAAGGTATACTGAAAAGTTTGAAAAGGTTGATTTGTCTTTCCTGACAGCAGGGTTTGTAATTCACCCTGACTCTGGGTCACATGTATATGCCATCATATGTAGGGTGCTTTCCAATATGCGGACTCCCATCCTCAGCCTGTGCTTGTGGCCTCACGTTTCGCTGAGCCCCGCCTCTGTGGAGAAGACGATTAAGTTCTCCACTCTCAACCTAGCCACAACAACTTTTGGGGGACTGTTTTTCATTAATCATACTGTTTGCAAATGAAAAAACGACATTAGAATTAAGCTTTAGCAAGATATTGAAATAAAATTCTGTTGTCGGTGACATCTTAACGAGGCCACAAGGAGGCAAGTGAGCAAGGGAGGATGGACGTTCGCATATTAGAAAGTAGAGATGCAACGGATCCTGATTTTTAGGATCCACTGGTTAAGATCCTGCCGGATCCAGAACCGGATACTGGATCCTACAAAAGGGTTGAAACATATAGTCTACTTGCATACATGGGCCCTTTTTATTACTTTGACCCAAACTATTTGTTAGACTCATGGGCTTACTGCCATACTGCCTGCAACGGCTGCTTCCAAAGGGCTTTCACTCCATGCAGTGATTGGGGTTGTGAAAGACTGACTGAAAAGCCTAGGCTAGAGATGCACCTGATCCTGATTTTTAGGTAACATGCCGGATACCGGATCCACTGCTGAAGATCCTGCTGGACCCGGATCCTGTGAAAAACCCTATTATCCTGCCGGATCCGGAACCGGAACCGGATTCGGTGCATCTCTATTAGAAAGAAACCATGGTCTCTATCCTAGCATATGTAGGATTTTCAAGGGAGGGTTGTGTACATCACAGCTGTTCAGTTTATTGTCAACTTCGTTGATATACTACATCTGGTACAGCACACCACTCAAGCATGGATCAGATGACAGAGTAATATTTCAGAGTAATATTTAGTATTTCCCACACAAAAATAAGTGTGAATTGTATATTCATGCCAAAATCAATGTGTATTTTGATTATAAAAAATGAAGCATGCAAAGATATTCAAGATGAAGCAAGGCTTTACTGAACTTTTTTATGAATATGTCAAAAATCCGGCTATACAGCGTACAGTTTATGTCCTAAGGACCCATAAAACAAGCAGGGCATCTGATTTGCATACTTACAGTAAAGACAGAAATTATGCACTGAGCCTAAGAAAATCAACAACAACAACAACTAACACCAACACCCTTGGCCCTGCTGTTGCCTGGCAGTGGGTCAATGGGTTGCTGTGCCGGATCATTTGCCGGTCCTTCTCCATCTCTCTCTCCCCACTCATTTCCTGTCTCTCCTTCACTGTCCTGTCATAAAAAATAAAGGCAACCCCCCCCTAAAAATGTAACAAAAAAAACAACAACAACAACAACAAAAAAACACCAACACTCTTTCCCTAACACAGACTACTTCATTCTACTACTTCATGGTCGAAGTAATTGCTCATTTCTTCACTGGGAAAACAGACTGACTATATTCTACCCAAGCTTTGAATTACTGGTTGTTAATTGTAAGTATGGTTTTAATGTCATGTTTTTTGGAGAATGGCATTAAAGTAAATGTATCAGGAAAGATTTCATGATATTCTCGCTTGTGGCATGTCCGTTAACTGTCCATCAGGCCATGTTCGCCATCTGAAAAGTAAATACAAAACGACATAAGTCTTGTAAAGAGTTGGTAGACCATACAACACAGATATTTACTCAGGGTAGTATGTGAAGTTTAAAAATAAGATCTTTGTATTCAATGATTTGTATGATGGCAGGACAGCGAAATTGGCTATTCATTTACAGTAGTACTTACTTAGGTGAAGACACATATACATCACTTCCAGGTATTTGCTATAGTCGTGGCAGGGGTCGGAGTATAGGAAATCTGTGGCCATTACATAGCAGCGGTCACCCCATGGTTTGCACCTGGAGAGAGCGGACAAGATGTTGTGAAAACAGACAAACGTGCTGAGACACAGTAGAGCGGACAGCATCCCTACCAATAAAGTAAAGTTTTTTATAACAGCTTCTTCCCAGCAACAACGAGGCTGATGGCAAAAAAACAACATTTGACCCACAAGAGTTCCTATGTGCTTGGACTACTAGTTAATAGCACAAATGGCAAATAAAGAACTTTGAACTTTGTTTCAATCCTGTTTCATGTGTGTGGACATGAGAGGCAACTTACCAGTCCCTCACTTGTTGCGTTACACCGTTGATACATGCTGTGGTAGTTGTGTTTCCTTTGGGGCAAAGCTCTTCGTCCCTTCTCCCATAATTAGCATGTACAATCATAAGTTTTGTGGGCCACTCTGCAGAGAAATAAATGGCATAGCAAGAAACAGATGCAAAGAGGTGATAACTTATGATACATGTTGAGGATCGATTTTTAAAATGTGTTTACATCCTTCAAAACTTTTGTTTGTATATATTTGATCTCAGAGTCATTGTTTACCACAACGGATGATGTTGTAGTAGTTTTGGCATGCCACAATTCTCCCTGTACATCACAAAGAAAAAAAAAACAACTTGATATGAAATCTTTAGATGGTAGGCTGCAGTAGGTTTTAATGCAACACTGTGAATGCTTAGAGACCAATGATACAGTAAGAAGACTTACTGGCTTTCAGGCACATGAAGGAAACGGTTAGGTACTTCCTGGTCCCAGGACAAGGTTCTGAAAGCACTCCAGCCGTGACGGGGACAGAACACTCTGACAGTCCGTTGCATCTTTTTAAACATGGAAAACAAGTTGTTCTTCGAATCATTCTTACTGTAAAGGTGTATACTTCAATACAATATAGTCTATAAATAATATACTATGTAATAATAATAATAATACTTGTTATTATTATTATTATTATTACTATTATTATTATTATTATATTAAAAATCGGGTAATTTTCAGTGTAATCCAATTTACAGATGTCATTGTTGAATTGCCATGACCTGTTCTCAAACTTATTCCCAAAGTCAAATCTATGTGACCTGCAACAGTCCCTGAAAAAGCAATCGAAAGTCTTGCAGATCAATGTTATTTCGGTTTTAATGAATACAGTACCTGTCAGAGACAATGCTATAGGCACTGTCTGACGTGCACTTGGTGAACATGGTTTCCCCATGTGAATGATCAGAGCTGCATGTGGTGACATCACGTCTGCCATAGAAAGCGGAGGTCACCTGTATGTAGTAGTCAGGTTCTGTAAAATGAAAAGAATTGACCAAATGTTCATTCTCCAAACATACATTTCATAATAAAACTGAGAGATTTCACTGGTCAACAATATTTGTGCCTTTGTAACTTTGTCAGATGGGGCAATTGTAGAAATCTGAATGAACATGTTGCCGTCTGTCATTGATAAACATCTTTTAACAAAGTTGGCAGCAAAAAACTGCTCAGATGTCGCACATTGTGTTATTATTGAAGGATTACTACTACAATAGGATTACGATGTTAACACATGAACGTTGGATACACACCACAGGCAAGAACTGCATCAGAGCCCTCACACTGTGTTACAGTGTGGCCTGCTCTACCTGAAAATTAAAAACAAAGAACAAAATGTATCAAACATGGAATGTTAACGTTGCACCATGCTAACACAAGACTTGGTCAAAATAAGCCTTACCGCTTCTGCACAGAGTAAAGAGAGCTGAAAGAAAGTATGTAGAGTTACTTATCTGTTCAGGTAAAAAAAAAAAAAAGATTCTGACTATTCCAAATTAGTATTAAATAAGTTCAAGCTAAGCTGTTGAGATATCTCTCCATGCGTGTGTAGTCATGCACTGAAGTACATACCGATAAGCCCGATGACACACCACATTGTAAAAAAACAGTTGTGCACCTTGTTGGTGCTTTAAATAAGCCAAGAACCAACCTCTTAGCAGACTGACATTGTTATAAACTAGGTTTCACACAAAGGAATATCATCTTACTGATTTCGTGAAAGGCAGGAAAAGCTTTTTTTGTGTCAAATGTCTCCACAAAGCGATAGCTTTGGATTCATTCCTGTTTAAAAAGGCAATTGTGCTTTTGAAAAGTGAAGGTATCAGCCTCTTGTCATCAAGTTGGAAGAGTATCACCTAACAGGTACTTTGTAAAACAAGATGTTAATACAGTGAATTGCACACAATTTTGTTATTTATCTCTGCATTAAAACAAGTTGAACTATTCATTTTCACTGTAAAACAGAGTGCAAGGCTGTGTTATAAACAGGGCTTCGAACCGGTTCAAGGAACGAAAACGAAAACCAGGAACTTTTTGTATTTTACAGGGAACAGAAACGAAACCGGAAACGTTATTATTTTTTATGTTCTGGAACGGGAACACTTATTTTAAAATAATGGTAACCGGTTAATACCGGTTAATACCGTTCCTCAAACTAAAAAAAAGTCATTATTTTCCTGCGCACGTCTCCATGACGGCTGAGGTTCATGTCCTGTGTGACATCAGACATTCTCTGACTGAATGGAGAGAGAGCTGTAGATTACAAAGTGTTCACTCCACATCCAAATTAAGAGAAACCACTGTCATACAAAAGGACAGAGTTTGCATTGCATTATTGTAAGACATTGCAGGGAAACGCGTGTAAAGCGTACCGACAATGTTCGGCGTTATTGGGCATCCATGACCGCTCCAAATATGCACAAACTCACAATGTCCATCATAGTGCTCCTTGTGACCCAAGTCAGCAAGGAGCGCGCATTTTCATCATTCAGGTTTATTCTCCGCTTAGGTCGTCCCTGAATGACAAAATTCTGGAGGATATTCTTTTCATCCGCTTGAATAAACAGTTTTGAATGTAGGCTGACTCATTTGCACTTCCGTCTTTCTTGGTTAACGTCAGTTAGGCCTATGGGGAGTAATCAGCTGACAGGAACGAAATTAACCGTTCCGGGAACAATATTTTTTGGTTCTAACCGGTTCGGGAACGTCAATTTATTGGTGGAACTCAGGACCGGAAACGTTATAATTCCGTTTCTGTTCGGAACGGAACGTTTGGAAAAAAATAACGGTTCAAAGCCCTGGTTATAAAGAATTATATTTTTCTGTAATCAGGGGTTTCCCATGTATTCAGGGTCAATTTCAAGTGGTCTTGGGCAAATAAAAGACTGTTAAAACTCTGCATCATTCGTTCACTAATTGTTGGAGTGCCAGAATAAGACTAGACAATGTGTGTTTCATGGTGTCATAAACCTATACAATGGTCCTGTCCCAACTTATTTGATACATGTTGCACTTATCAAATCTGAAATGAGCACAATATGCCCCACAATATTTTTTGTGGTAACACTTTATTTTAGGGATACATATATTACTAATACATACAATGTTAATGCCTGCATAAGTAACTTGTAAGGCATGATGTACTAAGCAAATGCTAAGGCCTACTAGGTCCTTACTAAGGTTAAATTGGTAATAAATCCCTTATTGTGCATGAACAAGACATTTGCGAATACATGCTTAACAAATGTTTGATTTTGCTTTGTACATGCCTTAGAAGTTACTTATACAGGAACACTGTATGTATTAGTGCTAACAGATGTGTCCCTAAAATAAAGTGTTACCATTTTTTTAATCAGTTTTAACAGTTAATTTGTTGTCTTTGCACTACTCTACACATGGATTACATAGTTTGAAATTGATAGTAGGCTACCCAGTTTAACAAGTGTCCCAACTACATCGGTGTTGGGGTTTGTAAGGGCAGTCATGGGTAAGGGGTTAGGACGTCAGACTTGTATCCCAAAGGTTGCCGGTTCGACTCCCGACGAGTTGAGGGGGAGAGTAATTAACCAGTGCTCTCCCCCATCCTCCTCCATGACTGAGGTACCCTGAGCATGGTACCGTCCCGCCGCACTAGGTGCCATTGGGGGCTGCCCCCTTGCACAGGTGAGGCATAAATGCAATTTCATTGTGTGCAGTGTGCACTTGTGTGCTGTGTCACAATGACAATGGGAGTTGGCGTTTCCCAGTTGGGCTTTCACTTCACTTGCAGAGGGTTGTAATTTAGATCACACAACATGGTTCCAGTGATCCATATCCTGTCTGTTAATCTCTCTTGAGACCAAGATAAACACATTTGCTTTAGATCAGGGATGTCAAACTCAGGCCTGGGGGGCAAATTTGGCACACAGATCCATTTTATTTGGCCCGCGAGATAATTTCAAATGTGTATTATATTTGGGCCAAATACACAATTAATGTATAGCGTAAAAAGACTTGAACATGAAATTCGGATTCAGGAATATGAGTGGGCCCAGGCCAATGAATCAGCAAACACTCATAAGCAACACAATATGTGCAGGGACATTTGAACTACCACATATGATGGGAAAGAGTGTTTGTGAAATTGATTGATTGATTGATTATTAAGTTCATACATGCACAATTTTAGCCCATTTTTGAAAATAAATATTGAGTTCGGCCCACAACTTTGCTCAAGATTTTGATTTTGGCCCTCAGTCGATTTGTGTTTGACACACCTGTTGTAGAGGCACTGTTGGGGCGGTTCTAATTTCAACAGGAAGCTGGTTCCTTTGGCAGCATAATGGCTACAGTAAATGCCATCTCGCCCTGTCTACAGTAAATGCCATCTCGCCCTGTCTGGAATTTACTGTAGCCTCTTATTGCAGCAGGGGTCGCCGGCGACCCTATTCACTTGCTGAAAATGCTTAAAGTGGAATTCACCTCTAGGCAATGTGTGCTGTTATCACATGTAATGTATCCTCATTTTGCATTTTACATAAGAAAAATAAAGTAATTTGCATTATTTCGTTTAATTTAATACAATTATGTGCTGAACCGCGATTGCCAAAGCTATTTTAACGTACTCAGTTAACCAGAATGCACTGCGGGAAACTAAGTAATCGTTGCCAGGTTAACGCGTCACTAAATTCGAAGGAATCTTGCGTTCTGGCTGCTCAGTGCTCGCTGCCAGCAGTCGTGGCTGGTTTTAGGACAAATGTAGGCTGATATCCGAGACAGATTGATGTTGTTAATGTATACTGTTGAAAAACATAACAACATTGCCATGACATCACAGAGAGCCATAGTGCTGCGCTAAGGGGTTAAAGGGACACTGTAAAGGAAATGGTCAAAAAAGGTACTGCAACTATGCTGCTCATTGAAACTGGGCTGCCTATTGCCAAATTTGATCTTTACATGAAAGTTGACTAAGTAATAAACAAATATTTTCTAGTATGGTCCAAGTAGTCTTTTTTGCAGCTGAAAACAGCTATTTTTGGAAATTCAAAATGGCGGACAATGGAGAAGATCCCCCTTTTCATGTATGAAAAGTGCAATTTTTCCAGTCATAATGAATACTTAGAATATGATGCTGGTGGTAAGTATTCATGAAAAAGGTAACATTAGTGAATGGGCAGCATGAATTCTGGAAATAAACAACTAAAAATCGCACACAGTGTCCCTTTAAACACAATCAGCAGAGGAGACCAGGAAGACCTCGTACATTTAGATAAACAAATTTGCTTTAGATGGTGTTAAGCATGTGGTGGTAACCTTGTGAGTAATACAGTCAAGCATGGTGGTAGTGGGACTGACGTGGTTTGGGGCTGCATGAATGCTGTCAACAGAGGCTGAATTTCATCAAAAGAAACATGCCTGTAAATATGTAGGCCAGGCCTACTGTGCAGATCATGATCCTCTCAATGGAATTTTAACCGACTCACCTCTGGGTATATTTTGAGACATATGAAGTGAAGTCAAAGCCCAACTGGGTAACTCTAACTCCCATTGTCATTGTGACACAGCACTCCACCGCACACAAGTGCACACTGAACACAACGAAATTGCATTTATGCCTCACCCGTGCAAGGGGGCAGTGCGGCGGAACGGTACCATCCTCAGGTTATCGCAGTCATGGAGAAAGATTGGGAGAGAGCACTGGTTATTTACTCCCCCCACCATCATGGCAGGTGGGGAGTCGAACCGGCAACCTTTGGACGACAAGTCTGACCAAAGATTCTTTAATTCTAATACATTTAACCGTCTCTGGTCTGACGCCCTAACCACTTACCCATGACTGCCCTACATAGGCTAATAGCAATGGCTGTATTGAATTACTTGAATTTGAACTATTATTTTGAATTTGAATTATTATATGTTTGTAAGCCTACATTCACTACTTTTCATTGCATCAAAGTGAAATTTCTTAAATGTTGTCCTATGTCCTATGTTATAGGCCCCTATTATCTGCAAAAATGTGATGGGTGTATGTTTTTGTTTTAACTTTCCCTATACCTCCTCAACATCACCAATTTGCAGGGCCAGATTAACGCACAGGCCAGATATGGCTGAGGACTAGGGATCCCCGCCTGCTATGATGATGACATTGTCTATGTTAGAAATTTGTCTTTAGATGGGGCCCACAGCAATGTAGACTAGGGGGCCTCAGGGCATAATCCAGCTCTGCATATTTGCATTAAATATTTGGTATTTCGCAACGGTTTGAGATCAAACCAAAGAGGCTTTTTTGGTTTGTTTTAAATGAAAGATGATCCAATATAGCACCTAGCCTACTATGACTCATTAACCTCTTTGGATGAGACCGTCGATTGTACGGATGAGACACCTGACACCTGGTTACTATAGTGACAGTTTTGTAAACAAAGAGGTGGGCATGGCGGCGACACAGGAGGCAGGTATGGTAGTTTGTAGGCTATTATTATGAATATGCGGAGAGGTGTTTATTTGAAAGTAACGTAATGGTGTAGTGTGATTGGTTGCATGCATTTCTTTCGAACAAAAATGTATGGCTAGTCTACCCTAATCCTACTTCATTTCAGTTCAGAGTTTTATCCCCGCTAAACGTTAGAACACTCATCGTTAAGATCAGCTACATAGAAAGTGGGTAATTTTAAAAAATCACAGTAGGCCTATATAAAAAAGTTACCACTCCCTTTAGCTTCTCGTCATGTGGCATTTGGGAGCTGCCAGAGGCGTTTGATGTTCCCTACCCACTGTGCCCCCAATCGCTTGGGCAACAAGTTGCTTGCAGTGAAGGGCTCCCCGGAGCGCGGACCCGGCTGCTATGACAACCATGTGGTAAGTCTTCTGTCCTTGAACTTAAGCGAGAAAATGTCACATTTTTTAGCATCTCAAATCTGGGCTTGAATTATTGACCTTGTGGGGTAACGTCGTGGTTTGGGGATAGTTGTATATGTTGTGCGTAAAAGTGTAAGACGTGCGTTATAGCCAAATGTTGTGCTTGCCTTGTGGCATAATGTTTTATTATCATGTTCTTTTAGTTTGGCACGGTTTTGTATGACATCCAGAAAAGACCAGAGAGCAAGAAAGGCTATGTTTTGGCAGCAAGAACAGCACCACGCTTTCCCCCACCTGCGCAGGTGAGTTGGTGAGACATTTGAGGAACCTCCAGCACAACAAACAGACTGCAGTGCCATTGGTTCTCCCTATTCAGAGAGCGGAAAAAGTCTCAAAGAAATTATATCAATGTTGGTCATTCGATTGCCCAATGGGTAAAATGACAAAAGATGACAGCTCTTAGACATCTTTTACAACAGTGTGTGTCCTAACAATGAAGTGTGCCAGATTGTAATCGTGACATTTAATTCGCTATCTTCAGACAATCACTCCCTCGCCACAGAAGTACCAACCAAACTGGGCTCTGCCAAAACCAGTGGCTCCAGGGAGAACTCCATTCAACTCCACCAATACCAGATTTACCACCAAGTATGTGAGCTCCAGCTCAAACCCTGGGTGAGTATGCCATCTTTCTCTATACCAGAGGTTCCCAAACTTTACCATGACAAGGCCTCCCTTAGGTCTACCAGTAGATTCCAGCCAAGGCTCCCCCTTAAATGGGTCATGCCACACTATTTTTTCCTGTGTGCACCATAGTCTATGTTTGTGTGAGTGCCCCATTTTGGATATATAGTAAAAATGATAACAGTAGTAATGCTATCCTATTATAATGCACTTCTTAAAGGTGCACTGTGTAATATTTTTGGTAGTTTAAAAGTAGAGATGCACCGGATCCTGATTTTTAGGATCCTGCCGGATACCGGATCCAATGCTTAAGATCCTGCCGGATCCGGAACCGGACACCGGATCCTACGAAAGGGTTGAAACACATAGCCAACTCGCACACGTGGGCCCTTTTTATTACGTTGGCGCAAACTATTTTTAAGACTCATTGGCTTACTGCCACACTGCCTTCAATGGCCGCTTCCGAAGGGCTTTCACTCCATGCAGCGATTGGGGTTGTGAAAGACTGACTGAAAAGCCTAGGCTACGTAAAAAGTAGAGATGCCCCAGATCCTGATTTTTAGGTAACTGCCGGATACCGGATCCACTGCTTAAGATCCTGCCGGATCCGGATAGTCTGAAAAACCCTATTATCCTGCCGGATCCGGAACCGCATCTTGGATCCTGTACATCTCTAGTTTAAAGTATTTTGTAGCTTTACCCTCAGGTGGAAGATAGCGTTCACTCACAGCACATTTTTCTTTAGTACAGAACCCTTTCTATCAGTACAATGTAGATTTAGTTCACATGATTTACATACACTACATCAGTGATTCTCAAAGTGTGGTCCGGGGACCACTAGTGGTCCGCGACAGAGCTCAGGTGGTCCGCGAGTAGAATTTTATTTTTCCAAGAGAAGCTAGCAGTAGGCTATAATTGTAACATTATTACAAAGCTAAATGTAGCTGAAGTCTTATTTTCACCACAACAAGACAGGCTTGTAATGTGAATAAAAAGTAAGTGATCTGCCTTGAAAATAGGAGTGTCAAATTAGCCGTAAACTGTCAATTCAGTTGACAGGTGGTCCCTGAAGATTGTTGGGGGGCCAAAGTGGTCCTCAGTCTGAGAAACTTTGAGAAACACTGCACTACATGCTACTATGCACATTTGCACTGTTCTCTGTCCTCATAAGACAATACTTGCACTGTCCTATGCCTGGCCATGACAATAGCGTGTTGTAACCTACAAGTTGAGATAAGTTAACACCAGCTAAAGGCCGTGGCAAAGGAGCAACATGCTGATGACGCTGCTTTTATGCTGCTGTCCACACTGCAGGCCTGGGACCTACGCCCATGACACCGCAACCTGCCGGAAGGTGTCCTGGCCCATGGTGTTTGGCTCTCCTGACTGGCACAGAGTGCCCCAGCTGGAGCGCAAGGCACTGCGGACAGAGGTGAGAGGCTGTGGGGTTGCGCACAGTGTTGATGGATATGTGGAAAAAGTACGGACCAAGTGCAGAGCAGAGATATATGATGTGTGTGATGTGCTGTGGATGATATTTCATCAACATCCATATCATACTGCCAAAAACTGTTTCAGTAACAGTCGATTAAGTGCATAGAAAGCATTCTGCTCCCTTTGTCTGAGACAGCCTCAATAGGATTTAGCATACGGCATGCGTGACTGACCAACATCGTTGTGTTCTCTGAAAAAAAGTGACCTTTGTCTTATTTTCATGTTTTTTATCCAAACTATGTGGTTGAACATTAAAGGCGTGATACAGAACTGTGGTCTGTTGTTTGAGAGATGGGAAGACACACTGAAACCAAAAGTGAAATCTTAAAGTTCCAATTCTGTTAAGTTGAAATGGGATGTCCATTTTTATTATGTTTGGTGTCCAATGAAAGCGTGGCAGTAACAAATGGCAGTGTCAGTAACAAATAATACAAAAGAAGGACTTAACGGACTGAATCATGCCAACAGCTTTTCACCTGTCCTGTGGTAAAACTGGGTTATTGGCTGCTGTACTGGTAGGCATCGGGTTGCTCATAGTCTGTGCACTGTATGGTGATCTCACAACGCTGTTGTACGTGCCACGGCAGCATAACAGCGGACACACCAAGCCAAACTCGCCTTTGTCTTGTCTGTTAAGAGAACCGTTGGGCTACATTCCCAGTGCTTAGCAGAACCGCTTGAGATTCCCATCAGCATGTAAGATGATAACTGACTGACGCTTCTTCCGTGTTTCATTTCTCTGCAGCTCCCTTGTGACAAGGAGTTTATGAAGCAAAGGAACAGAGTGGCATATCTTCAATTGTACTACGCCTGATGAAACAACATCATGTGCAGCAGTAATAAATGTCCTCCCTGGATTGAGGCCCCTGACTGGACTGTGAACCTTACCCATGTATCCTATATACCCGCTCTCACTGAAGCGCCAGCTAATGACTGATTTTTAAAGACAAAGTATTATTTTCTGCCAGTATTTTGAAAATTGAAAAAAAAAAAATCACTGTTTGAACTGCTTAACGATATCAAATAAAATGTTTGTTGTCTTAACATCATGCCTACCCATTTTCAAAAAAACATTTTCCTCATGTAAGGAGGAACCGCTTGAGTTAAAAGATTCTTGTAAAGAATATTCTTATCAGGGTAACAGTCAAACGTATGTTCGATATTTCCTGCTATGCGTACGGAAATCTGTCATTCACAACTGCTGCAATGTTGGGAAACATCAAACTATACAAGATTGACCCACGCTGGTGTATAATATGAGCCCCTTTGTGAAATTAATACTGCCATAAATATTGCCTGTGGTCAACTACTTTTTCAATTGTTTAAATTGTACTAAACTTTGATCTAATCATCCAATTTTCCATGTGAATTTGAAAAGTGGACAAATAAAATTCCATAAAGCCATTTTCGCATGTATTTTTTTACACACTGAGGAGCTACGATGTAATAACCTGGGAAATCCCATTCAGTCTTGCACATTCGTTCCGATCTGAAAGACATCTCATTTGTGATTAGGTCTGGTGGTAACCAGGCAGATGATGTAAGATTATATCTACAAATATTAACACCTTACTCCCACATACAAAACTACAAATAAAGAAAATTCAGGAAGAGTCTATTTATTACCCACTTCATATTAAAAACACTTGAGGTGGGCAAATGAAAAGAAAGAAACAAATAATCTTAACACTTAGAATAATAATATTATATATAGTTTTAAAAAAAGAAGCGGTCCTCTTCCAGTTTATCAGTCATGATGGAGGAGTAAAAACCTTTGACTTTAGAGCAAGTTGCACAGCAGATCATGGGGTTGCCTCAACTCTTTCCTCTACGGTCAATTCCATAGCTTGCACTGAGGACACAAGTTCTCACAGTTCCGAGTCAGGAAGCAGGCATGAAAAATAAATGTGTAAACACCTTGTCTGCCGTGAAACAAGTCTGCAAAAAGTCATTTGAGTCCATTTCCTTGCTCACTTCTTCCGCCTCACTTTGGGTTTCTTGACGGGCCGTAGGTAGGGATTGTCGATCCCTTCCTCGGGGGCCTTCACTGACGGCATTGAGCCACCAGATGGCAGTCCCGAGTTCTCTTTATCTGCCCCGCCATCATCCTGCAGAACACAGAAAGATGCAGGTCATTAACTCATTCCTAACCATGACCAACTCCCTGTAATCCATGACAATAACAATAATAATAGTAGTAGTAGTAATAATAATAATAATAATGATAATAATAATAATAATAAATAATGAAAAAAGCAATATAAAAGTAAGTTGCATAATGAATAGATCTATCTGTTTGTGTTACATAGAATGTAATAAATACCAGAGACGTAGAAAATACCTAAAATTGGTCAACGTAACCTGTGCAATAGTCATTACACTGCAGTCACTATGCATGTATTTATTTATGCATGTTAATAAAAAGTAAATCAGAGATAGATTGCTAGCTTGAGACTTACATTGATGACATTGCCGTGGTTGTTGTCGCTGTCAGTCTGGTCGTCCTGTTCTGAAGAGTCTGTTTCCTCCAGAGACTGGAGCTCCAGCTCGGATGGAAGAAGGGCATTCAGGTACGGGATGGAAGTGGGCCGAGCAGCAATCACTACACACACACACACACACACACACACACACACACACACACACACACATCAGAGTAGCGTACAAGTAGCGAACAAGTCCAAGTCAAGACATGGTCAAGGTTTCACTAGCTGTAGTTGATTGAGTGTCAGAGTAAGACTACAGAAAATGTATATTTCATGATCTCATAAATCTAAGTGATTTTACTTAGAGAAATTGTTTATAAGCTTACACTGAATCATGGTAATGGCAATTCAAAGGTAACTCAATACTGTATGTAATAACTATGTAATTAATCCCTCTGCACCACCCTTTGAGGAGTAAGGACTTTTTCCCAGTTCTTCTAGAATTTTACTGGAACACTCTACAGCTCCCATAGAAGTCTGTGTTAAAAATCTCGCAAAGTCCTTATGACATCATAATGAGAACTCAAAATGTTGGCAAAATTCGAATTACATATTTGTGATGGTACTCCTCAAAGGGTTAATTCGGAGTGCCTAAACCTCTCTGTGATGGTTGTATACCTGTACACAAATTTTGGAAATCAATATAATTAATTCTGAAAACGTCTTCCTTGTGTAGTTTTTCTGACATGCTGTATTTGTCAAATCTGAAATGAGCACATCTGTCCACCAAAAATATGTTTTCCCAGTGTTAACAGTCAATATGTTGTCTATTGTACATCCATGAATGTTCTGAAAATTATTGCATTTTATTCACAATTAAACAAGTGTCATAACTCCAATAGAGTTGAGGTTTGGCTATTTATACTGTACACAGACACACACACAAATACACAGGTCAGGGTTTTCAACTTGACAAGGTTCCCTGCCACTGTTTACATACAAAATGCTACACGAGTAGCATTGCGGAGCTTTCTGCAGATCATTGGCATCTTTCCATCCAACTCTAATATAAAAGAGCACTCACATGGGAATGCTGTGACGTCGTCCTTGAAGAGACTCTCCGTCTGCCCTGTCTTGGCCATGAATCTGGTCAGTGCCCGTTCCACGTCTCTGCGCTGCGAGGCCGCCTTCTCCCGCACAACCTGATACTCACACACGGGCTCCCGGAAGGTCTGCACAAGGACCACAAAGTACACTTTGCTAGTTAAGCCTCTCCCATATTTTCCCATACTGTATGCAGGGAGGAGTATAGATGATTGTCCTCCCACTATCATTTTACATGGATCTATTCTCAGCATTACGTAGAAGTATACCATTTGTAATTTATTTCGGATACGTTTGCATACAGAGGTTTGTGAAGTTGTGATTTTTAAGTTTATGGATGATACAAATCCAATATGGAAGATACAATATGCATGCACAGTAAAATGTGTTTCATACAAATTAGAATTAAATTACTGTGTTGAAGTGCATCATACCGGAGTCTTGATATACGTGTGAGGATCTGGGAATTCTGGGAAATGGCTCGGAATGTGGGTAGGATGCGTGCGCTTCTGTCCAGCACTGAGCGCCTTGGGAATCACAGGTGGATTTGTCACGGGAGCTGAAAGACAGTGAAAATGGTGTTTCTTTTTCTGTTATGTTACAATTAAGGATTCTATATGGTCTTAAGCTACATTCACACACGTTGCTACTAGTTACTCGCCTACTATATACTGTGTATATAAATAGTATAATATGTTCAGGCGCATTTGAAAATGAATAGGGAGAGAAAACGGGGCTTTTGTTACTCCCACTATGCATACGGACAGCCCTTAAGGTGAATGAGCCCCCATAAATACAAGATACGTACGAGCAGTGATGACCATTCTCTGTGATCGTTTGGCATAGACTGGAAGCGTGTCCACATTGAAGCCTAAGGGAGACAAAAGAGAGGAGGAAGTATGGCAGTTGTCCTTAACTCAAGAAATTAATCATGCTTTCAATGCTTTCCGTTGTGGATTAATTTCCTGCCTGACTGATAAGCAAGATCTTTTACACCTCTGAGTAAAACAAAAATTATTAAACTTAGAAATTATAGCACCACAGACTTTTAGACACCATTATTGTCCACAGTTGGAGGCTCATTTATTTATGCATGCCACTTATGAACTGTAAGTATCATTCATTTCAGTCTCGGGTCACACCAGGTTCAACAAGCCAACAGTGAGTGCGTTCCAATATGTGACCTTGCGTCCTCCTCCACTTGTGCTTGCGGCCTCGTACCATGAAGTAATATGGCATTATGACATCACTGACAACAGCATTATATTTCAATATCTCGCAAAAGCTCAATTGTAAAGTCATTTTTTCATTTGCAAATTTGATGGTGAATGAAGAATAGTCCCCCAAAAATTGTTTTGGCTAGGCTGACAGCGAGGAAACTTATTTGTTTTCTCCACGGAGGCGGGGCATCAACAAAACGTGAGGCCACAAGCACGAGTGGAGGACGCAAGGTTGCATATTGGAATGCACACAGTGATTTCTATCACATTGATTCCTATGCCCAAATATGTCAAAACATTCAAACATTCAAACACTAGTGCCACCACTGGTCAAATGTCTATGAATGTTGCTCACTTACCCATTTCTACGAGGGTGAGCACCACATCCGGGAGTGTTGGTGTGCTTCTGGCTGTGTGCTCGCAGTAGGTCTTGGCACAGCGGCCAATTTCTGTGATGTCTGTAGGGAACAGGAGAAAAGTGAGGGCAGCAGTACACTGAGTGCTGATCGTAATGAATGGCATCATCCGCGCTGACCTCAAAATTAGCTGATTCATGCTGCTCCCAAAAATAAGCCCACTTGTTTTTTCTCCCCAAAAGAAAAAAGAGCAAATGGAAGGCTACATTGTATCTGTGTATATAGTCCTTCAATTCTGTGAACATTCTTCACACCTTTTTACCAAACAACCTTATTCAGAATAATACAGTAAATTAATGTGTACGAGTGGATGAGGATGAATATTTTTGTTATATTATTTGTAGTTTATTTGGCAGGGACGATGCAGTGCACATTGTTATAAACAATGCACATTATTACATTACATTATTACATGGCAAGGCCATGGAAGAACTTGTAGATGTGATGTGAATACATTTAAGGTTGGCTAATTTGCGAGATAAAACACAAGCGGAGCTTACAGCTTTGCATCATTTCGGTTAGGGACTCCACAGCAGCCTTCTCGGCGCTCTCGTAGCCGCACTCCGTCAGAAGGGAGCTGACCACCACCTGGAGGGTGCGGCGCCGCGCCAGGATGTAATTCTCCGCCGGACTGGTTGCCGTCTTGCTTCCACCTGAACGCTAAGGAGGAGAGGAGAGGAGAGGAGAGTAAGCAGGGTTTTCCCCAGCACTTCATTGCTTGACAAGAAACATCTACCACCTTGATTAGGTCCCCTGAAAGATTTCATGTTGCTTTACCAAAAAACACACACAAAAAACACACTTTTAAGGCCCACCACCTTGACTTAACAAAAATTCTGGGGAAATGACAAACTTACCTAGAATTCCGGACAATTTTCAACATGCAGTTGTATTGCTAACGCTACCCTTGACTTGTCAGTACCCGAACGAGCAGCACTCTTTTGTTCAACCCTTTCTAAGATCTGGGGCCTATACAAAGAAGCTGGTTCAGGAGTAACTCAGGTTAATTTAAGAGGTAAATCATCTAATAGAAGAGCCTGGAGTCCTCATGGTCTTAACCCTAGCTTGTTAAGTGGAGACATGGTTTGTTTAAAAGTGTTTGAAACATCTTAACATACTCCAGAGTCCATACATGTTCACTGCTCAAAAAATAAAGGGAGCACCAAAACAACACAATGCAACTCCAAGTCAAACATACTTCCATAAAATCAGCCTACAGTGCATTTAGGAAGCAACACTGACTGTGAATATGTTTAATCTGTTTTGCGAATTTGACGAGCAACAGGTTGAACAAAATTACACTTAATAACCCGAACATGCCCAAAAATAGTTATTAGTTAGTTATCTGGTGGAGTGGAGTCCACTGACCATTTCTCTCTTTTTCAATTTTTATCCTTTCTACCTGATTTTTGTTGTTGATGTCCTATTTACATTTGTATCAGTGTCCCACACCATTAGGTACCACGACACAGTGTCTATCACCCATTGAAATAGCTTGCGTAGTGCCACTCATTCAAGAGGTCACATCAATGTGAGCTGTATTAAGGCTTGGAGTTCTCCTCGCAGCACACTGTTTAGAACTTGAAGGAGACAGTAGGGGACACGTCAGTAAACTAGGAGACATGGAGGGGCCACAGAAGGTTTGCAAATCAGTAGCACGGGAAGAACAACAGCTTTGCAGGCCACTGGCGTGCATATTTCTGCTCAACCGGTCAGGAACTGACATGAGGAGTGTATGAGGGCCAACTAGTACGGGCTGTATTTACAGTCCCACAACAATTAAGCCCGATTTCCATATGCCAAAGAACATTTTTTTTTAAAAAATGACATTCACCATTCGCGCGCTGTCCTCATCGCATGATACTGCAGTAAGCAGTGACACTCCCCATGGTATTGCCAAACTGTCACAGCTGTCACATGTGTTCCGTGAACCCATCTCTGAAGGGCAAGGGACACCGATGGTGAATATGCAAGCAGTAGAGCTAGGTGGAGTGCAGATGGGATGAAGTTACAGTGATAGGCTGTCTCTGTAACTTCATCCCATTTTCCCTGGCTGGAAAATTCGACCATGTCTGATATGCCATTGTAAAACGTTCTGTATACGCCTGTCAGTCAAATGTAACGCATCAGATTTGGTTTACAACAGAGTGCCATGAAGATGCAGGGAAGTGTGACTGTCATAGCTGGCTAACTACTTCTAGCTAGTGATAGTGAGAACATTAACAGTGGGAAAGCACACAGTAAAAAGCCGATTTGCAGATTTGGAATGCTATGTGTTGGGCTAGACCCGAATATATCAATTTGTGCGTGAAAATGTGATAAAATCAAACGAAAAACACAAGCGAAGTGCAGATAGCGCGCATTGTTTGGCTAGCTCGCTTACTACGCATAAAAAAGAGTGCTGACCAATCCACGTCTTACCGATCCTGAATTAAGGGATCCGCCTGCCATCACATTCGGATCAGCCATCTTCCCAGCAATATGAAGTCTTCAGGGTTTCAGAAACGCAATTTATCTATTAGTTTCTGACATTCTACCTCAAACAAACAGTGTTCCCCTTCGTGCTATGTTTTCACAAAACCAGCGAAAATTACGTCACATCCGTGTTTTCCAGCATTACGGACATCCATTGTGCAAATGTGACCGGGTGGAACAGTGCAAAAATCAATAACATTCCTATGAGAATTTATTTAAGCTTTATACACACTTAACTATGAAAGCAAAGGCAAACACATATTTGCTGTTTCAAGTTCAGATACATTTATTTGCAAAAAAATCAGTGAAATATTTATCCTACAAAAATAGTGTGATCTGCCACATGAGAAAAGATTTACATTTAGGATTTTTTTGACGACACAAACATTCAAATTAACGAAAGTGACAGGCTACTCGCACCATTATTCACAACTGTGAGTACAGATGGATCATCTGAAGGGTCCGGAGTGTCATCAGTGAGATGATAATGAAGTGGGTAATGAACCATTTCCTCTGAATACAGGGTTTCAAAAGACGTAGACAAGCCTATTAAGATTTTTTTTTACATAGCATGGATGACAGATATAACAGACAAACACAATGAACGATTTAAACATTTTCAAAGGGGAAAAGGCTCTTTTCCTGGCCACGCTTCTCTCGTTTGCTGACGGCTTTCTTAGACGTCCCTTTCTCCTGTTCGTCCTGCCTGTTCTGAGGCCAGGAGCAGGCCAGAGAAGGGGGCTCCGCCGACAGTCCACTGCCCTTTTCCTCTTCCTCTTCCCCAGAAGACAGTCCATCCACCTCTGCCTGCTCACCCTGCCCAATCCCTGATCGTGGCTGGCTGGGTTGCCCATAGCGACGCTTCAGCCTCTCTCGGATCAAAAGACCTTTCACCAGCAGAGTCCAGTTGCCCATGGCACGCTTCTCCCGCTTCTGTTGAAGACACAAGCACACAAACAATAATAAGACACACCACAGCAGCACATGTCGCGCACACACTTAATGTACCGTAAATCTTTCTTTGCTCAACCATAATAAATGATCAAGAACTCATGTGAGCAAAAGACAATATTATATCAAGAATTCTGCAGGGAGAGATTATGAATCATAGCCCATGTAAAGCCAATGTAGGCTATGTGTTAAATATGCACCCCTTCATTGGTGCTTACACTTTTTCAGGCATCTGAGGGGATAGAGAGTGGAAGGTTATGGAAGGCTAAAGCCAGGTTTAGACTCTGTATAGAAACAAACAGTTTTGCCCATTTACCTCTTGCTCCTTTTTCTGTTGAATCTCTTGTTCATTTTCCCATGCAGCTCTTAGGACTTCTTCATGTTCCTCACAAATAATGTATCCATCCGTACTGAAATACACACAAATTCTCAAGTTAGCAGTATATTCTACAGCAGTGTTTTTCAAAGTAGGGGCAGAGGAACCGTGGGGGGCATGCTAGGGGGGCCTTGGTAGGTTGACAAGAAAAGTAATCGAATTATTAATGTGCATCAAAATTAAAATAAGCTTAGCAGTATTCAAACTAGTTAAAATGCGTAATCGATTCCATCTCTGGACATTAGACCTACTACTATTATCATTATCTAATTTATCCCAGGGGGCACTGACACACAGGCATAAAGTAGACTATAATTGTGAAAGGGAGTGTAAGGGGGCGCCATGGCTGGAGTCTACCAGTATGGGGGGCCTTGTCATGGTAAAAAATGGGAATCACTGGTCTACAGGACATGAGAGATCCTGTAACCAGCTCAACAAACACAGGTTCTGGATCTCAAATGGTGCACTTGTGCACTTAAGTGTTCATGTTTTAGTGCATATGGCATACTAATTACGCACTAAAACATAGTGCCCGAAGTGCACAAGTGCACCATCTGAAACACAGCAAGGGACTCCATAATATTCACATCGCAACATATTAGGATAGAAATTACATTGTCAGTTTCATTATGTAGTGTTCTATAGGATGTCTGAAAATGTCTCGACTATGTTTGTTATAGTTGTTCCAGGTGAATTCCAGAATTGTTCCAATGGATACATAGTAAACAAAAGTTGAAAACAAAACGGTTCAGGAATTGCTTTTGTTTGCACTAAAAAAAACCTTTCACATTTCCCCAGTGTATCCCTATCACGTTTTTCTGCTGTATTTACACTCACACTGCATGGGAGTAACCGCCGTGGAAGTCAAATCCGGTCACTGCCAAGGCACAGTCGATGTCAAGCTTTCTGGCCACCCGGTGCAGATTTGGCAGCCGTACGTGAGCACAGCCAATGGGCAACATGCAAGGCTTGAACATGTATACATTCCCAAAGTCATTGCGGGGAACCTGTAATATACACATCCGCAAAAATATGACACACTGCATTTTCAATTTGGCTAACAATTTAGTTCTGTACTTTTTAAATATTTGCTTGAGGGCTTTCTTGCTGTTATTATGATAGACATAGGGAAGAGGAGGAGAGGAAGCAAGTGGAAGACAAACATTGGGTAGAGTTAGGATATGTCCCAGGTCAGACCCAAACCTGGCCCTTCATGGGCATGTACTGTACATATAAGCCTAATTATGGTCAGGTGCCTTAGCACGATGCAAGGCATTTATTTGGCATTTTGTTTGACTTTTCATACTTTTTGCATTGCCATCTGCATTTACTTCGCTAAAACGTATTAGACTGTCTCTGTGTATAAAATTCACCATTTCACACTATAATGTGCTACATATAGTATTTACAGGAAGTATTTATTCCAGTCATTTACATTCTAAAATGTCACTGTGATGCACTTTATTGCAGGCATTTGAGAGACACCTCACCTTTCCATCTATAGCCAGGGGCGGTTGGTACTCCTCTGTCTGCCACTCCCCGAACAGAGGGAGGTCTTTCTCTTCCTTGGTCTCGGACGCCATGCGCACCTTCCGAGAGCGGTTGGAGAAACCCTTCACCATCTGGCAACAAGGGCAGAGGAGCCATCATGCAGAGTCAGAAACCCATGTGTTAAATTGTGAGAGCTCTGTGTGTGTGTGTGTGTGTGTGTGTGTGTGTGTGTGTGTGTGTGTGTGTGTGTGTGTGTGTGTGTGTGTGTGTGTGTGTGTGTGTGTGTGTGTGTGTGTGTGTGTGTGTGTGTGTGTGTTTTCGCACACGTTTGTGTGTCTGTACAATAAGAAACCCACATGCTACTTGCTACATGCTGAAGGTGGGGGAGCCTAAGTGACTAAAAACTACTCCAGCATTCAAGCCTCTCTAAACACAGTCTACAAAACAAAGGCAGCTCTGATCCGTAGTGAAAAGCAACTTGAATGTGCATGGTCTCGTCAATTTAATTTTGCCTTTTGTCATCTATGGTTATCAAACGGCTTTGAGAAGCATGGTATTTTGGAAGGCATTACTGTATATAAAACAAATTTATTGCTAAAGCTTCTAGAAGCTTCCTTCGCAAAGGGAGTTGGGTTAGGCCTCAGATTATTCCAGCTCACAGTAAGATGAGAAACTGGATTGGACAATGCTAGGTCTACATCACGCTGAACCAAGAGGTTGCTGTATTGAAATATAATGGCTTCAAATTAAGAACATGTTGTCATAGTGGGAAATCAGAAGGTACACGTAATATTGAAGGCGACATAACAGAACAGAGTCATTTTCCATGACAGAACTGTTACAAACTTTGTATGGCTGTTCTCCGAGACGGACAGTCCGTGCCTCTTTCAGCCATGTGTCTCTGGAGTGTAACGTGTGTACACAATCCCTGCAACACACACACACACATGAAATTTGCTAAATACAGTATATAGTATGTGGCATGAACACGTGAGACAACTAGGCATACTTGCAGTTTAATTTTAAAAGCAGAAAAATACACTACAATGTCAGTGTTACATATGCTTGCTAATCTCTACCCAACCACGCAGTTAGTGAAGAATAATCTCTTATTACATTACATTACATTACATTGCATTTGGCAGACACTTTATAACCAAAGCGAGTTTCAAAATAGAACATAATCATAGCCAACATCACTAGCAAATACAAAGTGCAAAGGAAATATACAGAACAACAAGTGCAGTTGCAAAGAATTTAAATAAGAACACAGATGTCATAGAGGCACAATGCTGAATCTGGTCATCTTCAAACATGCACAATAATCTTGCATTGCACTGGATTGTTCTGCATGGCGGCTCATGGATGATCTGTTGTGGATATTACTATTAGGGTCAGTGTCTTCATGCTGCGATAAGTTAAATTTCTGCAGTCTGCACTCTGTTGTGTCATACAAGGGTGCATTTTAATCTTTTCTGGTTTAAAAAAAACAAAAGTTGTGATAGGCCACCGCTCATCTGTTTAGAAGGTGCAGGATTCAGTTGAAATTATGGTATAAAAAGGAGACAATCCGCACACTTCAGGTCTTTTTTTGTGCAAAGAAGCTTTACTTGACTCGCAAGCTTTCGGTCCTTAGACCTTCATCAGACATCAGCTCTGCCTGATGAAGGTCTAAGGACCGAAAGCTTGAAACAAACACAATTGAATTGATTTACCTGGAGTATACTGGCTCCCCCCGGCAGTAACCCAAGATGGCTGCCGTGGCTGGGTAGAGGGCCTCGTACTTCAACAGGTGCCTCTTCAGGACGTAAAGGGGGTGGTTCTTGAACGCCGCCACAGATGTGGGTAAGGGCTTGCTGAGCAGACGAGCCTCAAGCTAGAGAACCAAGACAGTAGGGCATGAGTTACGACAGTGTGCATGATTTAAGCATGTTTCATTTGTAGTTATATTGATGTGGTTGTGCACACGGTTCTCCCACTTGATAACTGGGGCTGAAAACGTTAGTGTGGCTGTCTGGCAACCCTTAATTAGAAAGGTCGTTCCAGGATATCACTTAATGTGAAAGCGCTTTACATGGCTAAATTCATGAAATGGATGAATGGTTGTATGGATTATAATTATCATTCATAATATAGTAGTATTATTAAGCACATACGTATATGGTAGCAACCTTTAAACATTCAACAACAAAAATAGCATGAAATCTTACAAAAGCATGCTTGGATTTAGATTGTTGGTGTGTGCACCCATAATCTACCCACATCTTGGTCCTCTTTCGCAAAGTGTGTGTGTGTGAGCGTGTGTGAGCGTGTGTGAGAGTGTGTGTGTGTGTGTGTGTGTGTGTGTATGTGTGTGCGTGCGTGTGTGCGTGCGTGCGTTCGTGCGTGCGTGCGTGCGTGCAACCCACCTCGTTGTCCTCCTTCTTCTCCCGCTCTGAATCAGGCGCTTCGTAGAACTGCATGGTCTCATCCCACCAGTCCTCGTCGGCGCGCCGCTTCCGTGCCGAGGTGAGCCAGGTGGGGTCGTACCTGCTGCTCAGGTCCTTGGCGTATCCGTCCCCGTCGAAGCCCACCACGTACACCATGGGCTGCGTGGCCTGGTTGGCGCACCTCTGCACCTGCCCGACGCCCTCCTCCACGTCCACACACACCCAGCGGCCCGCCTCCTCCAGATACACCTCCAGCCACTCGTCGTGCCCCTTCCCCTGCTGCTTCCCGCTCCCCCTTCTCTTCCCCGTCTCTTCATCCTCCTCTTCATCATCATCATCATCTTCTTCATAATCATCATCCTCATCTTCTTCCTTCTTAACCTTCTTCTTCCCCCCACTTGTCCTCTTTGGTGCACGGCTTTTGCCCTTTGCTGCCCCTTTGCCTTTTCCTCCTCCTCCCCGGCCCTTTTTAGAGGCTCCTCCTCCTCCCTGCAGCTCCTCCTCCTCCTCGCTGTCTCCTCCGCTACTGAGTTGGAACTCGTCCTCGCTGCCGCGCTCCTCGCCACTGCTGTCCTCCTTGTAGCTGACTTTGGACGCCACGCTGCGCCTCTTGCTGTTTTTCGGGCGCTGTCCTGTCGTCGTCGTTGTCGTCGTCGTTGTTGTTGCCTCGGTCGCCTTACCTGCGCCATTGTTCTTTTTCATCCTCTTTCCTCCCCTGTCCGCCGTCGTTCCTGTGGGGCGCTTGGAGCCCGGGGACACCTTGGCTTCTGGGGCTCCTTTATCTGGGCTCGTTTTCTCTGCAGGGCTCTTCTTGGATGTGCCCTGGCTTTTACCAGCAGCAGCAGCAGATTTGGAGGCTTTAGCTTTGTCCTGGGGGGGGGGGGGTTGTATAGCACAGTCAGGCAGAAACCATGTTGTATAGCACAGTCAGGCAGAAACCATGTAGTGTTACTGCAATTCTCCCTGCTGCTAGTCAGAAAAACCCATACAATTCTCAAAAAGAGAAAGACATGCACGTCTCTCTCAAAAAGATTGTGTGCAAGACTAGCAAAATCACATGAAAACTGAAAGTAAAGTCAGCAACACCAAGCTCCTGTTTCTCTTATTTTAATGTGACGGTTCGGGCAGCAAGAGAAACCCATCCAACCATATACTAACTGTTATAACATACCATACTACCATATGTATATATATATATATATATATATAATAATACTAATGAAAAGCAATTGACTATCATGTGGCTATTGACTGGAGGTATACTGTATATTTCAATAAAAATGTTCAGTAAAATAAACACCAGTATTTGAGGTTTCCACTTCATATCATAAATGAAAATAGACATGTTATTTGCGCTACATTACTGTCAAATGTACAATATTATTTATGGAGCGGCACTGAGAGCAGCGTGTTGCTAATAAGGTTGTTCAGTTCGGTTTACCTTGGCAGTGGGCGGCTTGATTGACAGGGGCTGCAGGGAGAGCACCAGCCGGCAGAAGAGTTGCAGTGACCTCAGGACCAGCAGGAAGAGCTGTGGAGGTAAAGAGGACACCAGGAGAGGAGTGGGGCAAGGGTCTGGGTCAGAGGTCAAATACTCACACCACACGACCACCACAACAGCCTGCTCAGCATGCATGCACATCACTTACTCGTACGGATGAGCTAAGAGTAGCATTAGAAAAGCACCGGCACAAGTACATGCACATCCATATCAAGATTAGTTAGTCAGGATGAACTGAGAGAGCTGATGCTGATGTTGAAAAAAAAATGTTAGCTTGTCTCTTAGATACACCTACATTTGTTGGAAAACTGAGATTATGTCACCTCATTCCTCTGTACACCACTCGCATTAAAGACGGCTATAATGCCATGGTAGATATGGGAAACCATTTGTATGACTACTGACTGAAATGACTGAAACTTATGACAACTCTGTAGTGAATTGGCAAGAGGTAAGACTATGCGTGAGCTCCGTCTGCAGAGTTGCGTAGCACAAACAAATAAACATGCCTTTCCAACGAATATATTTCCTTCATCATTTACGTCCCTCGACATGAGCATTTAAAAATGCAAATTGTACCGTTTTTATAACAATTGCATTGTTGTAGGACTGCAAACTGCAGAGACAAGAAGCTAGACTGCGAGCAGAAAGTGCAGTAAAGACAAACAGAAAAGTCTGTGACATTATATGCACATCTATGAAGACACCATGGGCCTATACAAAGCTGTTTCAGGATAAGTTAAGGTTAAGTTAAGAGGTAAATCATCTAATACAAGAGCTTTCCTTAAGGACTCCCGACTCTTCTATTAGATGATTTACATCTTAACCTAACCTTAACTTATCCTGAACCAGCTTTGTAGTATAGGCCCCAGGGCATAGAGTGAGTGAATGCTATTGGCAAAGTCTTCTTGATAGCCTGAGCATGACTGTAGTGTCTGCTGCTGGTGCTCACATGTGTCATCTCCTCATGGTTCCTTGCGGTCAGGCTACCCAGCCGCCTCTCCAGTACCACCCTGAGATCTGCACCCTTCTCCTCTGGCAGCTCAGGCATCACAGTGAACGTGGTTCCAAACCTGTGAAGAGGCATGACAAGACACAGTTAGGGTTAAACTCATGAGCTGGTATGAATCTGAATGCATCTACGCACAAGGAAGTAGGTATCTATGGTTTTAAAAAAGCGCATGACAGATGGTGGTTTGTTTAACTCAGACACAGACACAGATAGTGGCTGTATCTCAAAGTCAAGGATCCTGGCCTTGCTAGGACGTGAAACGCCCAGTGATTGGATACTCTTTGGTGAACTCCATGGAGTATCCAGTCACTGGATGTTTCACGTCCTAGCAAGGCCAGGATCCTTGACTTTGAGATACAGCCACAGTATGTACATAGTTATAGGACATCCAACCTTACGTACCACTTCACAAGGTCATTGAGAAACAATGTGTCAACCCGATCCGGTGTTGTGGCAACGACGTGTGGAGGCAGTAGTGAGAAAGTGATGGCCAAGAGATCGGGCTCTCTGCACACGCGGTTCCGGAATATTCCATTGGCCAGCAAACACAGAACATGAACCTGAAACACACAGCGGAATAATATTCCATATTTTGGCTCTTTGCATCTGTCAAATGACATTTCTGAAAATTAAAAAAAAACAACAACAGATGTCTAAGACTATTAGTTATTACTTATTACTATTAGTTATTACGTATTACTATTAGTTATTACTTATGACTATAAATCATGACTATAAATATGAATGCGAAATTATGAATGAATGCATTATTATGAATGGAAAATCATTCATAGAACATTGCTCCCCATAACAAAATGTAATAAACCCAATGATAACCAGGTCCATAAACTGGCCATGACTGACCTGTTGCTGCATACTTAGAAGCAAAGAGACCTACCTTATGTGTGTCCTCAATCATGTCTTTGTTGTAACGGTTCATCATTCGCCGCAGGTAGCTTTCAAACTCTGCCTTCCTCTTCTCCCTGAGAACACAGAGGTGGACAATGTTTTAGACAAGACTTTTAATATGAATGTATCGTGCACAACAAGCCCAACTCTCATTCAAGCCACCCATAGGCATATATTAAATTCATTGGATGTTTTTAGCCTAACAGCAAACTTGCACAGTGTATTTGGCTACAAGCAAACACAAAAGTTATCATATCTGCATATACAATTGAAAGTACGATATAGATTTCAAGATAATTTATGAGGCCTGCATTTTTGTTAAGAATATTAAAAGCTACTATTGACACTATTGTAATGGTGTTGTTGTGGCAGTGATAAGATCTTGGGGACTAGTTCATAGTGCTACACACTTCTGTTTTCTTTTGCGGGCAAGGTCTGGCGTTTCAATCTCGATCTCCACCGGCTCCGATGGCACCACGGGCTCCATGGGAGGAGCAGGACCCAGTGGCTCAGTAAGCTCTATAGGGAGAGTGGGGGAAATGAATGAAGAAAGATATGGAGAGATCATGGTTAAAAAGAATGGAAGAAAGAAAAGAGAATGATATACTGATTAAACAGTAACATTTGATTTCCAACAATTGTTTCAGTGTTTCATGGACTTCTAAGAGGTCCTTCATCAACTACATTGGCTCCCTGTTCAGTCACGCACACACTACTTCAAAATCCTTTGTCTTTATGAGGCGCAGCACAACTTAGCATTCCCTCTTTCTCACTCATCTCCTCTCCCCTTCCCTCCCCTCCCCTCAAAAGTCCACCCGCACCTTAAGCTCCACAGACACACACCTCCTCTCCACCCCCACCACACATCTCCACTCCATGGATGACAGGGCATTTAGTGTGGCCCTAAACTTTGGACGTCTCTCACGCTCTCACTCTCTTGGCTTTTAAAACAAAGCCGACTTTCAAATACCCACTTTTTTATCTGTGCTTTTCCATCTTCAAACTTTTGTTACTACATTAATTGTCTACCTGGTCTTACATCTATTTTATTGGCTCATTGTGATATGGTTTAATGATTTTATTGGATTACTGCCCTGCCCTACTTTATTTTACTTATCGAAATGTTATCAATGGTTCTTGTTTATAATTGCTTTATTTTTACCCTCACACTTTTATAGTTCAGTGTCCTTGGGTACAGTTACATGAAAGGCGTTTTAAATAACATGTATTATTATGAATTTATTAGGTTGTTATCAGATATCTAGATTCGCTCTGCTGCCCTCGGTTGGTTATAAAAAACAAGTTTGGATTGGAATAGTTCAGCATCGCCTTCAGAATAAAACTTCAGTCTGAAATGTGCAGTGTAAGGTAAAGAGTTTTCATATGGACTTCTCAAAAAAAGCATGAACAACATAAGAGATAACGGGGAAATAATATCAACATTACAGTGAACACTACTCCACCAGAAATAATAAAAGTGTTTCTGGACAGGCATCGTCACTTGCATCTCAGGTGAAACAACTGGAGCAATGACTAATGACTAATAATGAGCTCAACTAACATACATCACACACAACACGCAACACATTAACATCTCTACGTGGGGCGTGGGAGCCCAATCATCACTCACCACAGGACTGACAGAAGTACACTGGTGGGTGATGATGACACACACACACACACACACACACACACACACACACACACACACACACACACACACACACACACACACACACACACACACACACACACACACACACACACACACACACACACACCAAAAGCACAGCGACAACAGTGTGCGAATTACCTTCCACTTCCTCCCAGTCCCCATCTTCATCACTGTCATCCTCAAAATTATCGTCATCATCTTCCTCTTTGGCGTCCTTTTTCTTCACAGCTGCTACAACAGCAGCAGGTGGCACAAAGTCATTATCAATTATGATATCGTCATCATCGTCATCCTCTTCTTTCATTGGCTGGTCCACAAAATACTCGCTGGTGTGCTTCTTTTTAGAGCCATTGGTCTTCTTGGAGGTTTGGGATCTGGGCGTGGGTTTCTTCGAGGTCTGCTTGCGTCCATTCTCTATTGGGGAGGATATCAGTTTCAGTTTAGTTTTGTAGACAAGTGTTTTTCTGCATGGTGTTTTTTTTCAAGCCAATAAACGTAATAGCTGCGGAACATATATACTATTATGGCGATCAATTTGGGGCTGGATCAATGCACGCAGGCTAGATAATAGGGCTGCAGCCTAAGGGCCCCAACTGCCAGGGGGGCCATGATTGGCCAAAAGTGAAAATGAAGAATTGTGACAACAATGCAATATTGAAAAATGAATCTGTAGTGTCAAGCACAGCTTTAAATCTTGTTTATACTCCTCTCAACAGCTGGCACACATTTTATCCTTAATTCCTAAATGGTAATTATGACACTGTCTATGTAATTTTGTGGTGAAATTTGCTTTCCAGTGGGGCCCACAGCAACCTGTCAGCCTCTGGGGCCCCGGGACATGTTAATGTGGCCCTGGATTAATTAAAACACTCGAACTGTACACCTCATTAAATACTCATTTATGAAGAAACATGCCTACTGTGTGTTCTCTGTTGATGCACAGTAGCCTGCATCAAAGGATCTGCAAGAGCAGTCATGCAGGGTAGCAAAACAGTTGCACTTGCACCTGCAACCTATTTCTGCATGACTTACCATGCTGATGCTCAATTATGAACAACTGAATGATGGTCTTTCAAGACTTGGTCTGGATGTGTGTATATTATGGGCTTTATTTTTGCAGACAGCAGTAGCTGTAGATTAAGAGCAATGAGTCCATTTTCAAAGTTTCTGTCAAACCCCGATCACAACAATACAACAACAGTAGGCTACCATAACAATAACAACAACAACAACAACAACAGACCAGAGAAGAGCACAGCTTTCTTCGGTCTGTCAGGTGAAACAGAAATGCAACACAGGGCTACTTTTGTAGTTGTAGCACAGCCCCTTTAGTCTTCCTAGAAAATCTGTGGTTGTAGCACAACCCCTTAAGTCTTCAAAATCTATGTGGTTGTAGCAAATCCCTCAGCAGCATAAATACAACTATTGTTTCATGAGACAGGCACGCAGTTAGCACAGCACTACTGAGTTTACTTGTGTGAATGACTGACATTTATGTTTGCCAAACTACTGGTTTTGATTAGAAACGTTTAGAGCTTCAACTACCTGCGGTCTCTCCTCTTCCTCCTCCTCTCCCTGCAGTACTGCCCTTGGTCTTTGCCATCTGCTTCAGTTTCTTTGTTGTGTCGCTTTTCACGGCAACATCAGCTGCCCCCTTATGTTTGGCCATTCCGATAAGTTTAAGGCAACACCGCGCATCAATTCTATTGCATAGCGCAAGACCACTACGATGGTGCAGCTCAAGCAGAAGACAAGCACATGCACAAGTTGTGTAATTTCCCTGTCGCTGGTTATTCAACACAACATTGACTTATGGAACCTTTCTTTTGTATTTTGCCCAACTCGGTAAGATATGCTGACCCACACAAACGTCATATCCGGCACAGGAAAATCTGTGTAGGTACACGATTCGGAAAACTACACTATCCGCTCTGCACATGTGCACCACGCAGGACTGCATTATCCGTTCTGCGCATGTGTAATTCGTTCAGACTTGTCGAGTGACTTTTTGACCTACTGTTTTTGGCTCCTGAAATGCACTGGATAACAATGGAAAATGAACATTGGTAAGTGGGACAGCTGGTGAAGTGGGGAGTAGCCTAGAAGACTGTCCCTACAAGCCATAATAAGTGGAAGTTGACTTGAAATAACTTAATTTACACAAAACATGGTCATACTTTGGGTTATAACATTTTATTGAAAAATAAATTCTCCGTTGTCCCAGTCCCACTATAGCAATAATTCCCTGTTCCACTTAAAGGACAATTGCACTATTTTCAACATTAAGCCCCATTTCTGAGTTGTCAGCAATGTTTTTAAACATTTGTTTTCAATACTGTGCAAACTCCAAAACTCCAACTCCCATTGTCTGTGACACAGCACTCCACAGCACACAAGTAGTGAACACTGCACACAACGAAATTGCATCTATGCCTCACCCGTGCAAGGGGGCAGCCCTCAATGACGCCCCTAAGGGAGCAGTGCGGCGGGACGGTACCATGCTCAGGGTACCTCAGTCATGGAGGAGGATGGGGGAGAGCACTGGTTGATTACTCCCCCCACCAACCTGGTGGGTCGGGAGTTGAACCAGCAGCCTCTGGGCTACAAGTCTGACACCCTAACCGCTTACCCATGACTGCCCTAACTCATGAAGTGTAGGGTGACCACTGGGGTTCCATAGCCATTTTCATAGCAAAACATGGCTTCTGTCATGTTTTATGTAGGCCTACATTTTGTAAAAAAAAAAAAATGTTTTTCTTTATTCATTAAATACAGAATAAAAAAATCACCTTCCAGCTTCCTTTAGAGCATGTGACCACCAATCTGCATTTCCATTGGTTTCTCTAGGGTTAGGAGATTCTTTAGTATAGGTGGTACGGCCTAGCCTTGCAACGCCATCCTTTCTACTCCACCCAAAGATTTTGGCTCCGCCAGGCAAAAGCCTCGAGCTCGGTTCTCTCAGTGTTTAGCCAATCAGCAAACAGTTGAGAGTGATGCCGCGGAACTCACCCGCGAGCTCCGTTACTGATTGGTTAAGGTAACTATATTCACACTTTCGTTTTGTTATTTGTTTGTTTTTGCGGCGCTGTATCGTAACAGGCATGCTAATAAAGCACAATATGGGTTTTAATTTGAGTTTGGAACTCCAATGAATTTAAATGATAGAGTAAGATCAGACCATCTACCACCCTCCACGGAGACCGATTCCTCATGGCTTTTGCCAGACTGATTGACGGAGTCAACAGTCGGCTTTTCGCCCAGGCTGGGTACGGCCTACCACGCCCAAAAATGTCGCCTTTTCTTCTCACAGGGTCAAAAAGTCCATGTTGCCATAAGCAACACCGTAGCATGGAGGGTTAATATATAAGAAGGTTCACTCATAAGTTGCCCGCGATCGCCAACTAGCTACCATCCACAAGTGAAAAATGAATAGGCTTCAATGGAGCTGCCTAAAATAATAGTTTTTTTTTCTCGTTGTATGTTTTTTTTTTTTGCCCCAAAATAGTATTGTTAAATTCTAAACTAGTTCTAAAAAGAACTAATGTGAATATTTTTTCAGATTTTTTTTGTGCATCTAGATTATAAGGCTATAATGCCTAGGCTATTGAGTCAACACACTGTAAGATAGGCCCAGCTTATTCGTGAATATAGCAAAGCATCCATGGCAAATCATCATTTTAATCAAATCTTGGGTCTATCTCAGAGGGCTAACACACATTGATTATTAGACCTTGTTTTGCTACTTGTTGCTTAAATCGGCCATTTATCTGTATCTGCCTGCCTGGGGCGGCATTTCCTCTCCTTGGGGTGGGTGTGGGAAGAGGATTTTGTCAATATGTTTGTGTGCCTCAGGCCTACTTCTTTAAACTAGAAAATCAAAATGAACTTTTCTAAAACAAATGGTGTTGTGCCCGGAGCATGAAATCTTGCCCAAGTAGCCCACATTCACTGTGGAATGGAGGAGCTCACTCCTGAAACTTTGCCTCTTTAGCAAACAATTTTGTGACCTGTCCAGTCACAACTTCCTCCCTTCAGTTAAGGGCCCTGCCACCACTGAAAGCACTCCTGATACAACCACAGTACATGGTCACCTCTGCTACCCTGGTATATGGCACAACTCTGTCTGAATTAACTCCACTCTCTGAGAGTGACGTATCTAAAATCATCACTTGTGGCTGTCCTACTGGGAGCGTACCCATGTTCCCTGGGTCCCATGTTCCCCGGCCTTTGTATGGGACCGTGGAACTTGGGCCCTTTTATCATGTTCCCCGCAAGGCCCAGGATGCTTGCGTATGCATATTTTTTGCACAAACGGTTGCCATGAGTATTTCATGTCAAGTTTGCGCACAGTGACAGCCGATCCCTAACCTGTAACCCAGGGGTGGGGAAACTTTTTCATTCGAGGGGCCACTTCAAATTCATCCAAGAGCCGTAAAAGTCCTCCAAGGGCCGTACTATGAACACAAAACAGCATTTCCCCCTGCACTTTAGGCCTATTTTGAAGCAGCCACCTATAAAACAGACCCCACCCTCTCTAGGTCCCCTGAATAGCTTAATTGTACTGCAAATGGAATTTCTAAGATTCCTTTACAAAATGTGTCATATTTCATGAGAAGCTGAATAGCATTAAAATTCTATCGGGGGCCGGATAAAACGGCCTCAAGGGCCGCAAACGGCCCTCGAGACATAGGTTCCCCACCCCTGCTGTAACCCTAACAACAACCCGCGCTCGTCCTGCGGCAGCAGCAGTCTACTTGGAAGCAGGGAAGACCCAGGGAACATAGGACTACTACCTGCCATCTGAACCATGTCCCCATGAACCTGCTGCAAACTATCGCCCCAACAGTGGTCCCAGCAATCACATCTTAATGATTAATTTATTTCTTTAGATTTTTTTTTTTTTGGGGGGGGGGGGGGGGTATTTTTCGACTTTATTCGACAGGACAGTGTGAGAGGTGGATAGGAAGAGAGACGGGGAGGACGCAAAGGACCTGGGCCGGGAATCGAACCCGGGTCAGCCGCATGTCAGGCGAGTGCCCTACCAGTTGTCCACGGCAGGGCCAATCACACCTTAATTAAGGCCTTGCTTTCCTCTGGCCTCGCTTTCCTTCCTCTCATATATCCATCTGCTTTCAAGCAGGTGAAGGTAACACCTCTATTGAAAAAAGTCCACACTCAACCCCGCTCAGGTTGAAAACTATATTGGCCGGTTTTATACCTCGCTTCCTATCAAAAGCTGTTCAAAACAGGTCAGTGATTTCTTAACTCAAAATGACCCACTTGACTCAAAATAGTCTGGCTCCAAATTACCTAGAACCGGCCCTGGTGGTTAGGCTACACTCCGCATGAATTGGCAAGCTCGGAATGAAAAGGTTTATTGCAACAACAACTCTAAACCCTTAGAGGGCAGTGTTGAGTTAATTAACACCACTTATTATAAACGGACACACATTCTACATCCGCCACTGTTTTTCCACCTTTTATTTATGGTCTGTGATTTGAAAAAAACAATCTATTTTATAATAAACAGTTAATAACAATATTAATAACAGTTAATATTGACCCCTTTGCCAGTTCAGTAAAATTGAACCATCCTTCCCAATATTTAGGCTACTGTTTGTCAAAACCTCAGAGTCTCTGTGTTCCACAAGGTTTCCCAGTGTGCCCTCACATTCTTGGTGCTCATCATGAACCCCCATTCAAAATGTCATTATCAATCCCAAAGAATTATATTATTGAATTATAGCTACATTTTGTTGAAAATTGAGACGTACATTTTGAAATACTTCAACTTCAGTATCTCATTGGGGCAAACTTCGGTATCACATTGGAGCAAAGTGATTTGTGGTGATTTGTGGGTGACCCTTCGAGGTTAGTAGGCCATGAATTTAAAACAAATCCTCATGAATAGAGCCTTTGTTGTACCATTTCTGACCACTGTGATCATAACATTTCTGTAGCAAAAAATGACGACAATGATGCCTGCGTGGTATTTATTCATTATATATTTAATAGTATCTGCACATGTGAACTGAGAGGCACATACACTACAACAAAAAAACAAAAACAAACTATGAGTAAATTGCAACAGCTTTTCTTAACTAAGACCTTCTCTCCCACATCTTTTGTGTGAGTATAGTTTCAGTGGGGTCACTGACATGCCGTCCTCTGGAATCTATCTATCTATCTATCTATCTATCTATCTATCTATCTATCTATCTATCTATCTATCTATCTATCTATCTATCTATCTATCTATCTATCTATCTATCTATCTGTCTATACTGGAAGTGTGTTGTGATCAGAGGAGCGCGCCCACCTCACAACAAGGATGCTGGTAGGTAGGTAGTTACTTCAGCGAGCCGTCTGTAAACAGAACAAACATCACTGCTTCAGACGGCCTCCCTGCAGCAAGAGAGGAGTGAGTGCCTCTGATGAGCCAAGACAGGTGCCAAGCCAGGTGTTTGGCAGGGGTCAACATAACCACACTACCCCCCACCCCCACCACCACCACCCCCCAGCTCTCTGTCCTTGGTTGTCATGGAGACAATGGCTCCGCGCCCTGCATGGCTTCCATCCCTATATGAATCCTCAGCACAGTCAGATAGGAATAAAAAGCCATACAGAGAAGGGAGAAAACAACACTAAATGATCGGTCTGTCTGTCTGTCTGTCTGTCTAGCTGTCTGTCTGTCTAGCTGTCTGTCACACAAACACAAACCTCACTCAAGCATGTAGCTCACTCAGAGTGGACACACGCACACACACACACACACACACACACACACACACACACACACACACACACACACACACACACACACACACACACACACTACTCATTTGTATGCATGGCGGTGCTCCAGTGGTGTGTCCAGCTGTGAATGGTAGGTGGAGACGGACGTGGCGTGCCACATGCTTGCTGCTGGCTACTGTTATAAGCTGCACCCTTCTCCTTTACGGTAGACTACAGGCAGCCCAGGCAGCTTTGGACGGCTCATCTGCCATCTTGCCTTGTCTTCTGTCTCACATACCAGTCAGTCAGTGTCAGATGTCAGCGTGTCCCTTGATGCACATTTAAAAAAAATACCAAATACAAAAGAAGAAGCCATGTTGGCTACCCGTCTGGTGATTGAAAAAAAGAGTGCAAAAAAGATGCATGTTTGGTAAAAAATGAGTTATTCATCCCATACAGGACAACACCAATCAAGAACCCAACTTTTTTATTTGCACAGGGGTCTGCTATTCCTGAACTAAAACGGCACATTGTCTATTACAGCATTCTCACAACCATCAACAAGGGTCTCAGGTCAGGTGCATTTCTGATGCGTTCTTAAAAATCTAATGGACCACTGGGCTGCACGCACATGAATGGGGCACCTGTTGTCCTTCAGTCATCGCATGATCAGACGAGAGAGTATACTCAGGATGGACGGTCACGGCTACAAGACTGCTTGACTCATGATACGCAGGGGAGATAAACGTCCGGTTCACTTGTGTGCGTCGTTTGTCGCCACTCTCGATATAACGCCAAAAATGCGCAACAGGCGCACCAGACTCAAGGGCGCATTCCGATAGGCTATACACAGAAAACATCACTTTTCTTCATTTGAATTCAACTGAAACATACACTGATTAAGCGTAGGCTAAGTACAAGTGTTGTATAATGATCAGCAGAGTTTGCTGTGAGAAAGCATGCGGACTAGAATGTAAAACAAGAATAACCCTACACACATTTCTAGCAAGATGGTTTAGGTATAGTCTTGACTCCTGAATGTTGGGAATTCTCTCCGAATGTACCTAACAAATGTGAATAGGATAGACCTTGACAAGCGCAGAAAGGACTGTATCACTATTTCAAGGTAACCATGCTTTAGCGCGAAATAGTACCCATGACTATGCCGGAGTGCAGCTGGAGGAACATTTTTTCGTACGCGTTGAAACCTCTTGTGCTAAAATCTGAGTATCAAAAAAAACAACGCACATTGCAGACGAAAAGTTCCTGTAAATGTTTGAGAAACGCAACATTTCATACCAGGACAACTCGACCGCGACATCAACAAAAACCGTGTTCTCCCGCTGTCCTTTCCTGGCTCCCCGAATTCACGTCGTTGGAAACTCAATAGGGATGAGACCAATTGTACCGACAGGGCGCAGAGCCAGCAGGTGGATGCTGCCTAGCCCAATCAGCGCGTCCGCCTGGCAGTTCCCGTCGGCCGGTGAGGCCGGACCGAGTTTGAGTGAAGCTCCGCGACTGTGCGTATGTCCATTCACGCTCACAGCGGAGCGAGGGGCCACGGCGAGGAAAGGGAGGGAGGGATGACACAGGAGAAAAGGGTGGTGGTGGAGTGGTAGAACAAAAGCCCCCTCAGTGCCGACCAGCCAATGGGAGCCAGTCTACGAGAATGAAAAGGACATACTACCTGAGCACGAGACCTCCTCCGTGCGCGCGCCGCTTTATCAGTGGAGGGGTTCAGGCAGCCCCGCCGACGAGAGCGTGTTAATAAAGGGCTGTAGCAGCTGAATAGGGTCTTTTTAAAAAGCCTCTTTCAAATACCGCCAGAATGCACTTTCATTCTGAGTATGATGAAGTAGACAGAGGGATAGTGGTTTTACATGTGGACAGGCATGAGGAGAGAGAGAGAGAGAGAGAGAGAGAGAGAGAGAGAGAGAGAGAGAGAGAGAGAGAGAGAGAGAGAGAGAGAGAGAGAGTTAGCAGCACCAAACACAAAGAGGAAAGCTTGCCATTAGTCAGATGCCAGTTCCTACCGGTTGTCCTAACAACAGACTGTGCAGGAGAAGTAGAGAACAAAGGAATCTCCAAATGTCCAAAAGGGGGAGAAAGTGCCCAGGCTGGGAGATGTTAAGAATTAATTACCCACTTCTCTCCCCCACTCCTCATCTCTGTCCGGGTTGCATTCCAGTTTGTATCCTTGAACCCCCCCCCCCCTCTCTTTCATTCTCTTCTCTTCTCTTCTCTTCTCTTCTCCTCTCTTCTCTTCTCTTCTCTTCTCTTCTCTTCTCTTCTCTTCTCTTCTCTTCTCTTCTCTTCTCTTCTCTTCTCTTCTCTCTCTCTATTTCTCTCTCTCTCTCTCTCTCTCTCTCTCTCTCTCTCTCTCTCTCTCTCTCTCTCTCTCTCTGCCTTTCTGCCTTTCTGTGACACCCCTTTTGCAGTAACAATAACGTCATGGTGAAGTTGCTGAAGGGAGAGTTGGCGGGTGGGCTTGGAGTTTGGTGGGCGCTGCATGCGCGCGGCGAGGCGAACCCTTCGCCCAGCGTCTGCTGTGGCCATTTTAGGCAAATGTCAAATGATGTCACCCTGATGCCTCATCTTTTGTTGTGTTGTTTTTCCTCCTGGCCCACTACTGGCAATCTGTAAATGTAACCCCTTCCTGTGCCCTGGAGCTAGAGGAAGATTCAGCCAACCATTTTATCTACTTGAAGAAATGCTGAATGGATGTGAAAATATAAAAAATGTTCAAGTTCAAATTCATTGTTCAGAGAACATGAAACCATAGATGTCCTTGAAATGCATAGTAAAACTTAAATCACTTAGGTGTTTGCCTTTATTTTGGACAGGACACTGGAGGAGAGACAGGAAATGAGTGGGAAGAGAGAGATGGGGAAGGATCGGCAAATGACCCGGGCCGGAATCGAACCCGGTCACGGCATGGGCCAAACTTAAACCAGTTGAACTAAATCAACATTCCCACAACTGTATGTTTTACAAAGGTAAAAACGCCACTTGTTAAAGAATCTTTCTGAATCATTCTTGTGCATAGTATTCGGTCAACCATGTTGTATGATGTCAAATCCAGTGTTACACTGTAGGCCTATGTTGATGTCACTCAAATGGATGCAAATTGAATGCATTCAGCTTTTTGCCGTGTAGGAATGGACAAGATACGAGGGGTACCTGCAGGAATGAGAAAAATGAACATTTTACATTGTGTAAACAGGTGTCGAAGTGATGGTGTACTTTGTATTTTTAGTTACAACAATACACAGGAGTACGGTGTTAGCTATGGTGACTAAGGGTAAAGGTTAGCTAAGGGTAAGGGTGAAACCAAAGGCAATAGATGAAGCACTAGCCTACAGATAAGAGGATCCTCATAAGAATACCACCCTCCAATATCCGTGAAATGTTTATTTCAATAACATGTTATGTTGGCCGCTTTGAATCAAAATAAAGCTTTAAAAGTGACTTCTGTCACAGGTTATTTTGACAATGACAACACGTTTGTAGGCCTACTTCACTAACGGCACAAGTTGAAAAGCAGAATGCAAAGCTGCAATGTGATTGGAACGTTGCATGTTCAGTTTGGCTCGAGATTGACTGTTGGCAGTGGAACAGGCGCTGTATTTGCAGACGCTCACATTGCTATCATTATGCACTGTGCCCAAACATCCTATGAACGATCTATGAATTGCTCTTTCTCCTCCTTGGCTCTGGCTTTGGAACAATAGTTATGGTGATGGCGGGATGTTGGGTTGTAAGCAGGGCTCTAAATTAACAGCTGCCAACCAGCCAAATTCTGGTGAAAATTAAGTTTGGCTGGTAGAAAAGACCAACTTGCAGGAGGAGAGAAGTGCCACACACTCTCAAGTTAAATGAACAAGTTTTTAATGTGGTCACATTAAAAACTTGTTCATTCATCTTGAGAGTGTGCGGCACTTCTCTCCTCCTGCAAGTGTATTTTCTGGTTGCCATCACCTCTGTTTCTGGTGTGCATTTTTCACCTCCACTCAGAAAAGACCAACTTATCAGCCACTTTGATCCATTAGTGAGTGTGTGTTTGGCTAGTACGGTTAGCATCTACTAGCCATTTTGACTGGTGATGAGAAAAGTTAATTTAGAGCCCTGTTTGTATGCCTTCGAGATGGAGGGATGGAGAGTTTCCAGGAGTGGTGGAAGGCCATACAGGGCACGAGGGTGACAAAGTGACCCTATCTATCCCGCCACGTGAATGACAAAAAAAAAGAGGAGAGACGCGAGGACAGTAAAAAAACATGCGAGTCATCGCTCTCTGCAGGGCGGCACTTGTATCAGAAAGCCCTACGCTCAGCTCTCTGTGGCCCACCCGATCGCCGGGCCACAATGGCCCGTGGATTGGCCCAGGATTTGGAGCACAAAGGGGGACTGTCACCCTGCCATGGCCCTCTCCCAAACACCCTTGTCCCGAGCCCCGAAACGCACCCGCTTCTAGAACTACTGAATCAGCTGAAACTCCATCAAACGTCACTCTTGCTCTCTCTCTCTCTCTGCTACACCCCCCAACAACCACACACAAACACAGACACGCACACCCACACAAACACACACGCGTTCACACACACACACAAACAAACAGAAATACACACAAAACAAACCTACACAAACATATTTGTTGCCTTCGCATTTGTCCAGATGTGCACGGCATCTGTTCTTCTTCCTCTACCAAATCCCTACAGGATAAGTGGTACATTGCCAACTATCCATTTCTCAAACTGGCTTGTTATTTTGATCAAATGTGAGGAAGACTATAGTTAGGTTTTTTTTTTGCTCTATCATAACCCTGTACATATCACGCAGGTATGTACACTCTCTGCTGTGTGTGTGCGTGTGTGAGTGTGAGTGTGTGTGTGTGTGTGTGTGTGTGTGTGTGTGTGTGTGTGTGTGTGTGTGTGTGTGTGTGTGTGTGTGTGTGTGTGTGTGTGTGTGTGTGTGTGTGTGTGCGTGCATGCGCACATACATGTGTGTGTGTGTATATGTGTCGGTGGCTGTGTGTGTGTGTGTGTGTGTGTGTGTATGTGTGTCGGTGGCTGTGTGTGTGTGTGTGTGTGTGTGTGTATATGTGTCGGTGGCTGTGTGTGTGTTGGTGACTGTGAGTTGTGTGTGTGTGTGTGTGTGTGTGTGTGTGTGTGTGTGTGTGTGTGTGTGTGTGTGGGTTTGATGTGTAGATGTGCATGGCTGAGCAATTCCACCTCAGATGAGTGCATGAGTGCGGCTCGGGCAGGGGGTCCAGGGGAGCTTTGATCACAACAGTGTGTGGCAGAGGAATCCTGACAGAGCTAGCCCCGCCCCTCCCTCCCTCCTTCACCACACACCACACCACACAACACACCCACCCATACCCATACACCCATACACCCCCGCCAACCCCATCTACTCCAGACAACCACCCGCAGCACACCACACCACACCACCCACCCCCACCCACACCCAAACACCCCCACCACCACCACACCACCCACCCACACTCCCTACCTACCTTACACTTTCACTATCTCCCGCTGTATACAGCTCATGTCATTTTTCAAACCACGCACCAACCCATACACCTCCACCAACCCCATCTACTCCAGACAACCACCCACACCACACCACACCACCAATCCTCTCTACCTACCTATCTTACACTTTCACTATCTCCCGCCGCTGTATACAACTCATCTTATGCAGTTACATGTTCGCTTGATCTCAATGCAGTCAGTCGTGCGCAATCAAGATCTCACACTCACATCTTTTTTCAAACACTTTACTACTGCAGCACATGTTACTTTTCAAACCACGCACCAACCCTCCCCAACCCCATCTACTCCAGACAACCACCCACACCACACCACACCACGCCACACCACACCACCCACACTCCCTACCTACCTACCTACCTTACACTTTCACTATCTCCCACTGTATTCAACTCATCTTATGCAGTATATATGCTCTCTTGATCTCAACGCACAGTCAGTCGTGCGCAAACAAGGTCTCACACTCTCACATCTTTTTTCATTTCATCATCATTTTTTTAAACACTTGTTGTAGTAATTACCACTACCGCACTACTGTGTTATTTTTGAAACCACACATCAACTCATGCCCCCTCCAACCCCATCTACTCCAGGCAACCACCCACACCACACCACACCACACCACACCACACCACACCACACCACAACACACCACACCACACCACACCACACACCCATCCATACCCATACCCCCCCCCCACCAACCCCATCTACTCCAGGCAACCACCCACACCACACCAAACCACCCATACCACACCACACCACACCACACCACACCACACCACACCACACCACCCATCCTCTCTACCTACCTATCTTACACTTTCACTATCTCCCACTGTATACAACTCATCTTATACGGTATATGAAGCTCTTGATCTTGACGCACAGTCAGTCGTGCGCAAACAAGATCTCACACTCACATCTTTTTTTCAAACACTTTACTACTGCAGCACATGTCAATTTTCAAACCACGCACCAACCCTCCCCAACCCCATCTACTCCAGACAACCACCCACACCACACCACACCACACCACACCGCCCATCCTCTCTACCTACCTACCTTACACTTTCACTATCTCCCACTGTATTCAACTCATCTTATGCAGAATATATGCTCTCTTGATCTCAACGCACAGTCAGTCGTGCGCAAACAAGGTCTCACACTCTCACATCTTTTTTTTCAAACACTTGTAGTAGTAATCACTATACCGCACATATTATTTTTCAAATCATGCACCAACCCCCACCCCCCCATCAACTCAATCTACTCCAGACACACTAGCCTCCACACTGGCCACCCCACTATCTTTCGATCTCCCTGTATACCACTCATCTTGCATGTATATAGGCTACCATAGCAAGTACTCTTGATCTCAACATGCAGTCAGTCATGTGCAAAACAAGACCTCTCGTACTCACATCTTTTTTCCGAATACTTGTAGTAATTACTAGCAGTGCATACAGTATTCTTATATTATAGGCAGCATTTCTCTCTTTATGAATGCACGCACGCACGCACGCACGCACGCACGCACGCACACACACACACACACACACACACACACACACACACACACACACACACACACACACACACACACACACACACACACACACACACACACACACACACACGTGCTAATTTACTCCTGCCCTTACTTGAGTGTGTTTATGCCGATTGTCTTACAGTCTTAAAGGATAAGTTCAGCCAATTTCAACACGCAGTTGTAATGCTCACACTACCCTGGACTTGTCGGTACCTGAGATTTTTTTGTTCAGCCTTTTCTGAGATCCTGCTCATTGTAATGGGGGCAGGTGTTTGTTCACATTTTTTTTTTTAAATCTTGATTTATTCCCAATAACATACAAAAGGTTATGCAACATCAACAGACAACTGACAGTGATACATTTTGGGGAAATATTTGGAGTAGGCCTATGTTAAGATTTTTTTAAACAAAATCTGCCCCCATTAAAATAGCTCAGATCTCGGAAAGGGCTGAACCGAAAAATGCAGAATCACTGGGTACTGACAAGTCAAGTTTGCTTGAGCAATAAAACAGCATATTGAAATTGGCAGACCTGGTCCTTTAATGTAACCGCAACAGGTGACTACCAATCACCTGAGGTGAATTTTATTGTATTTATTCTGATGGACAGTGTTCTTTTTATTTACTTTCAAAAGGTGGTTGAATTATTGAATTGTTCATGCCTTTCATGCTGTTTACACAAAGTGGGGTATTTTGATAAAGGGACATTTTTCTTCACTGCATTTCCCAAAATAACTTTGCTCACATCATCGGCGAATCTCTGTTGACATGTGCATGCGAAGCCACAGTTCTCAAGCTGGAGATTTTAGAGAGAATCGTGTTCAGAGAAAATATATCCGTTTGTGTACAAACAAAAGGTCCAAACAAAAGCGAAAGAGAAAATACCTGTGTATGTGTAACAGCCTGTTTCTTCTGCAATTACTTTTTTACTCTAAGAGAAGCAGTCCAGGATTCCAAGGAAACTGCTCTTGGTCAAGTTCTGTCTCTGTCTCTGTCTCTGTCTCTGTCTCTGTCTTTCTCTTTCTCTTTCTGTCTCTCTGTCTCTCTGTCTCTCTCTCTCTCTCTCTCTCTCTCTCTCTCTCTCTCTCTCTCCTCTCTCACTCCCTCTCTCTCTCTGAGGTGCGTGTGTGTGTGTGTCTGTGTGTGTCTGTGTGTGTCTGTGTGTGTGTCTGTGTGTGTGTCTGTGTGTCTGTGTGTTTGTGTTTTGAGGAAGTGACTGCCTGGTCAGGATGTGTCTCCCGGGATATATATAACCCTGTTAAGGTTTATTTTAAGACTGCCGAGGAGTGTGCACTCCCTTTGAGGTTAAGTCTCTCTCTCTCTCTCTCTCTCTCTCTCTCTCTCTCTCTCTCTCTCTCTCTCTCTCTCTCTCTCTCTCTCTCTCTCTCTCTCTCTCTCTCTCTCTCTCTCTCTCTCAGTACTATTCCCCCCTGCCTGCCATGTTTGGGGTTTAAGGGGGAAGAGAAGGAAGACAGGCAACTATTCCCACTGTGACGTTGTTGTCATGGTTACAGCAAATAGATGGAATGCAGTAAATATCTCAATTTCCCCATCAATTCCCCCTTCAGTTGCCACCAGCACACACACGCACACACACACACACTAACACACGACACGCACACACAGTACACAAACAGAGGACAAAGTTAAAAATACTCACAATACATACAATATCCCCCCCAAAACACACACATGCACGCACGTGAGCACGCACGCACACACACACACACACACACACACACACACACACACACACACACACACACACACACACACACACACACACACACACACACACACACACACACACACACACACACACACACAGTACACAAATAGAGGACAAAGTCAAACAATGTACGTACATAGCACATACAATATCCATCCCCCCAAAACACACACACACGCACACACACACACACACACACACACACACACACACACACACACACACACACACACACACACACACACACACACACACACACAGAGACAAATGTACACAGAAATGAAGTCTGTGTCAGCGTTGGTCTATTGGGAGAAAGGTCAGTACATGCCAAAAGGCTGGCAGGCCTTCCTGAAGCAGAACAGGCAGTGTGTGTGTGTGTGTGTGTGTGTGTGTGTGTGTGTGTGTGTGTGTGTGTGTGTGTGTGTGTGTGTGTGTGTGTGTGTGTGTGTGTGTGAGTGTGTGTGTGTGTGTGTGTGTGTCTGTGTGTCTGTGTGTCTGTGTGTGTGCGTGTGCGTGTGCGTGTGTGTGTGTGTGTGTGTGTGTGTGTGTAGGGTAGGTGTAATAGGGGTTTGGCTATTAGAAGACATTCTACATACAAATGAATAAGGTCATAGGTGGTCTCACACACACACACACACACAGATATATTTATTTTCATAAACACATGTGGATTACTAATTGTAGATAATCGTAACTTGTGAACTGCGGGGGTGTAACCAGCGAGCCATAAATCCCTCACAGAAGGTAATGAAACTTCAGACCGGGTGAGCAGGTTTGCCAGATGAGGCTGATGATTTCCAGCCCAAAAAATGCTCAAAACCCGCCTAGAAGCACAAAATCCCGCCCAATTCTATTGATGTCTATGGCAAAAATTGGGCGGGTTTTTCTGCTAAATGCCATTTTTACCCGCACACGGCCATCCTAAGCAGCCCAATTGTGCGGGAAACAGCACAATCTGGCAACACTGCGGGTGAGTGATTAAACGTAAGATGCTGTGCTTTCCCACCTGCTCCAGCAACTACACTCTAAAAAGTACTGTGTCAGAAATGACACAACATGTGTGTGCTCAGGGACAACATATTTGAATGTGTGTGCTCAGGGACAACACATATTGTGTCAATTGTTAGATGTGTGTAAGAAAGGGGTAATAATAGTGTAAGAACAAGGAATCAAAGAAACAAAAAATATTTTTTGTGTAATATTCAAACCACAGTCCTGGTTTGTGATGAGTTTTTGGCTACATTGTAAATTCAAAATATATTTACGATAAGAATTATTAATGTACAATTTTTTTACACAAAATGTGTCGGTAACACTTTATAATAAGTACCCCTTTTTAGGCATTACGTAAGGGTTAGTTAAGCCTTATTTTACCATTAGTTAACCCTTAGTGAATCACGAGTTAATCATTATGTAAGTATTATTTCTCATTTCCTAACTATTATCTACTACCGTTAGTAAATGGTTAGTGTGTGCTGATGTAACGGTTCGCTAAGCAAAGTTAAACCTTAGTTAATCCTTATTTTTAACATTAATTGACCCTTAGTGAATCACGAGTAAGTCGTTATGTATGTGTTATTTCTCATTTCTTAACCATTAACTAATACCGTTAGTAAATGGTTAGTGTGTGCTGATGTAACTACTCGCTAAACAAAATTAAGCATTAGTTAACCCTTAGTGAATCACGAGTCAGTCATTATGTATTTCTGTGAAATTATTAAGTACTGTTAATTAATCATTCGTCTATGGTGATTTAACTTTCTGATAAGCATTAGTAAACCATCATTAAAATGTCTGATAACCCACCTTTATTTATGAAAAAACATTGTCTCTTTGTTGTCTCCTACCACCTAACCATTAACAAGTACTATTAGGCATGTATGGTAACGGTTTGTAAAGTCTTGCTTTAGCATCAGTGAAGTCTTATTTAACCCTTTTGTAATGGTTAGTGTGTGATGACTGGTAGCATGGCAAACAGTAGGCCTAGGCCTAAGTTGAGGCTCATGTGACTGCCCCTCATGGATGTTTCTGGACGTTAACAAATGACTTGTTAAGCGTTGCTTATGCATTATCAAGGAATTACGAACCATTACTTAAGTATATCTGGGGAACTGATCCAAAGTGAAAACCTTTCCATGCTTTCCAAAAACGTTAACAAATGACTTCTTAAGCATTGCTTATGCATTATCAAGGAGTTAAAACTCATTAAGTAAGTATATCTGGGGAACTGATCTAAAGTGAAAACCTGTTATGGCTTTACAACACATTAACGAATGACTTGATAAGCATTGCTTATGCATTACCAAGAAGTTTCAACGCATTACTAACGCATATCTGGGGAACCTTTTAAGTGAAAACATTTCCATGCTTTCCGAAACACTAACAAAGGACTTGGTAAGCATTGCTTATGCATTATCAAGGATTTATAACCCATCACTTAGCTATATCTGGGGAACTGTTCTAAAGTGAAAACCTTTCCATGCTTTCCGAAAAGTTAACAAATGACTTGATAAGCATTGCGTAAGCATTATTGAGAAGTTTCAACGCATTAATAACGCATATCTGGGGAACTTTTTCTGTGAAAATCTTTCCATGCCTACTTAAGTAGGCCTATATCTGGGGAACGTCTCTGAAGTGAAAACCTTTCCATGCTTTCCAAAACATTAGCAAATGACTTGATAAGCATTGCTTATGCATTATCAAGGAGTTACAACTCATTACTTAAGTATATCTGGGGAACTGATCTAAAGTGAAAACCTTTCCATGCTTTACAAAACGTTAACAAATGATTTGTTAGGCATTGCTTATGCATTAACAAGAAGTTACAACTCACTACTTGCGCATATGTGGGGAACTTTTGAAGTGAAAACCTTTCCATGCTTTCCAAAACGTTAACAAATGACTTGTTAAGCATTGCTTATGCATTATCAAGGAGTTACAACTCATTACTTAAGTATATCTGGGGAACTGATCTAAAGTGAAAACCTTTCCATGCTTTACAAAACGTTAACAAATGATTTGTTAGGCATTGCTTATGCATTAACAAGAAGTTACAACTCACTACTTCGGCATATCTGGGGAACTTTTAAAGTGAAAACCTTTCCATGCTTAACTTTGCTTAGCGAACCGTTACATCAGCACACACTAACCATTTACTAACGGTAGTAGATAATAGTTAGGAAATGAGAAATAATAATTACATAATGATTAACTCGTGATTCACTAAGGGTTAACTAATGGTAAAATAAGGCTTAACTAACCCTTAAGTAATGCCTAAAAAGGGGTACTTATTATAAAGTGTTACCAATGTGTCAAACACAGCATTTTAACTGAATAATACACATGTTGTGCCATTTTCCACACACTATGTGTTAAAATCACCTTAACACAATACATGTGTCAAAAATGACACATTCCGTCTTAGACTACAGTAAAACATTTTTTGCAGTTATTCCAATACTTTG
>NC_085866.1:10602841-10612841 GCF_034702125.1 Engraulis encrasicolus | reverse complement strand
AATGACGTAAAAATGCAATAAAAATGTGACTACACCCCTTCACATCACAGCATGGTAAAGCATTGTGATAAAGCATCACGGCGGGGGATATATATATGTTTTTAAATACATCCTCATGGAGCACAATAAGCTCTAAATAGGGTTTTTTGTATTTATTATTAAGGTAAGTTATATAGTCTTTCTTTAACATTTTCTGTTATTTATCTTTCTCAAGCACACTGAATGGCTACAGGCCTATCCATGGTGTGATGTAAAATAACCTACTGGTGGGGTATTGTTAATTCACAAATTATTACTTAGACAGCTTATTTCAAACAAATGCACGTTGTTACTAGCTAATTGTCAGTCAAAACCCAAATCAGCCCTGTTAAAGGCATTTCAACATCAGCAAAAAGCAAAAGAGCATGAATAATGCACAAGTTCCAGCTCTCTCTCTCTCTCTCTCTCTCTCTCTCTCTCTCTCTCTCTCTCCCTCTCTCTCTCTCCGATACCCTCGACTGGAACAAGTTGCAATTCTGCGCACTTCAAAGTCCTTTATGAACGCCCATACAGTGATTCTTATGAGTTATGAGTTGCCATGCCTCTGTTTCCCCTGTAGCGCGCTCAGTCGTTCACATTCTCCTGGTGTGACAGATTTAAATCCCCAAATCGTATCTTCATGATTTGCTTGCGGACTGCCTACTCATATTGTTAGGTCTAAATAAACAAGAAATATAGCGAAAATCACAAAAAGAACAGACAACGAACGTCGGGGTAGGAGGCGCGTTGAAATAATAGTGGAAACTCGGCGAGGTTTAAAATAACAGCCTCAGAGCAAGTTTGTCGCGACGGCACCACTATTTCATGTTTGCACAAACACGTCTTCGTCGTGGATATTGGGTTGCTGCGCATGTTTCAAAATGAACATTTGCCTCCGTGTTGGAGCTGTTCATTCCCCTCTCTGAGGAACCCTTGCAGATGCGCTGACTGAGACTGGAAGAATATTGCGCTCCTAGTCTCTAGCGCTGATTCTTTGTCGAGGCTTATAAGCGACGCGCGGGAACACCAGCGTTCTATTTCAAAGACGCAAGTAGCCAGATCAATGCACTTTTTCCCAACCAGAACTGCACTGAAACTTAAAATTACACCAACATTTAAGCGTCATTGCGCTGCGTTGGCCTACAACGCGCCATCAGTAGTCTTACAGCTAAGGTAGAGAAAGGGAGAGAGGGAAAACAAAACATCATGCAAATAACTTATCGTTACTTATCGGGGCCAGAAAAGTGATCGTTCTTGTAAAAAGTTATCGTCCGATTTATTGACTTATCGTATATCGTGACAGGCTTACTGGACAACACTAAAGAGTCGATTGATTCTGTCCAAAAGGAGGTCCGTCAACAAGACAACTGTATGGCTACACTACGGGCAAGATGCGATACGATGCAAGCAGCGGCACGTTCCGATAGAGATCAAGTCAAACTCATGACCAAAAAAATGAACGAGCTTAACGATAAACTTGTGGAATTGGAAGACAGAAGCAGGCGCTCAAATGTCCGCATTGTTGGCTTAAAGGAAGGAGAGGAGGGCGATGACGCTATAGCCTTTCTAAAGGCTCATCTCCCACAGTGGATTCCTCCACTGAAAGACCGAGAGATTGCCATTGAAAGAGCCCACCGAGTGTACTCCACTGAACAGAATAGCAGCCGCCCGCGCACACTCATTTTCAAACTTCTGAATTACGAAGATCGAAAAGCTATTCTAGACGGAGCCAGGACCCTATACCCAGTTAAACATCAAGAGGAGAAGATCCTATTCTTTCCCGACTACAGTGCTCAGACGACAAAACGAAGGAAGGAGATGGGCGAACCGAGGAAAGCGATGGAAAACCTGGGTCTACAACCGTTCCTGCTCTACCCAGCGACACTCAAGATAATCCACAATGGCCGTCAACTTCATCTCCAGTCGCCGACCGAGGCTAACCGATTCCTGCAAGACCACTTCCCCCCTCTGTCCGAAACCAACAATTCAGTGGCTACGGCGCCGGCAGCAGCTGACGACGCAGCTGACTCTATCCACGAGTCTGACCCTGATTAGTCATCGCAGTGGAGCCGCGATGGATTCTTGGGTGAATCTAAAGACTGAAGTTTAAGTCCTACATCTTTCTTGTCTCTCTCTCATCTTTCTCCCCCCCCCCCTCTCTCTCTCTCGCCCCCATCTTACTGGGATCAACCTTAATTCAGCCGGGGTTCTGACGCGTTCGAACCCATTTATGTTACCTGTTTTGGTTTAACTGAAAAAGATAGCGAATGCCCAGCTGTGCCGCTATGGAGAAGTCACGTTATCAGTATGATGTTTTGCGTTGCAAGCCTGGGGGAATTATTGCTTACCCCTGCGGTTTGTTTGTTGTTTTTTTGTATGTTCTCCTTTCATTGTTTATATTAGGGAAAGTTATGCTCATCCACACAATTTGCTTTTTTAATACAGACTATGGCTCAACCACCCAAAGCAGATCTTATGCAGATCTAACCTTAGATTTCACACTCCTCTCCACAAATATAATCGTTGCTAATGACTAACTGTAATATTTTTACCTGGAATGTTAATGGTCTTAACTCCCCAATCAAACGAACAAAATGTCTGGAATACCTGCACCGCAAACAAGCGGATATAGTTCTTATTCAAGAGTCCCATCTGAAGTCGCGCGATGTCCACCGCTTCCAAAACAAGCACTACAAAGTTGCGGCTGCTTCTAGTGCAGCATCAAAGACCTGTGGCGTTATTATTCTACTACGCAGAAAATTCTCATTCAGTATCGAAGGATCAGGGTCAGACTCAGACGGCCGTATGGCATATCTGCTAGGTTCGTACAACAATGTTAAACTGGCACTTGTCTCCCTATATGCTCCAACTGAGTTTGACAATACTTTTTTCCCGAAAACAACAGAATCCCTCCTAAACCTCTCGGGATACAAACTGTTAATTGGGGCCGACATGAACACGGGCTGTGACCCCCGTTTAGACAGATCTCGTGTTACTACCGCGGACCGCAGTTCTAAAAGTCTGAACACCTTCATAGCCGACTTGAATGTATGCGATGCTTGGCGCCTCGCGAACGTCAATCAAAGGAACTATACATTCTTTTCGTCAAGGCATAAGACGTACTCCCGAATAGATTATCTTCTCATGTGCAACACTCTGATTCAAGACATGAAATTAGTGGACATTTTACCAATTCTATTGTCTGACCACTCTCCTGTTGTATGTAACATGGCCCTCAACCCCGCCCCATCTCGTTCTAAGCGCTGGCGTTTTAACACGTCTCTCCTCCAGAGCAGCAGCTTTATTTTACAGCTTAAGACCAATTTACCTCTGTTTATAGAAATGAATCAGAATTCTACCAATCCACAAATATTATGGGAAACTATTAAGTGTTTTATAAGAGGCAATTGTATTTCATTTGCATCTTTCAGGAATAAATCTAGAATTAAGGCATCCGAGGAACTTGAAACAAAAATAATTTCTTTAGAAACTAAATTGAAACAGTCATTTAATCAACAGAATGCAAACATTCTGGCATCATTTAAATCAGAATACCAGGCACTGCAACTGGAGAAGGCTGAATTTCTTATGCACCGTACTAAAACAAACTATTATTATAATGGAGAGCGGCCCAGCAAACTTCTTGCCTTAAGGTTGAAAAACAATGAGGCTATGTCTGCCATTACTGCTGTCAAAAAAGATGATTCCCTGATTACTAAACCTGAAGAGATAAACACTGTTTTTAAAAATTACTACAGTGATCTCTATAGCTCAGACCTTATTTTTGATGAAGATAAATGCAAGCAATTTCTATCACGTCTCAACCTCCCAAAGCTACACCAATCTCAAATCAATGCATTGGATGCGCCCATAACGATGGAGGAGTTAAAGGTAGCACTGGGCTCCATGCAAAAGGGCAAATCTCCAGGCCTAGATGGCCTGCCACCAGAACTGTATTCTGAGCTTTTTGAAATAATAAGCCCTCATATTCTAAACTCCTTCAACCATGCAATTGAACATGGCTCCTTACATAGAGATCAAAACACTGCTTTAATATCTCTCCTTCTGAAAAAGGGAAAGGACCCACACCTGTGCAGTAGCTTCCGCCCCATCTCACTTATATCTACTGATGCAAAATTGTATGCAAAGATTCTCACTAAACGTCTTGAGACAGTTGCGGATGATTTAATCCACTACGACCAGACAGGTTTCGTCTGTGGTAGACTCAGGGGCGTAGCACCAAATTTGGGGCCCTAGGAACAACTTCTTTCATGGGCCCCCCTACTCACAAAACCACCCTCCCCCTCAACAACCCCCCCGCACGAGCGCGCGCTTACCGTCTGATATTGTCATCCTCCTTGCCTTCCTCAGAAAACTCCTCTATGGTTTCCTCCCCTTCACTTGAATCATCCTCATCTTCAACCATATGATAGCCTATCACAGAACAGACATAGGCCTAATGTCCTTATTTTTTCACATCACCAGTTGTGAAAAGTGGGCTATCATATTCATAGAGATGACTTTTAATCACTTCATCACTATGGTGTGAGGGGGAGGAGAGAGACTGGTAAATATCTCTTCACAATGCATTTAGCCTAATATTTCGTGCACTAAGGAGACATGAGACATTGATATAGAACGGAACTTTCTTCAATGTGCATCCCTGAACAGAAACAAACGCGCTCGCGCACACATTCATTCACTTGCACTGACCCGCTGCACGCACCCGCACGTCATTTGTCCGTTAGTTGTTTTTAGGGAGAGCAAGGAATAGAGAATCAGCTGTGATTTACTGGCAGAAGCTTACTATGGAATGTCGCTTAAAATAGGATAGAACAAAAGTAGGCCTATCGCTGTTTGGATTTGATGTCGTTATTCTCAACCTTTTAAAGTCAGGGCACCCCGAACCTAGTCACATTTAGAAATCATTATTTATTAGGCTACTGCATATAGTTTCAGATTTAAATTGGCCAGTAACTATTTCACAGTAGAGTACCTTAAATGGGTAATTGTCATGGGCACTCAATGCAGATAGACTACCTGCTCAGCACGGAGGTAGGCTACTCTGCCTATCTTTTGTCGTGCGCTTTGCGCAGATTAGAATGGCGTCAGCAGCATTCAAAACGCAGACTGGTGCCCAGTCAAAATCTCGTCATTAACTTACCACACTTCAGCTACAACGGACGTTGTCAGATGGCCAGGGAAAGTAACCAGAGCTTTCATATTGAGAGTGTTGAGACCGCAAAATAAAAGCAGAATGACGGTTCAGGACTGACAGCTCGCACCGCCACCTTGACATTGGCAACTGATGAACGTGACGTCCATTAATATCGTTACGAGGATCTGCAAATTTGATGCACCCGATTGAGAAACTGCTTTCCATCAACACTAGGATATTAGGCTAGTTAAAATAGGCTCACCTTCTCTCAAGTTCGCACAATTTGTATCTGCTGTGACAGGGGGCATCTTCACGTTTGTGACATTTTCTTGATTCATTTTACAAATTACCTTTGCTATCATTTGGATATTTGAACCAACATCGACCTCACCGACCCTATGTTAGTCTTGTGACTTGTTAGCCTATATCAAAGACAAATATGGGTTCAATAGCGTATCACAATTAAAGCCAAAAAATGAGATTATTTTTTATTTGACTTCGGTCTATCACAGTAGGCCACACGGAATGGGAATGAGATAACGAGTCAGCCTACTTTAGGCTGTAATTTTGACATTTGGGCTCACCTTTCTTGCAAGAAATCAGCTGCAGTTGCTTCATCTGGTTTCCCCTGTCCATCTTGCCTTTCCATTCTTTTTGTGAAAGCCTGTGGTGTTTTAGACATCTTTCATTGCTAACCGGCTGCTGCGTTTAATGCTTAATAATGAAGTTTGAGTGTTGATTGCGCATATTGTGCAATCAAAAGTCCGCGAGAGGGCGGACTAAACCAATGCGTACTGATTATGGGGGTGTTTGATATATATTATAGCCTATTTGCAGGTTAGGATATCCAATTTAACAGATGTATTTCCAGAGAACATTGGAATTACATAAATTACCAACATGTATTGACATTATTGTAAAAAATAATGTTTAAAAAGCAAAACAAGAAGAACATTTTCCATAGGGCCCCCCCGGTGGGCCCCCCAGGTGGGCTGGGCCCTAAGAATGAGTCGGGGTTTTCCCCCCCCTGATCCACGCCGCTGTGGTAGACTAGCCTCTGATAATATAAGGCGTCTGCTTAATATTATTGATATCTCTTCCTCACTTGAGGAATCATGCGCAGTCTTCTCATTGGACGCGACCATGGCATTTGATAGAGTCTCGTGGCCTTACTTATGGTCAGTCCTTGAACAATTTGGATTTGGTAAACAGTTCATGCACATGATAAAGGTCCTCTATAATGGGTGTACTGCGACAGTCTGTACAGGACAAACACGTTCCACTCCTTTTAAGCTTCACAGAGGCACCAGACAGGGTTGCCCTCTCTCCCCTCTGCTGTTTGCCCTGTTCCTTGAGCCCTTAGCGCAGGCAATCAGACTAGACCCCACTCTCTCCCCAATTTCAATCAAAGGTGTAAACCATCATATTTCTCTGTATGCGGATGATATCGCTCTTTATTTATCAAACCTAACTGAATCAATCCCCAGGTGCCTTGAGATCTTCGATGACTTCAGCAATCTAAGTGGCTACCAAATTAACTGGTCAAAATCAGTCCTAATGCCCCTTAATGATTCAGGCAAAAACATAAATTTACCACCCAACATACCTGTTGTCTCAGAATTCACATATTTGGGAATCAGGATATCTACGTCACTTCAGCAAATAGTAAAGCAGAACTATACAGTAATATTTAATAACATCAAGGATGACTTACAGAAATGGGCACCATTAAACTTAACAATACAAGGCCGAATTGCCACTGTAAAAATGAACATTCTTCCCAGGTTAAACTTCCTATTTGCCATGCTCCCACTCTCTCCCCCCCAGACACTCTTCCCTGATCTGAAGCGTCTAATTTCTGCATTTGTTTTGAACAACAAGCGCCCAAGAATTAAAATCTCTTTACTACAGCAGCTCAAACCCAAAGGAGGCCTCTCCCTTCCAGACCTTAAACTATATTTTTGGGCCTTCCAGATTAAGTCCCTGAGAGTTTGGATGGACAAAAACTCAAAAGTGACATGGCGAAGTTTAGAAGAGCAGTCTGTATTTCCTTACCATTTAGAAGATGTCTTATTTACCGGAAAACCAAAGGAACAGTCAAAAACTAAATATAACTTCATTGTTCTTAATTTACTGAATATATGGCATGATATTGAAACTTATATGGGCAACTCCCTGAGACTCACTGAACAGTCTCCCATATGGAATAATCACAATCTTATGACTGGTAACGAACCATTCACATGCAAATCATGGTTGGACAAAGGAGTCAGTCATTTAAAACACATCTTTAATGAGAATGGTCTCAGAACATTCCAGGATCTACAACACAGCTACTCACTACCTGGTACATCTTATTTCATGTATCTTAGGTTAAGATCTGCACTTAGAGCCTATGGTGTCCCTTGGGGGGAAAACCTCACCCCTCATCCACTCCTAAAGTGGCTACTTTCATTCTTTTATAGGTCTGTCTCACCTATATATGGGGAACTCCTAGCTCACACCTGCAAACCACCCCCTGTCACTCTAATTTGGGATAGAGAGTTATCCAAATATGGGTCTACTCCCAACTGGACGTGGATATGGGAGGGTATTCCTACAGTGTCTAAGAACCCTGCACATCAGCTAATTCTTTTTAAATTAATACACAGAGCCTACACCACACCTTATCTCTTACACAAAATGGGTAGAATCACAAGTCCTTTATGCACACATTTTAACACTCAACAGATAGGTACATACATGCACATGTTCTGGGAGTGTTCTCCAATATCAAGATTCTGGGACTTTGTGTCTAAAACTATATCAGATGTCATCCACACAGAATGCCCCAAAACACCTGATTTGTGTTTGCTGAATGACGACAACTCCTTAGACCTAAGTGTCACTCAAAGACGAACTCTGTGTGCCGGCTTGACAGCTGCCAAGAAAACCATTCTAAAACACTGGTTTAACCCTCAGCTACCCATGAACTCTGCCTGGCTCTCAGACTTTAAGACTATTGCACTACTGGAACGTTCTACAGCAAGAATGAATAAAGCCAAACCCCACACCATCTCCTCATGGGACATTGTAGTGGAAGAACTGTCTGAAATGTTGTCATTGTCTGTATCTTAATTTGTATTACTGCATCCTTTTCCTTGTAGATTGTGTGTGTTACTGTATGAGCTCACTTTCCCTGTTGTAAATAGTTTTTATGTTTTATACCTGACATATTTACTTCTGTCTGCTCAATAAAAAATGTTAATCACAAAAAAAAAGAAAAAACGATAAAAATTCATATACTGCGCTTTTTGGTTTTAGGAGGTTACGTCGTACTAGCCAAGAACGCAGTTTAATGCGCATTATACTGCACTTCTCCATTGACACCGTGGTTTTGGTGTAGACAGTAATACCACAACAGAACGCAGTATAATGATTTTTCAGCTAAAAAGTAATGAGAATGTTGGTTTTTTTTGCTTTTTTCTTGTGTGCATAAATTTCCACCATAAAAAAGTATTATATGGAAGTGTCATCACCACTTTACCTCCAACACAGTTGCGTGGCCAGAAAGGAAACTTTTCAGCCTTTTTTCTCAGTTTGCCATTTTGAATTATACGCAGTGCTTAATTTGAGGGGGAGCAAGGGGGAGCTAGCTCCGGAACCTCAGACGAGAGCTCCGGAACCTTGGATGGAACCTCATAGAAAGACATCACAGACCACCCCTCGGGGGGGAGCCACCCATCCTCTGCGCTCCGGGACCTTCCGCTTGACAAATTAAGCACTGATTATACGGCGTTCTGAAATTGTAGGGCAGTATTGTCTGCAGATGTTTGAGAACATAGAACATAGTGTTGAATTGAGTAGCCCCTTCTTTATGCACGCCGTACCTCCAGTGGCACGCTGTAATAGCCATTGAATAGTTAAGTAGAATATAGTACTACAATACAATGACATAACACAACACCTTTAGTAATGCACTTCGACTTGGTCATTGCCATTCTGGTAACAGCAAATGTAACACTGTGTCTTAATGGGTTAAGAAACACCGCTTCCATGCAGAATGCTTACCACTTGAGAGAAAGGGATGTTTCCAGTCTGGTTAATTAGCTACTTTGTTCACTAGTGATTGGTATATCAAGCTGCCAATGTTCTTCTGGGGCAGGGCTGGGAAACCTTTTTCATTGAGGGCCGCTTCAAGGGCCGTAATAATGAACACAAACCAGAAGTTCCCTCTGCTCTTCAGGCCTATATTGAAGGCTTCACCAGGTCCCCAGAAAAAAATAAGTATTGTATTGTATTGCAAATGTACGAAACGACTATACTTCTTTTTGCGTCCCTGATCAACACTCGCTTAAGACAGGACATACACATAACATCACATCACATCACAAGACTATTGCACAACTGATAAAAAACATAAAAACAAGACAAAACAAAACAAAACAAAGGACACAGGCATATACAGACATACATGCATACAAACAACCCACATAACTTGAAGATCCTACCACATGGAGTGATAACTCTATGCAGTCTTATGACTGATTTAACAAAATAATCGATTGATGTATGAAAGCATGTTAAGTCTTGGCAGTTGAAGCAATGTGATTGCATTGCAAATGTGATTTCAAACATTTCTTTACAAAACTTGTCATATTTCATGTGAAAGTGCATTACATTAAAATTATGTTGGGGGCCGCCGGATAAGATCGAGTTTCCCCTCCCCATACACCCTGAAGAAGGCCATAGGGGCTGAAACGCGAAGGCATTATTGTAGCCAAATAAAAGAAGTAAAAATTGCAACCTTGAGTGCCTCAGCATTTGTCTACCTGGACCAAGTTT
>NC_085866.1:10555341-10595341 GCF_034702125.1 Engraulis encrasicolus | reverse complement strand
TGCACTACTGGACAAAAAAGAGCCCTTTTTGAAAGTTACTTTTTTGGACGTTTTTTTTTTTTATCACAATGTACTGTACTACCTTGTTGACATCATTGTTATGTTATTCAACAGTTTAATAGTTTTTCACGACTCAATATCTGGGGTTATTCGAGCTTTTTCTGACTGTCTATCTGTCATTTCTTGGGATGCTCTAGGCTGACCGGCTGTCTTCTTTTATCAATTGTCTGTGTCTCCCCTTCTCTTCATCTTGTCAGCAAGTACTCCCTTCGCCTCATTGGCGTGCACAAGACATTTTGAAGGGCAGGTGCTGGGGGGTGGGATGGAGTGGTTGCATGTGGAACTTCCAGCTGTCTTAATTTGCTATAGAGGCTATATAATATTGTATCATATTGGGGAATTATTATCACACACTTTTACTTGCCAAGAATTAGGAATGAATATATATTCCCACAGCCAGAAAAGGGTGTGGGATGGGGAAAGATGGATGTTGGGGTGGTTTGAAGAAAGGGGTGATGCTGCTGACGCTGGATTTAGGATGCGTTCCCCCTAGCAGGTGTTTGGGCGCAGTGTGGGATTACGGGATTACAGTCGTGCTGGTCATGTGAGTACGATGCTCTGCACTGACCCCTCTTACAGTGGGATTAGCCTGCCCCTGGCCCTGGCTGAGGTGATGTGGTGCAGCTTTACCCGCTGCGCTGTCCTCCGCACCGCTCCGTTCCGCTCCGCTCCACTCCACTCATCTGTCTGTCTCTCTGCCTCTCTCTTGCTCTCTACGTATACGCACGTACATATGCGCTCACGTCTGCACGCACACACGCACACGCACACACACACACACACACACACACACACACACACACACACACACACACACACACACACCGCAAGCCTTTGCCATCACTTAGAACGTCAATCCTCTTGCGGATCAGTGTTTCCTGGTGAGTTCCTCGGAGTAGCCTACTCTCTTGGTCTTCATGGGTCATGATGATGGTGTGTTCCATGACCTGCGCTGGAAATGTATTTGGGGTTCCTTGATGTCTCAGGCCTTCAAGTACAGAGCATCATCATTGATCACTGACGGGGGACCTGTGTATTTCACCCACGCCCCCCGTCGTCGCCTTCATCTTCAGCACAGGATGTGGTCGTAGCGGGGGTACCCTGATGTCCGCAGATCAATGTTCACGCTCGGCTGACCTACTACCCACAAACAGGTGAGTCGGACCACAATGACCTTATGCTTGCCATCCGGATGCGGTACTTGGGGGTTTGTGGCCTCCTAAACAGTGGTGGTGTAGTCTACGTAGAACGCAGGTATACGTAGTATACCCACTTCAACATTTCAGGGATTTCAGTATACCCACTTAAATTTGATCGGTCCATTATTTAGAATAGCAGAAAATATATAGAGTATACCCTTCATACTATACAATACACTTCAAAAAAAATCTCAAATATACAGCATACCCACTACAAAAAAGTAGACTAAACCACTGCTCCTAAAATGTCGTTGGTGGCTACAGAGCCCAGTCTTGTCAGTCATTCCAAACCAACCTTATTTTTTCTTAGTGGAGGAGTTCTTTTCATATGGGCATGCCTCAGAAGTTTTCATTTACGGCAGTTATTTTGTAATGTTTTTATCTTTTTTTGTTTTTTTAAGTAAACGATGAATGTCCGCAACACTGTTAATGCTCCCAGATTTTCTAATGGCATGACGTTTCGGACCTCAGTCCTTCTTCAAGTGCGTTGTGCCATTAAAAAATCTGGGAGCATTAACAGTGTTGCGGACGTTCATCCTTTACTTCAGTTATTTTATTTTGTCCAGCACCTGTGCCTCTGTGATGTGCGCGCATCCTCTGTGTTCTTTTATGGCTTTTTTTATTCTCAGAGGGCACTGGGAATTTGTTGCATTGCATGTAAAGACAACCAGGCAGACTCTGTCTTGACTCCCTTATTATCCAAATAATAATGTTGACATTTACTTTTCACAGGGGAAAAAAAATGTTTTACGGGAAGCAATGAACGTTTGTGTTGTTCACTTGCATAAATTCTAAAATAATGATATTAACAATAATAATAACCAAGCTACATTTTAGTGTTCCAACTTTAGGACACCAAATGAGAATGTTACACTGAGGTCCTGGTAGCACATGTATTTTTAAATACGGATATTTTTCGTATCCGTTTACGTGTAAACACGACATAGGTTTTAAAAAGAAAAACTCCATGTGACAACTGCCTTTTAGCCCCCTAAATGGGATATATTTTAAACCTGAGTTTTCAACGAGATCCATACAGTATGTGAACAGCCTCTGAGACTGTCAACAGCTTCTGAGCTTCTGAGACTGAGACCATGTGCAGTGATATTGAGCCTTACCACTGAAAATTACAAATTTACTATGACATTACTGGCATTAGATCACACAAAACTGGGTCAGGGGTGTGCACAGTAGCCTTTGTAATTCAGGCAAGGTCAAGGATCACTTTGGGATTCCCTCCCAATGTAATCCTGAAGGGCAGGGGAGGTAAGTAAAAAGAAGAAAGAAGTCGAAAACCATAACAACAACGTGAGTTTTGTTGAGTGAAGTAAAATGTTTGTTATCACTAACAGTACAGTATTTCCAATTTTAACATGGAAGTAACGGCAAGGAATGTGCCAATGAATTCGGTCATCCAATCAGTGACACTGTGGACCATTTTTAAACAGCATGAATATAAATGAACATCAAATGGACATTGAAATACAGTTTCAAGAAATAGCCTACTGAAATTATGTTGAGAATATTGCCTCTGTAAAAGATTGAATCAAAACATATACAACTATATTGACCCTGAATCAACAGTGATTCAACCATAAACTGATTGTGGCTTTAGGTTACAACATTATTCAGCAGCATTAATCAAATATTTGCTAACGTTACATCCAACCTGCAAGGAGATTTTCAGATTCATTCTATGGTTGATTCATAATCAACTTTTAATCACAACCGTAACCATTAACCAGTTTGAGCAAAACACAACATTGATAACATTGATAATATTTCTGTCAGTACCACTCTAGTCAAAGATGAGACGCGAAACAAAGATACATTTCAGAAGCTTTATTTCTGAATGCACACATTTTGTATTTGGCGGTATGGCTCTGTTCGGAGGAAGTTCCCAAGCTTCTCCATGAGCTCCATGAAAAATAAAAAACAGGGAACAGCAGCATCCTCAGGTGGAGTGCCTTCCATTTAGCTGGAAAGGCAACATACCCCCTAGAACAGAGCAAGCAACAATGACAACAATATGACATTGATTGGAAATGACAATTTGGTGGAGCAGGGGAGGTGGTGGGAGCAAAGCGATCAGCAAAAAGAGCAATGGCAGCAAAACAGATCTGGTAGTTTAAATGAGGCGCCAGAGACGCTACCATCCAATTGCGAGCAGCAGCTAATTAACCAAGGCGCAGATAATTCGTAGACATCTGTATGGGTTGGGTCGGTGACAGCCAATAGGCAATGAGAGCGTTGACTACGTGGTCTGCCAGAACTAACGCAATTTGCTCGATTTTTGGCTATCTGAATGTTCAGCCCTGCACAGCCCTACGCCTTGTGATCTTGAATTCATCTACTCATGTCATGTCCTGAAACCTGAGCCACTTGCCAATCAAGTCAGTGGGACAGCAGAGCGGTTTGTAATCAGTCTGATCATTGCCCCACATTTTGTTCTCCATACTTTTAGAAACAGGTCAGATAATCACAGGCAGAGGTGGTACAGGGTTGATACAATGGCTCTGTGTTGATTTATTTTGATTTTCTTCACTTCACTGATGTCTTCACTAGGGGGAGTACATTCTCTGACTCAATGGTATATTGCTTTGTATGATCAGGGCATAGTACAGTGGTGCTCATATATTTACATACCCCAGTAGAATATTTCGGGGATTTTTAGCAATTTTTTAGAGAATATGAATGATACCAAAAGTCTTTGCTCATCACTGATGACTATTGTTTGAATTAAGACATCTATTGGCAAGAAACTGGTTTTAGTTTTTTGTTTTTTGTTTTGTTTTGTAATAACAATAACAGCAAAAACTACCCATAACCTTGATCATAAGTTTACATACCCTGGTGATTGAGGCTGAAAATATTCATACAATTTCACACAAGTGGGTCTGAATGGATATTACAGTTAACCATCTTCACTTCTGAGCTGTTATCTTGTGATTTGATAGGGCAGAAAAGGTCAGTGAGTAGTTGTAGTTGGACTCCTGATAGAACCTTGCATCCCTAAAGTCAGTGATTCACTACAGTTTTCATGTTCTAAATCATGAAGAAAGCAAAAGATTTTTCAAAAGGGTCTTTCGGGGCAGATAATTGACCTCTATGAAACAGTAAAGGCACATAAAAAACATCAAAACAAATTCAGAATGTGAATTGGCACTGTGGAAATTTCCATTCAGAAGTGTAATATGAGGGCTTCTGTTGGAATCAAGCCATTGGCAGGTAGATCAAATAAAATCTCATCCATAGAGGGAAGTTGTTCAGCAGGCATAGGACAACCAAAAAATAACTTCAGGTGAAATATTGGAAAGCATGAAAAAATGTTTCAAGCTGTACAGCAAGGAGGCAATTTAGAAAAGATGGTCTGTTGGGGGTTGCCAGGAGAAAGCCATTACTACAAAATTGCAAACATGTTATTTTGCTTTTGATACACCAAATAGCATAGTGACAAGCCTCACAAAGCCTAGGACAAAGTCATTTGGAAACACGAGATCAATATAGAACTTTTTTCAGGCACTATTAACACTACCATTTGGAGAACAGTCAACGTGGCCTATGATGAAAGTTACACCATCCTGTCTGTGAAACATGGTGATGGACCACTGATGTCATGGGGACATATGAGTTACAAATGCACTGTACTTTTGGTCCACACTCATAGAATGATGAATACATAACCCTCTGAAAAATACTGGAGGAAACATGACACTCATCAGACTTGAAGCTGCATACGGGCCATTGTTTGGGCATGCCAACATGACAATAATCCACAACAGCCAAGCCAAGTCAACCGGTCATTAGCTTCAGAAACATAAAATGAAAGTTGTTGAGCGACCATCTCATAACCTGATTTACATCATCTGGGCTGTATCAGATGGCAGGAGTCAGGTAAACCATCTCACTCTCCTGATCTCAACATCATTGAGCCACTAAGGGGAAACCTCAAGCATGAGGCACCGGCAAGACACCCAACGATATTATAGGAAACAACATTCTTCCAGCAAGAATGGACTATTTTGCCATCTGAGAAGATTAAGAGCCTTATCCAAAACTACCTGAAACAATTTAGAGCAGTCAATGATGTTAAATGAGGCACTATACAGGATCAGAAACTGGGGTATGTAAACTTTTGATCAGGGTAATTTGGGTAGTTTTGGCTGTGAATCTGATTTTGAAAGAGTGAACACAGAGGATTGCTAATAAATATCTTTAGTCAGTCACTAGCAAGAAGTGAAAAAAAGGTTTTGTGTAATCCTTCATATTCTATGGGAAATTGCTAAGAAACCATGTATTCTGCCAGGGTATGTAAACATACACCACTGTATCTAACCTGGTAAATGAACACCTTTTACTCTGGTCCATTCATATTTGCCTGGCTGTGTTCAATAATGACCTTGAGTTTTTGCCTTTTTAACTTTTAGTGTTACCACCAAGGCCATAGAACGTAGCACACAGTCACCATCATTACATGACACTTAGCTGACGCTTTCATTTATTCAAAGCGACTTACAGTTATTATTTTTCAGGGTATGGGTTACAGTCCCTGAAACAATGTGGGGTTAGGTGCCTTACTCAAGGGCCCTTCAGTCAGATGGAGACGTAGGGAGAGGTCAGGGGGGATTCGAACCTGCAACCCCTAGATTGAAAGACCAACTCTCTAACCACTAGGCCACGGCTGCATCATTATCCATTACCACACACCATCTGGGCTGATTTGTCCCACAAAAATTCTACAAGGCTTAAACTAGAAGCAGAGAACAGAACGAGTGACAGTTCTTTTAAACAGACGTGCCCGAGAAGGAACGATACCAGAGATTTTTTTTAGGAAGGGGAGATAGGACAGAATCGTTAGGTGTCCATAGAAATCAACGGTGAAGATTCGTAACGCAAATATGTCGTCTACCCGCACATCTCCCGCCTTTCTGGTAACAAGAGCCAATGTGCCTGCTGAGCTGCGTTGCCAGTGATCCAATCATCTGGCTGCATCGGCGCACGCGAAATTATGCACATGCTCAGTTGTGAAAAGCCGTTGCTCTCGTGCCGTTATGGAACTACTGCGCCTGCGCTCTGTCAAAAAAAACGTGAGAAAAGTGCCTTTAAAAGCTTTATTTTGACTCGTATGACACAACCAAGTAGTCTAGATTGGTCAGTTTTTCACGGTCGTTTAAACCATATGGGTTTCACAACCGCTGGGTTCCCCTCCGTCCTATACTCAGTTTCCCCATTCATTTTTCCTATTGACTCTCAGATCTGGTCTACTTAATCGCGAAATAACACTCCGAAGGCTTCACCAAGATGGCCGCCATATGTCCCCTCTCAATCTTAACTCTCTCTGACGATGCATTAGTGACGCAAAGGGGGAATCCCAATTATCGTGATGTGATTGGTTGACAGTCTTAGCTTGTTGTTGACACGACAACCTGTCAAATAGAGAATGACTGATTGGTTAGAAAGAGATTGGTTGACAGCAGAGTAGTTTGAGTCTTCCTGGTAGAACTTACGCAAGCTCCCCTACTTTCGTACTATTGTGCATCACCATCATTTTCTGGACTGAGTTTCAAAATATGGCTGACGCACTTAATTATGAATGTCATCCTCTAAGGCCTCGGGGCTGGTGGACAGCAGATGCACCAGCATGACGTTTATTCCGGGCTACATCAACATGAACTTTCTTGCGTCGTCGAATCTCCTTGAGGGAACGTCAGATGTTATGATGAGCTCTTTCTGAGAAAAGGTTAATGTGCAAATACGCGTCTGTATTTCCCGGCAGCATCGTCCGCAAGCAGACAGAAGGCACATTTGGATGCTCCATTCTACAGCAGTGATTACCACTCAGCGTAGGCAGCACTGATTAATCCAATTAGCTGTAAATAATTAACTTACCCTCGGGCATATCCATTTTTGCTTTTTTGTGCTTTTTCAAAGACACTCCTGATTACCTAAAGTCATACATAAACTTTCAAGGAAATAGCCCCACATTCTATCTGATGTTAATAAATTCTCTTTCGTAATTACCCTCTTCTTTCCTAACTTCTTAATGTTAATGAGTTTGAGGAGGACAATTTGCTGAAAATGCATATTTTCTGTGACACTATATGTCTCTAGTTTGGTACTACACTGTTGTTCTGTTTGTTCACTGCTTTCTATGATTGTTATGGTCATGTTACAGTCTGACATGATATCACATGCAGGGTTTAAATTGGGGCGGAGCCCTCCGGAGCGCAGCTCCGCCTCCTCACCTCGGAGGGACAGCCAAACGGAGCTGCGCTCCTGCTGCCCCACCCAGTGTATTCACAGTTCATATATTTTCAGCTCTTCTTGAAATATCATATTTTTATGAAAGTTTTATAATGATAGCAACATAAAATAAGATTAAGGGACTCCCGCATTATTTCAGTTATTATGCATCTGCATTCTGCACATGCGCTGCGAGACACCACAATTTGAGTTTGTAGCAATGTTGCAATTTTGCAACAGTTGAGCGGTCCGGAGCGCTTGCTCTCTCTCACAGCTAGAATTACTCCGCTTCGAGTTCACTACTTCAAGCCTGTCCCCCATGCCTTCATGTTCATTTGATATCGGCTAGCTTTCAGGCAAAGTTAACCAAACAGTCATGCAGAATAGCGTGGTGTCTGCCTACTTTAACAGCAGTTTGTTAATGGGGGGAAATCAACATCACGTTTGGGATTTCCGTCCATTGTTCTGTCAGAATGTCTAGCCATTTGGTTGCACGTTACTTTTATGTGGGCTTAAACATGCCAGCAACGTATTAAAAGTTTTTAGACAGTAAGCAAATGACAGGGATTCCTGCGTGTCCATCCTAGCTTTGCGTGCAGAGCAGTGCACCGTCTCTCTCGCGCTAGAATTGCAGCAATCTATTGCCGCCTTTTGCCAAAGTTATTGCTTTGCAAAAAAGCATTTACTTAATGCGACTGAAGTGTAATTAAAACATATGCACGGAGCGAGATAACTGAACTAACTAAAGTACTGAAATAAGAACGCCCATATAATCAGTCAGCCAAAGGGGCAATCTGTAAAGAAAAGACGTGTCCGAGTGAGAAGATTCTCTGTAGACTCCGCCTGATTTAAAGTGACAGTGCACACTTTCACGCACTGTAATAGAACAGCATAGCCTAAGCATGCATTTTTATTCTTTAAACTTTGTTACTTATTATTAGGCATACAACGTGCTAATAAATGCATGCTAAATCCATGGCATTATTAAGATAATTAAATAAATAAATTAGGAGAATTAAAATCAATCATATGATCTTTTAAAACAAATTGTTATTCACATCAATAATGTGAGTTCTTAAAAGTCTTAGGTCTACCTTTGTAGCTTGATGGTGCAGTGATGGTGGTCAGAATTAAAACTGTTTTGCCCCTGTACTGACAGTCCAATAGCATACTGTTGCCAACTGACAGGAGAGAATTTTAAAAAGCAGGCTACATAAATGCATCAGGTGTGATACTGGTCTAACGGTTACTATTTTTTAGCAACCTAATACAGTGAAGAGGGAATGAGGGTACCTTGCTGTTTTTTTTCATAACTGAGTAATACATTGATGTATGTATGGTATTAATTATGGGCAATAACTTCATAGAATACATGTATTTGCCTGATGGGGCGATGTTAAAAAAAAAAAAAATTAAAGCTATTTTGACCGCGAGTGAAGGGCTCCCCCACCTCCCAAAAGCCAATTTAAACACTGATGACATGACAGTGACGGCTGCTACTGTGTATGTGTGCGTGTGTGTGTGCGTGTGTTTCCCTGTCTTTCTGTCTGTCAGTGGCAGGATGGTGTACAGCCCTGGAAGAGAGAAGAAGTAGGACCATGGTGTGGAAGAGGTGTCTCGCTGGCTGGACCACGCTGTGTGCCTATGTTGTTTTCCTCTGTAGTATCGCAACCCCAGCTCTTGGCGGTCCCGCTCGCTCGCCCCTCCTCCCTGGCCAACCCTTCCTAGTGTTCTGGGGAGTACCGGACCGGGGCTGTCCGGGCCGTCCCGACCCGGCAGCCTTCGGCATGGAGTGGCAGGGCCGCGTGGCCGTGTTTTACGAGGACACCCTGGGACTGTACCCTTACTACACCGCCCTCGATCAGCCCATTAACGGAGGCCTCCCACAGCACACCAGTCTGAACACCCACCTCCAGAGGGTGGAGGCTGACCTGTTGACTGCCTTGCCCCAGGCTGGGGCTCCCGGTTTGGGGGTGCTGAGGTGGAAGGAGTGGATGCCACAGTGGGTCAGGAACAGGGGCAAGGCGGGGAAGTACCAGGAGGGTTCACGGGCGTTGCTGAAAGGATTTTTTCCCGACTGGACTGCAGAAGAGGTGGAGAAGTGGGCACAGGTGAGGACACCTCAGATATCACCTCAGATACCTCGGCCAGATAATCTCAGCTCCGTCTGCACACCACACATGCTCCACACACGCACATGCTACATACACATATGCACGCGCGCTCGCACACACACACAAACACACACACACACACACACAGACACAGTAAGACAGACTGACTTGAATAGAAGACAGCAGGTGCTGGGGCTTAACGGTATAGACCCAAGTCTTCTCTCATTCTGGGCCTTCTGGGAGTCGCCTTTCTGTTTTCCACTGTGGTAAATAAGCATTGTGGAAAAGTTAAGAAAGTATTTGTTATTTACCATTTACGGTGAAGATTCTATCATTTAAAAAAAATATATACCGGTATACTGTATATACCGTATATAGTATACATTTAAAAATGTACACAGTTACTCAATATTTCAGGGCTGTCTCCAGATAGATCCCATCTTGAAATATTTTCCCTGTGCATTTTCTATTCGCAGTTTCTTCAAACTGTTAAACACAGTCCTAAATGTCATGCTAAACACATTATTCAAAATCAGGTGTAATTTTTGACACGGATTTCAAAACGAGCTGTCAAATGAACTCCATGTTAAAGTCCAGCTCCAGTCTAGCACCGCCTAAAGCGCTTAATAAAGGTCAAGCCGTGCTTATCTTTTAATATCTCTGAGGCAGTGATTCACAATTTCATGTCTTCCGGTTGTGACAATGACACAGTAAGAACTTCTTACTGTATTGTCATAACCGGAACGGAGACATGAAGTTGTGAATCATTGCCTCAGAGATATTAGAAGATAAGCACGGCTTGAACTTAGTGAGTCATTATAGTGAGTCTTCCGGTTGTGATTATCTCAGTGGCCTGCATCTGAGTAGGAGCTTCTCTCCATGTGCTCCTTAACAGTCCTGTCGGTCACTTTACTCCAAGTTTAGGCTACTCAAATGGCGTGTCAGTGTATATGACGAAGTCCTTTCTGAAAGCGTTTTTTAATTTAATTTTTTAATTTGAAAAAAATAAATATATTATTATTATTATTATTATTATTATTATTATTATTATTATTATTATTATTATTATTATTATTATTATTATTATTATTATTATTATTATTATTTATTCTTAAAGTGGAAGTTTACAACTTGTTTTTAGTCATATTACCTTGATGGGATTCTGAAAGTACTGCATGAACTAGCCCATTACGGAAATAAGACAAGTTCAAGATAATTCTTGCACACCTCCCACACTTCCAGAATCTGGGCTTTACGTACATATATCAACAGAAAAACTTACAGACGACCACATTAAAGCTACATTTATTAGTCATTTCAAAAGACCTTTTATTAATTTCTAATCGTTTATTCACATTGCATAGACTTTTGGCCAACAGTTGTTGCTGATGATGTTTGCGTATAACAAACCTGTAGTGACTGACTATGTGCACCAATTATATTTTTTATTTAACTTCTTGGCATCTACCTTATTATGCACAGTTACACGGGTGGCACCATTTCTATTTGGGTAGCAGTTGCTAGGGCTAAATCATTCAGAATAGATATGGCTAATAGCCTAACCAGAACTAGACCGGAAATGGTGTGTTAGCACAAAAAAAACGTTGAAATTAGCAAGGTTAGGTGGTGTGAAAATAACATGGATAGAGTGCAAGTCAACGGGCTCGTTGGCGATGGCAGATCCTGCAGCAGTCTGCAACAGACACATGCCCACTGTGAAATTGCAATGCATTCTGGTTAGAAATTGTGTCCACGACGCCATTTATGGGAGCGACTTTTGCTCCATATTCACATGTCACATAGTGTCAAGTCCTGCGTGAACAGGTTTTCTGCTGCGCAGCTGTGCACTTACTCTACGCTCGCTGCACTGCAATGGCTTACTCGCAGCTTCAGCAGGAAGCAGCATCTTTTTACTCTTTGGAGGTCACGTTAGGTATTTCTGTCTCGTCGTGGTCTGTGAAATATATGCGTGGTTGCAAACGCAGCTATTGTTGCTCCTCCAGAAGAGGTAGAGAAGTGGGCACAGGTGAGAACACCTCAGGCTTCACCTCAGATACCTCGGCCAGATAATCTCAGCTCCGTCTGCACACCACACATGCTCCACACGCTACACACACACACACACACACACACACACACACACACACACACACACACACACACACACACACACACACACACACACACACACACACACACACACACACACACACACACACACACACCAAGGTGCTTACCTTCGAACCACTCCTGACGTCGAGCATTAGGTCTTGAGGTCTCCTGCATGGCAGAGTAGCTGAAAATCTGTTCCAGCGAGCACTTGACACCTTGTGACATGACAGTAGAAGACTCCTCCCATCAACAACGTCATGAAAACAATAGCCTTATTCAATTTACTGCAACGTCTGCATGCGCATCTCTGCGTGCGCATGCAGACAACAATGCATTCTGGATGAATGGTTGCATGATGGTTAATCATATTGTCCAACTTTCCAAATTTCAGTCATGTTGGGACAATGACCTGACATGTCACATGGTGTCAAACTATCGCGGGATCAATGCGACTGCAGACGGACCTTGCAACTCCCGCAGTTGCTTATCCCTGTTGATGCTCGTCTGCACAGATCTACACAGAATGCGCCATCAACAACGAGTTCATTGACTTGCAAGAACATGAATATGAACACTGGATGCCACTGACCATCCTTTGTACTGAAGCATGGCTGAAGTGACCGCAGCCATATTTAACCAGTATATTGCAGCCATCAATCAGTGAAGGGCCATACATACAATTTTCTGAAGGTGGCAGTAACATCCATGGTAAATATCAGGATACTGACCCAAAATGGCAGCGCCCCGGGTTGGGCCATGCCACAAGGGTGAACATAGCCTCTAGTGTTCATATCTATATTGCAAGCATATGTAGTTCAGAATATGTTGCCTTTTTACTTTTTCTGTAGTTTTCATTTTTCCTCTCCCTGACTATTACCTGTGTTATACAGTATGAGTCTGGAAATGTCCATGTGGATATAATGTGCATTTATTCATGTAAGCTACTTCACACCTGAATTTCCCCCTAGGGACCAATAAAGTTACTCTATTCTACTCTACTCTACTCTACTCTGAGAAAAAAGCACTAATGGTGATGTTATTTCCTGCCAGGTGGACTTTGAGGCAGCTGCCCAGGCCATCGTCATGGAAACCCTGCGGGAACTGAGGAGGCTCCGGCCCCAGAGTCTATGGGGCGTCGCACCCTTTCCAGACTGCTACAACTCCGGGCCCCTGCAGCTGCTGTCCAATTACACAGGCCGCTGCCCTGCTGCAGAGATGGCCCTCAACGACGAACTTATGTGGCTGTGGAAACGAAGCTCAGCCATCTATCCCACCCTTGCCGTCGACAAGTTCCCTGCCGGGTCCAAAGGACCTTGGCTTTATTCCTCCAATCAGATACGCGAAGGCCTTCGAGTGGCAGCTCTTGCACGCTCCGCCTATGACCTTCCCGTCTTCCCATTGGTCAAAACCACTTATGCGTCCTCCAATGCCTATCTGTCAGAGGTAAGTTTTTTGCCGAAAATTCATCTGGACATGCTCCAATTCATTCCACCACTCACACATATGCTCTACCCAAAGGGTGATGTGACCTCCTTATGGCATATGTCCCTTTTGATGCTCCTCGTCCTTCACCACCACACATTTAAAATGTCAACTTAATGTGTCCTTAATTTCCCTCGGGATCAATATACTCTACTCAACTCTACTCTACCTCCCATATAATTTGTGTGCCAACATATTGGCTTGTGCATATAGTTTACGTCGTCATCAGTGATGATGTGACCCAGATACCGCACTTTACTCACTACATCAAGGGGGCTGTTAGATAGAGAAAACAAGGGGAAGTTTTGCTTTTGGTCCTCCTTAGCTATATTGATTGGGTAGGTTGTCATTTTATTAGTCGGCATGATATTCCTCAACTGAAATGCCAATTTTGTTGTCTGTCTGAGGTCAGTTTGGAAATAAGCACAATCAGGGCCCTAAATATACTTTTGTCATCACCAGCCAAAATGGCTAGCAGATGGCCAGACACAAACTCACTAATGGGTCAAAGTGGCTACTAGTCTTTTCTACCAGCCAAACTGAAATCTCACAAGCATTTGGCCTGTTGGCTGGTGTTAATTTAGAGCCCTGAGCACAATCACACTGCAAGAATAATCCTCCCTTGTTCTCCTCAGGCTGATCTGGTGACCACGGTGGGAGAGAGCGCGGCCATGGGAGCTGCTGGAGTCATCATGTGGGAGAGAACCTTCATAGCCAAGACTCAGGTCAGCCTGCGCTGTAAAAAATGATATCAGTGATAAGTCATGATAACTTATATAATGAAGTTATTGTCCTATACACTGCAATGGCAACAGCATGGTTTAACTTGACATTGTAAGTTTACCAGCTGCCTTAGAATTCCAAGTTAATTTAAATTTGATTTTAATTTAAAGTTTATTGTAAGTTGTATGGTTTTGTGTGTGTTGTTTGAACTCAAAAATGCAATTCAAAGCTTCACACAATTTACAACAAGGATTTAAATTAACTTGGAATTCTGAGGCAGCTGGTATTTTTGACAGTTTTTGATGGAGCAGTGCTGCTTTTTCTATGCAGCGCACATGCACGCCATCATAAAACAAGCCCAATAGTCCATATACATATACAGTACTGTATGTGGGAGAGAGCCTTCATAGTCAAGACTGCATTTCAAATAGTGTAATAGCCCGGACGCACTCCCAGAATTCAAAAGTGTTTAACGAGTGCACTGCAAGATCTTTCATATTTATTGGGGTATTTGGACACCCTTTTTTGATGAGCACCCATCATTAATGGACGTTCACTTACAAAGTGAAGAAATCCCTTTGTTTTTACGTACTGTATTTAAAATGTCATGAAACGGTATAGTTGTATATGTCTCGTTTGAAGCGTTAGGTGTTTGTGTGCATCGTTTTTTGCAGAAGTCTTGCTCGGACATGGCGCTGTTCATTCGTGAGGTGCTGGGCCCGTATGTGGTAAACGTCACCACGGCGGCCCGTCTGTGTGGCGTGTCCTTGTGCCAGGGGCGCGGGCGCTGCGTGCGCAGGAACCAGGAGGATCCCGTCTACCTCCACCTGCCCTCCACCAACTTCCGCCTCCTGCCCGAGGGCGCGGACGGCATCCGGGCGGCCGGTGAGCTGGACCCCGCCTTCCTGGACTCCTGGAGGCGGGACTTCCGCTGCCACTTTTACGAGGCCCTGGAGGGCGCCGCCGCGGACCAGGAGTCAGCCGGCATGGACACTCGCCAGGCCAACAACAACAACAAGCCCCCCATGCTTAGAGCACCCGCTCTGACGGGGCAGGGGCAGGGGCAGGGGCTGGGGCTGGGGCAAGATCAGGCAGAGGGGACAGGGGTAACTGTCGGACAAGTACTCAAGGATGGTGGCATTTCTGCACACCAGACTGCCCTTCGTCTTGTGTTCAGTCTGCTGATGATGGTGGCTGGACTCTTGCTGGCCTGCTAGTGTTTGGGTCACAACACAAACAGGTTGCTATGGCAACCCGCCTGGCCTGTATATGAATTCTGTTAATTAATATCTGCTGGCTGTTAGGCTGAGACAGTGACAAAACAGCTAACAGCAGTCTCAGCAGCTGGGAAATGAAATACATGTGTGAACAACACAGTGACTCATGCCTTTGTATTTATCAAAAAAATTAAATAAATAAAAAATCTACTCAAAATCCATTTCAATGAAAAGAGGATTTAACAGACGGGGGAGTCATGGTTTTGTACTACTAGTGAGCTTTATCCAGCATACGAAACAATGCTGAGACGAAACCCTTAATGCCTCCTCTGCTGCAACCAGACTGATTACACTTCCTACCAGGGCTTTGAACCGATATTTCTTTCCAATCGGTTCGTTCCGAACAGAAACGGAATCATAACGTTCCCGGTTATGAGTTCCACTAATAAATTGAAGTTCCTGAACCGGTTAGAACTAAAAAATATTGTTCCCGGAACGGTTCATTTCGTTCCTGTCAGCTGATTACTCCCCATATCTGACGTTAATTAACCAAGAACGATGGAAGTGCAAATGGGTCAGCCTACATTCCAAACTGTTAATTCAAGCGGAGAAAAAAATAAACTTCATATATGGAAATGCGTGCTCCACGCTGACTAGGGTCACGGCCGGGGAGCGCTATGAGGGACATTGCGAGTTTGTGCATATCTGCATTTGAAGTGAAAGTGAAGTGAAAGCCCATTGGGAAACTCCAACTCCCATTGTCATTGTGACACAGCACTCCACAGCACATACAGTGCCCTCCATAATTATTGGCACCCCTGGTTGAGATGTGTTAAAAGCCTTAAAATAAATTCAGTGTTTATTGCAGAAGAATACTGTCACACTGAAAATTTTAGGAAAATGTAGCCTTCAACTCAAATGAATTGTAGGAAAATAAAAAAAATCCCTGACTAAAAAATAATTATTTTTCATTAAATCACCTGTTCCACAATTATTGGCACCCTTAACAATTCCCAGGAAATAAATATAATTGAAGCATTTCTGTCATTTCTACAGTAGTTTACAAAGTTTACCAGAGTATGTAGGAACATTTAATTAGTAATTCATCACTTCCTGTTTCCCTGGGGTATAACTATGACGTGACACCGAGGCCATTTCTCTTATCCACTCTTAAACATGGGAAAGACAAAGGAACACAGCATACAAGTGAGGCAGATGTGCGTCGACCTTCACAGGTCAGGCAGAGGCTACAAGAAGATTGCAACTGCAGCTGCCCATATCTACTGTGAGAGGAATAATTAAGAAGTTCAAAACAACTGGAACAGTGGTAAACAAGCCTGGACGAGGACCCAAGTTTATTTTGCCACCACGCACAGTGAGGAGGATGGTAAGAGAAATCAAAATATCTCCAAAGCTCACTGTTACAGAATTACAACAAATGGTAGCATCCTGGGGTCACAAAGTCTCCAAATCAACCATCAGGCGCTGTCTACACGCCAACAAGCTGTTTGGGAGGCATGCACGGAGAAAACCTTTCCTCACCCACAATCATAAACGCAAACGTCTGGAGTTCGCCCAGCGGTATTGGGGCTTCAACTGGGACCGTGTGCTTTGGTCAGATGAGACCAAGATTGAGCTTTTTGGCAACAAACACTCTAAGTGGGTCTGGCGTGCCACGAAAGATGCGCATGCTGAAAAGCACCTCATACCCACTGTGAAGTATGGGGGTGGGTCAGTGATGCTGTGGGGCTGTTTCGCTTCCAAAGGCCCAGGGAAGCTTGTTAGGGTGCATGGCATCATGAATGCTTTGAAATACCAGGACATTTTAAATCAAAATCTGTTGCCCTCTGCCCGAAAGCTGAAGCTGGGTCGTCACTGGGTCTTTCAGCAAGACAATGATCCTAAACATATGGCCAAATCTACACAGAAATGGTTCACCAGACACAAAATCAAGCTCCTCCCATGGCCATCTCAGTCCCCAGACCTCAACCCCATTGAGAACCTGTGGGGTGAGCTGAAGAGGAGAGTACAGAGGAGAGGACCCAGGTCTCTGGATGATTTAGAGAGATTCTGCAAAGAGGAATGGCTGAAGATCCCTCTTTCTGTCTTTTCCCATCTTGTGAAACATTATAGGAGAAGATTAGGTGCTGTTTTGTTGGCAAAAGGGGGTTGTACAAAATATTAACAACAGGGGTGCTAATAATTGTGACACACATTATTTGATGTCAAATAATTATTTCTTTATGTGGGATTTTTTCCCCACTGAATAAATGCACTTGTATTGAAGGTTGGATTTTTCTCTTTTTTTCCATTAAGGTCCCATATTATTTAGAGAAAAATAATAATAATTGGAAGCTAAAAAACACATCTCAACCAGGGGTGCCAATAATAATGGAGGGCACTGTAAGTGCATACTGCACACAACAAAATTGCATATATGCCTCACCCGTGCAAGGGGGCAGCCCTCAGTGGCGCCCCATGGAGAGCAGTGCGGTGGGACGGTACCATGCTCAGGGAGTCATGGAGGAGTATGGGGGGGAGCACTGGTTGATTACTCTGGTTGATTACTCCCCCCACCAACCTGGCGGGTCGGGAGTCGAACCGGCAACCTCTAGGATGCAAGTCTGACGCCCTAACCGCTCACCCATGACTGCCCAAGTGGCCATGGATGCCCATTAACGAAGAACATTCTTGTGCGCTTACAAACGCGCTTCTCTGCAATAAGCTATGTCTAACAATGATGCAATGGGAACTCGGCCCTTTTGTATGACAGTGGTTTTATTTCAGGTGTGGAATGGAAACTTTGAAATTTGAATGGAGAGAGAGCGGTGGATTACAGTCAGAGAATGTCTGTCACACAGGACGTGAACTTCAGCCGTCATGGTAACGTGCGCAGGAAAATAATTAGCCTACTTTTTTTTTGTTTGAGGAACGAAATAAAACCGGTATTAACCGGTTACCATTATTTTTCAATAAGTGTTCCTGTTCCAGAACATAAAAAATAATAATGTTTCCAGTTTCGTTTCTGTTCCCTGTAAAATACAAAAAGTTCCTGGTTTTCGTTTTTGTTCCTTGAATCGGTTCAAAGCCATGCTTCCTATACTACTAGAGAACCTGCCACATTCACAGCAGCCTGTCTCTTCACAGATGTCCATGCACTACTAGACTACTAACAATGTCCTCAGGGCCGTTGACAGCTTTTGTCTGGGCCCAGGACAAAATTGTCTCAAAGGGCCCCGTTCTCAATCCATACAATTTAATGGGGACTCAATTCTGGGCCCCCTCCGTTTCCTGGGCCTGTGGCAACTGACTCCTTTTGTTCCTCCCTGTTGGCAGACCTGAATGTCCTTATCACTGCACCACACACGTGACTCCCGGCCAGCACAGTGTTGAGCAGGGGGGAGATGCTTTGATGGTGTAAACATCACATCACACTGGATATAGTAAGATGGGTCCTGGTATAAAAGCAAACATTAAATACATTGGTTTCATCTGTTTCACATGAAAAACTGCCAGAAGACATTTGAAAAGACGTGTTAGTATTTCCTGTGAAGTCACTGTGTAGCCTACAAGCTGATTTGTATCTACAGTAAATCCACTGGCCTTCATATGTTTTGCTATGAACAGGTTTAAGTGAAAGCAGATTGCAGGTGGCTCTGAAAGCCTCTATCAACATAATGGACAATCACAATCTACCAGCCCACAGATGGTGCTTACCAGCAGGGTCACTGCACAGCTTTGGCTGGGCCCAGGACAAAGACATCTGAAAGGGCCCCAAATCCAGTACAAAAAATGTAGCACTATGGCTCTCTGTAATGTCACAGCAATGTTGTTATGATGTAGTTAAGCATTTTCAGCAAGTGAATAGGGTCGCCGGCGACCCCTGCTGCAGTAAGAGGCTACGGACCCAATTCTGGGCCCCCTGTCTCCCTGGGCCCGGGACAAGTGACCCCTTTATCCCGCTCATGTCGGCTTCCCTGCTTACCAGCCTGCAGTTACAGTGACAAGCCATGGGTTGAATTAAGTGTACGGTTTGTGGACAAACGACATGTACTGTACATCTCACACACCTCCACAAAAACACTTGCACACAGAGCAAACACATTGATTGAATGGCATAATCAGGTGTGCTATTACAGTGGTGCACTAGAAGTAGGGCTGGGCGGATCTGGAAAAAATGCATATCACGGTTTTCTTGATGAAAATTAATCTCACGCTTTATTATTTTTAACATGCTTATTAACGTTGTTAACATCTGATGAGTAACTTTATTTGAGTAAGAGCACGAAAATCGGTACACATGGCTGACATGTTGAAAATTTAGGTTTTTTTCGCGACGCCTCCATGTCTAGTATTAGTCAGCATATCAAGATGGATATGTGTACCGATGTAAATAATAAGACTAAAAAAATGAACCACTATAAACACATAATAGGCAGCTTATAAGATGTTAACAAAGTTAATAAGCATGTTATTGGGCACTTGTAAGGGCCACTTTGTTAAGAAAGTTAATAAGCATGTTATTGGGCACTTGTAAGGGCCACTATACCTACCTGCTTACTAGTGACTATAAACGCTCATTAGAAGAAACTTATAAAGCGTTACCCACGATTTTTTTTTATAAAAGCTGCGATTTCCCCCCACATCTCAATGTTTCTGAAGAAAAGGCCGATATTAAATTTAAAAATGAGGTAAAATCCTGAATTTTAATTAACTCCATTTCTATTTTAATCACTTAAAAAAAAAAAAAAAAACTTGTCAAAAAGTGAACCTTGCGTAGGTGAAAATCGTTTTCAAGTTTTTTTTTTACGGTATACCGCCCAGCGCTGATTAGAAGATGGCCAACATAAAATGGACAAACAATGGACACACACACACACGCACGCACGCACGCACGCACGCACGCACGCACGCACAAACATCCTGTGATAAGTATCTAGGTATCTCTCTCTCCTCTTCTGAGCCGTGTGGCCCATGGGGCTTACTGCTACCTGCCATGCTCTTCCACCACCTGTAGAGTTTCTTCAAGGAAAAGCGTTACCTCCTCCTGTGATACAGAAAGAATGTACCCTTTTCTCACTTTTTAAATTTTATAATATTGCAAGTTTACGCAACATTTTTCAACAAGTGCATAATGAAATGTCATGTTTGCTGCTACACAATACAAAATGGAAACAAGGAAGACAATATTTCAGCAAATATATGGTAAATGAATAAGCAGAGGCAACTCTGGGGAGATTTTCAAACTATTATAGTAATGTGATTCGGTGGTGTGATAAAAAAAAACAACAAAAAAAACAGACTGAGGACCTTGATTCCAAGTGTCTTGTTTGTGATATGGACAGTGGTCCAGTGCACACAGCCGAGACAACCCTGAAAATAACCTGGCTCTTCACAACATAACACAGCACACCTTATGCAAACATCTTCTTCATACATTGCCTTGAAATCTTTGAAACAGTTCCTAATAAAGTCCCTAATTAAAGCATTATTAATTCATAGTGTATTACAGACCTGCTGCCTTGATTGCATCTTAAAACTAAGCCAAGCGCTTAAACATTCATGAGTTATTCAAGGTTGAACTCAATTTAATTAAGGTCATATCCTGAATGAATCCAACTGTAATGGATTATTAAAGATGCTTTTCCTGACTGAACATACTGTAACAAAGTCAAACTCTCGTTTTCATTACTCACTGCCTTGAGGATGTGCTCCAGAGCAGGGGTTCCCAACCTTTTTCAACTTGGGGCCCACTTGAAATTATCACAAATGTTCGGGGCCCACATCTGACCCCAGAATAAAACTCAAATAAATAAACAGCAACACACACCAAAATATAATTATAATTTTTAGAAAATTATTTCAAGGCCCACTTGGAATACCTTCACGGCCCACCCGTGGGCCCCGGCCCATAGGTTGAAAATCACTGCTCCAGAGTGTTTGATGAGAACACTTGCCGTGCAATGTGTATCCATGACTCGCGTACTGACTATTGCTAATATTCTGATAATAGTCTATAGTTGGAATATTTCAACTAATAATTAAAAAAATATGGGCTGTGTTTGAGGTAAATAAATGGGAATATGGGGTGCCGTATACAGACATAATTTACCATTGTTGATCGATCGAATTTCATCATAAATAAATGTTAAGATTTCAGGAGGACATGACGTCTGTGGCCTAGTTACGGCCATGCACAGCGCACCTTTAATCACTGCCAAAGCAGCTTCAGTCATAATTGTATTTTGTTTGTTTTTTAACTTCCAGCTTTTTAATGGGACACATACAATCAAGTCCTATAAAAAAAAAATGCGTAGTATAACCACAACTTTGGATGAAAGCCTCTAAACGGTTCTCTGCACACGTATGCACCCACAGGAGCAGAGAGGTCACATTGTAGCCCGGGGGAGGTGCGGGCGTTTAGGCGTATGATAACACCTATCATCAGTTTGATCAACCACGTCCGGCCGGTAGAATGTAACAGAGCAGGTCTAGTGATGGCTACAGCCTACAGCCTCGCTCGTCACAAACATTTGTTTGTTTGTTTTAAGTACATCTAATCTTACGCTTGCATACCCAGCATGCCTCTTATCTCCCGGGCGTCTGCTATGCCCATCGCTGCTGTAAACTGAAATCCATCCAAGTTTACAATAAGACGTGCTCTATCGCAGGTGATCAGACGCCACTCGGTTTTGTGGCTGATTTGTTTGTTTGTGTAGCAGTTCAGTTGCAAAAGTGTAGGAGTGACCTTCTGTAAATTGAGTTAACCTTGCATAACATACTGGATGTCTGTTGTTTATATACTATACAGTTTCCCCTGAATGTGTTAGTGTGCAGATGAACGCTCAGCTAAGCTCTGACTAACATATTTCTTGCTTCATCAGCTCCACGACCATCACCATCAAACACTAACCACACATAAACTACTAGCCCACATGATTTTTGGTATTGTTGGAGCAAAATGGCCTGAAAACATCCTTAAAGTGTTCATTTGTAGTAAGTGCACCTTCTATCTATAGAGTTGCTCATTTGTTTCGAAGCGCAAGACAAACTTCAGAGAAATCTACATCTTGGCACATGCACACATGTAAGTAATCTTAAGAAAGACAGTCGGTTTTTGCGTCATTGTAAATTTATTGTTATATCCTCTTTTTTTAAATATACACAACATTGACTAAATCATCCTTTTAGTGACATTGACATTATGACAATATGTACAAAGGTTACTTCTGATTGGGTCGAGCAACAGACAATACGAGCAGAGCAAAGAGGATAGCCCTCCCATCACAAAAGTGTCCCCTTAAAAAAACTCCAACTCCCACAAAGCCCTGCTTCAGTCCAAAGCCACTCTACATACAGTGACCACAGGGGATAGGGAGAGAAGACCCATGCAGTGATTTAAAAAACACTCTAGCATGGCTGGGAACATGCTTCTGGTCAGTCAGTCAGTCAGTCATACAGACAGACAGACAGACAGACACACACACACACACACTTCATAAAGTTAGTATCGAGGGACAAGACAAAGACCAAAAAAAACCAAAAACACACATTTTGAGGTGTGTAAATGTGCGGATTAGGTCCTTCACATAAATAGACTGTAACTGAAGGCTTATGTAATGTACGGTAGCATAATTGTATAAATAAAGTGGTTACACCTCCCTAGTCACGTTCCCTGCAGGGTATCAGAAAAGGAGGTGGCTAGCACATCCCTCTGAATCCTGTCCCTGCGATGGCCTCGCTTAAAAACCCAACAGTCAAATCAGCCGGTGACACCCGACCCGACGTCACCACATGTACACATGGACACAGAGCACTGCAACCCTTCCACCCCAAGAAGAAGCAAACGGCAAAGGCAGGTTACTGTTTGGACGGCATGATGGAAAGAATGAGACACACCATCCGAATGCCTCAGTGAACTGAAATGTCATGGACGAGAGCGCAAACTGCAGCTACAGGGAAATAAGACACCGCACACGCTCCTGCAATTCCTCTGGTGTCCTGGTGGTGGAGCTGCTAGTCAGTGAGGGGGGCAGACAGAGTGCACAGCAGATTTGTAGAAGCTTTGTGAAGCTTTGAAGAGTAGTAGCATGAGATTTTGGTAACATGGTCATTGGCAAACAGTCTGGACACAAGTCATTTCAGTAATTTCAGTAACGAACATTTGCAGGTGTGGGTGAGGTGAGCTCAAGGCATGTTGGCACGACACCTCGGTGAAAGCGTACAACAGTAGTAACTTGCAGCACGTCACGCTTCTGGGAGTATAATGGATCGCAGGGGCCTCTGGGTTATTGGAGCAGCATCACATCGGCCACACACGCCTGGCAAATGGAAACCAATGGATGGGCGACCAGGAGCTGGGTTGGGCTGGACTGGGCTGGGCTTGCGCATGGAGTGGGTAGGATTGAGTTGAATGGCTGTTGCATTGCATCTACTTGCAAATAGCCTCCAGGGCGTCGAGGGTGCGCTTGATGTCTCTGATCTGAGCTGCAAGCACGTGGATGGGCTTCATGGAGCGGTCAAGCTCCTCGCAACGAGCCATCAGTGTATACATTCCCTACAAGCAACACACATATAGAGAGAGAGAGACAGAGACAGAGACAGAGACAGAGAGAGAGAGAGAGAGAGAGAGAGAGAGAGAGAGAGAGAACACCGTAGAAATTAAATTGATGTACAGAGTCTCAAACATTGTTGTTATGCTGTTATGAATGTCAGCCTTGGCTAATTCCTCCTCATACCTTTATGCTCATGTCCACCGACTCTCCAAGGCTGTCCACGGAGTCTCTGTATGTCTGGATGTAGCCAACACTCAATGCAGTCATCTGTATGGAGAGGAGACACAACCACATCAAAGGTCAATGGAGTTACTGTCATGCGCTAAACCAGTGTTTCCCAACCTTTTTTGTCTTGCGTACCCCCTAAGCCTTTTTGCCATACCATGAGTACCCCCTCACTCATGCTCTACATCCCAATGTGACTATGTTCCATATATTTTTTTCATTTTTCCAAGTACCCCCTGCAGTGTACTCGCGTACCCCTAGTGGTACACGTACCCCTGGTTGGGAAACACTGCGCTAAACCACGGCTTAAAAATGTTTAAGGATAACTTCTGCCAATTTCAATGTATTGCTCACACTACCCTTGCCCTGTCAGTATACGGTGATTCTGCATTTTTCAACTCAGTCCTTTCCGAGATCTGAGCTATTCTAATAGGGGCAGACTTTGTTTACATTAAAATTTTCTTAACACAGCCCTACTCCAAATATTATCCCAAAAGGTATCGCTGTTTGCTGCTGAGGTTACATAACCTTTTGAATGTTATTGGGAATAAATCAAGATGTTTTTTTAAATGTTAACAAACGCCTGTCCCCATTACAATGACCACGATCTTGGAAAAGGCTGAACATTTTTTTTCTCAGGTACTGACAAGTCCAGGGTAGTGTGAGCATTACAACTGCATATCGAAATTGGCAGAAGTTATCCTTAAACATGAACAGAAAATCTTGTTCAGTAAACCTGAAACATTTTAGGACATCATCCATTGCCATTGTCATTGTGATTAAGTAATTTTGATAAAATGATGCTGATGACTAACATTATCATTTTGATTAAATGATTTTCAATAAATGAATAAATGATAAATTAATCAAGATCCAGTACTCTTGAAATTCAATTTGGAAAAACAGAAACCCTTAATTTAATGACTGATGTAATGACGATGGTAAACGTGGGGAACAGCTGCTCACTGCGCTCTCTCATATGTGCACTTCAATTTTGCAATTTCTTTAGCGCCTCATGGTAAGAGGGTCACCCCCCCAAACAACAAAAACTACTACTTCTACCAGTCATTTCACAGCCTCTTATGAAAAAAGATTTATGAAAGGAATGAAAAATGTCCTATTACTTGAACCACTTCAGATGTCCATTCCACCGTTAAACAACAGTAATTAGGCTCAGAGTGTAGCTCATCTTCGTATTCTTAAAAAGCCTGAATTTTATTATCCAGCTTACGTCCCTGTCTTTGCTTTATATATCTATGGCTTTCACCTATGGCAATGGTTTCTTGAGCATAAGAGCATAAGACCGGAATCACTGCAGAGGAGAAAAGCATAATGGCTGTCTGCCTGACATGACATCCACTAGACTCACGGAGAGGATTCCAATCTGCGGACTTCCGTCCTCCCTTGCTCACTTGCCTGCTTGTGACCTCCTGATAATGTCAGACGACAGAAAATTAATTAAATATCTTGCTAAAGAATAATTCTAATCTCATTTTCTAATTTGCAATTGGGATGGTGAATGAAAAACAGTCCCCAAAAGTTGTTGTGGCAACAGCTGGTAAACTATATTGTTTTCTCCACAGAGGAGGGGCCAGGAGGCGGGGCCAGGCCACAAGCACAAGTGGAGGACGGGAGTGTGCATATTGGAATGCACCCATAAACACTAACCTGAGTCAAACATGAGGCTTCCTCACTCAGAGTAGACAGTAGTCAGACATACAGATGCACGCACACACACGCATACGCACACGCACACACAACACTCCAACACGCTCTCACACACACACGTATCTAGGGAGTCAGTGCCACTCACGTTCTGGATGGTTCCGCTGAGGCTGCGCATCATAAGCTCCACGCTCTGCGCTACGTCTTGCGTGTGTCTCTGCAGGTCCAGCAGCACAGACGGGTCGATTGGGGGGATATCCGCCGGCCGCCGAGATGACCCTCGGGGACGCACCACTGGGCCAGAGCAGCCAGAGTCCGCTAGATACACAACACAGGCAGCAAAGGAGCAGATTGATTGATTGTTCACATTTATTGCCATTTCAGCAGCTATGGCTATATTATGGCCAATACAAATAGAGAAAAAAACAGTATGCAAAGGAGCAGAGGGACGGAGAGATAGAAAAGAGGATAGACAGATAAGCTGACAGGTCTTTGCAATATGTATTAACTGGTTATGGGAGTTTTTTCATATGTAATGCACAGTGTGAGTTCAGATAAATGTTACATGCTGCACCCAGCTGCATGGTGCACTGACATCAACGTACGTTTGTACATAATTGGACACCATCAAATAGCCTCCAGCAACTTTCTCAGTCGGTGCCTCAATATAGAAGATGGAACATGGACATTCAGTTCTCTGGTATTGCAGTGTAAGTTACACGGTTATAATTTTGTTCAGATCTTTGGATGAGCCGCTGAGGTCCAGAAATCTCCGATTTGAGACGGAATGATCCATCCAGCTTTTAAAATAAGCATAACTTAAGCCTTTTACAGGGTATCTGCACATTTTTGATCACCCAATTTATTACCATTTTCAAGACCTCCAAAAAGAAAATTAAGACCACTACACAGGGTGTGTGCGTTTACTGTGCGCGATACAGGATATAATTGTATAAAAGTTTTATACCTTATACACCAATTTTACCTTATACACCAATTTCCACCCACACACAGTTTCCCATATCTATCCATCCCCTCTACTCACAGTCACAGTCCAGGCTTGGCCGGGAGCTCATCTTGATCTTCTCCTCCAGGTTCTTGGCGATGAAGTTGGTCAGGTCTCCCTCGTGGCTGACCGTGCCCTCCAGCTCCAGGGCGCTGGAGATGGTGGCCCTGCGTCCCCCCTCCGCCTGGCCGGCTCGGCTGCCCTTCCTCGGCCCCCCTCCGCACGCGCCGCTCAGCTCGTCCAGGCTCTTGCTGTCCTGCATTCCCCGCACCACTCGCTCCCGCTCTGGCATGCCCCGAACGCGCACCTCTGCCATCACGTGCCGCGGGACGTCTTCTGGTGTGGGCTGGGCGCCATCGACTGGGGGTCCCGTTTCCGCCGCGGCTGGCGTGGGCCGCGGGACATAGTCTGCTCCCGTCTCGGCCATGACTGGCGTGGGCTGTGGGACGTCATCAATCAGTACCGTCTCCGCCGCAACTGGTGCAGGCTGCGGTCCATCATCTGTTTCTGTCTCTGTCTCCGTTGTGTGCCGGGGAACATTGTCTGTGACCTCCCCAGCCGAGTCTCCCCCTACCGGTACGTGCGAGGAGGGTGCAACGCTGGCAGGACGAGGGGCTGTGTCTGCACAAGAGGCGGAGGTGCCGGGATGAGGAACAGGATCTACTTCCTGACATGATGCCGACGACAATGTCACTTCAGTAGGCTGCAAAAGAAGGAGTATACAGCCGTGGCCTAAAGGTTAAGAAGGTGGTCTTAAGATCAGAACAGAGGGTTGTATGTTGGAATCCCACCCTTACCCCTCCTTACACATCCAGCCATGGCTGAAGTGCCCTTGAGCAAGGCTGTACGCTGTTGATGTAGCTGCACTGAACCAAAACTCAACTCAGTCATAAGACTAACTCTCCAACAAGAAAGGAACAAAACAACATGGTACGTTCAACAGGTGCTGTCTGCCTGACGTTGTAACTGGGAAGACAATGTCTGAAGTAGGGCTACACAATTAATCAAATTCACGATCAAATGAAATGCAAATCTTTTTTTTTGTTCATTTAAAATGTGGGCTCTGCAGTAAGTCTTATCAAGAAACAACCACACATAGTAGAGGTGTCATGATTTAGCCGCTGAAACCATTAGAAAGCAAACACACTCTGCAGTGGTATCTTCAAGTTTAGTCAAGACTGTTGGGACTGTTGCCATTTTAAAATATCATGTTGCATTGAAGCAGTTCACATTATTTTTGTTTAAAAGTAGTGCCATAATAGTTCAGATATTTTCCCGATCATGGAAAATAATCGTGATTCCAATATTAATGAAAATAATCATGATTGTCAATTTGGCCATAGCCTAATCGTGTACTCTAGTATGAAAACTATATTTACCTGGCTTGCCTCCTCCTCCTTCTCCTCTTCTTCTTCTTCTTCTTCTTCCTCTTGCTGCTGCCCATCTTCGCCTTCCGTTCTGTCCCTCAGCTCCTCTCCTCTCCCCTCATCTTCCACTGGTACCCCACTGTGTATGTGTGTGCTGTTGTCATGCGGCTGTCCATCCGCTTGCTGTGCGTCTGTGTGGTGTCCGTCTTTGGTTTCTGTTGTGTTGGCAACACGTGTGTCACTGGTGGGAAGGAACACTGAATCGTTGAGGTCCTCGCTTGAAGGTTTGGGTGGATAATCTGCATCTTTGTCCAGTGTTTGTGAGTGCATCTGTGTGTCTGCTGTTGGCATTGACGTCGAGTGTGTTTGGAGTGTGTCAGTGCATGACGAGTCTGGATGTGGGCTTGAGTTGTTGGTTATGTGGTGTGTGTCTGTGTGAGTCTCTCCTTCAGTTTGGTTCTCCTCTAGTCCACCATCTTGTGTCATCCTGCCGTCACATTTCAGAGTGTGCAGCACAGGTCTATCTGAAATTTCCGGGGAGCCTGGCGAGTCCACCCCATTGGCTGCCTCTGGTACATCTTGGCCAATCACAAGGGAATGGCTCATCCCTTCACCTGCTGAGAACAGAAGAATTATTCCTCATGTATGACATTATAGCCTTATCAACATTAAAAGTGATGCTCCTGCCACAATCTTTCTTTCTTTCAGCAGAGCTCTTCATGGTGTTGTGATGTTTAAATGCATACGAGTTTACCACGCTGGCAGAACAACAACAAGCCATCTCCCAAGCTTGAGTCACGGGTCACATGAGGACTCGAAGTCAAGGCGTTGAAGACAGAAGTAAACACAGCCAGTGCCCCGCCACCAACTGTCAGCTCTCTCAAGTTACGAACATTCCTTGGCCATTGGCTACATTCATATTTATTACACAGTCGAGTGATTGAATATTGCTGACGTGATGAGACCGTGTACTTTATTAGCTTGCGTGGCGTTGGCCACTCGTCTGCCTTTGCAGTGAGCTTACTACACAAGACATAACACTCACTTCAAACACGATTCGTTTCGCTGAAATAAATGTTGACAATAATGTGTGGATAAAACGTTTCTTGAGCAATGCCCAGTCATCTTCAGGAACTGAAACTTTTGTGACGTAGCCTACCAAAATAGCTAGCATGCTAACGTCAAATAGTCTACGCCAGCTGCTGTCAAAGTAGCTAGCCAGTGCTGGTTAAGTTATCTTGCCACGACTGTAAATTGTGTTGACACATGATAATTCATGAACAAACCGAGTATTCTGAATCATTACTTTGTTTAACTAAATATCAACAAACAGCAGAAATAAAATGTCTAGATATACAACGAAATGCAGCCAGTTAGCCTCTTCAAGCGACAGGCCTCGGTAGTTTGTTGTTCAGGGTTCTGTCAAGCCTTTACACTTCAGTGATTCCGAAAACGGTGCTGTAACCTCACCTGAGTTGGAGTTAGTTAAGCACAGAATCTATGCAACTCCCTTAAAATGTATTTATCAACAATAAGCAAGATTTAAATAACATTACCTCAGTTAGTTCTTCCCCAAAGATGAAGGTTGCCAGGAAACTGAGTCCGTCCGCATTAACTGTCGTGGTAAACTACGGCCTGAAACATTGGTTCCGCACAGTAAATCGATTAGGCTACTGATGATGATGATGACGATGACGATGATGATGATGATGATGATGATGATGATGATGATGATGATGATTAGGCCTATCATTATTATTATAACAACAATAATAACAATGTTATTATGAAAGTAAGTGTCATGATATAAAACTTACATTTTTTTTTCAGTTTTGAGTCTGTTATGGTCGTGCAGAATGGCTCAGAGGAAAGCTACATTTTTAGTAAACTGGCCTGACAATTAGGAAAAAAGTTTTACACCAGAATGGTTGATGCTATTAGAAGACCATCAAAGCCTTATTAATCAGTCAAAAAAGTGTATCTACTCTTTACTTTAGTAGGGCCTGCAGATGGATCTGCAACTGTCTCACAGAGATGTCCAGCAGTTGGGCCACAGACTAACACCTCGGCAGAAGAATTTTTACGAAAATGGTTATAGAAAATGTTCACCAAAGTTTTCTGAGGAAGTGGCCATTTAAACTGGGGTGATTATTTCCTATGACACAATATGCCACACATGGCGAGGAATGGTGTATGTGTCATCCACCAAAGAAGCAACCAATAGCCTACAGCCCAGTCAAAAAAGGCCAAGAGTTTGCCAGGCCTAATTATGACAAAAATGAAGGCTACTGGGACTCTGTATTGTGAAGTCATGATCCCAAGATAAATCTTTTAAGAACTGAGCATGTGTGATGGAGGTCATCTTGCACCTGTTCAACCCCCTTGGGGATCGAACCTGCATCCTCGTCAACTACAACTTTCCGGCAATGGGAGACACAGTACGATAACGCTGGGCCAAGAGACTAGTCTCTCGGCCCAACGGCACAAGACTGTATGAGGCTATCGGAGGGAGGATTACCAACGTTCCACGCCAACTCTGTGCTAGTTAGCCTCCGTTACACATGAACTGTACGTTATTGGAGATGAAGAATACAAACAAAAAAGGTGCCTAAAGTGATGGTAGGCCTATATGTGGGGCTGCATGAGTGCTGCTTGTTTGAGCGCTGTTTTCATTGATGAAATCCTAGATGTATTTCTCTACGAATAGCGAATAGGCATATGTCACCATTACTCATTGAACTTCACTGTTGGTCATTGTTTATTTTCCAACTTGACAAAGACCCTAAACACACACTGGACAATGCTGATTTTCTGAAGAGGTGAGATTGATTCAGTGATTCAGTATGGCACCTGATCTGAACTCATTTGAACGTAAATGGGGAGATTTTAAGAGACAAACTGGTCATCAGTCTGAGGTGTTCTCACTCTTGCACCACCATAATTTCACAAAAAATGGAAAAGCTATTAAACGTAATTTTATTTATTTTATTAAACTACTGTAAGTTTCAAAGATGTTGTATTAAACTTACTATATGCACATTTTGGAAATAAAATGTGTTTATTGAATTATTGTTCACAATGTAACTTTTCAAAGGGGTGTACCTATTATTGCTGAGCACTGTAACACTCTCTTTGGCAGGGGAAGGTCATGCTATCCACCTCTTCTCCATCCTTATTTGAATACGTGGTGAATTATTTCAAACAAATCTTTCAATATAGGCAAAGTTAAACGACAAACTCTTACATTACATTACAATCTCTATCTTTTCCTATCTGTGTCTTTTGCATGCTTGAACGAACGCACACTGTGTGCAACGAAACATGCACACACACAGAGCGCGTGAGAGGGAGAAAGCAAGAGAGAGAGAGAGAGAGAGAGAGAGAGAGAGAGAAAGAGCGAGAGAGAGAGAGAGAGAGAGAGAGAGAGACAGAGAGAGAGAAAGAGCGAGAGAGCGAGAGAGAGAGAGAGAGAGAGAGAGAGAGAGAGAGAGAGAGAGAGAGAGAGAGAGAGAGAGAGAGAGATTTATACGGCAGCTGTAGCCAATGATAAATCTGGACCCTGTTCATCTCACCCGAGGCGAGGCCTCCCATTTCTGTTCCTATCCAGGGGGATCTAAGCCTCACCACCAGGGGCTGGGTGTGTCCGCCTTGCCCCAGGCCTTATAGGCACCGGGCTCCCATAGCTGTACAGCGCCTATGGCTATCATCAAACACATACAGCCAGGGAAGCCGACAGAAGGGGGGACAAAGGGGACGGTTGTCCCGGGCCCAGGGACAGAGAGGGGGCCCAGAATTTGGTTCTCATTACATTGTATATGAAGAGCTCTTTTCCAAAATGAGATATATCCATTTTATTGAATGTTGGGAAATTGACATTTTTATAGGCCTATTGGGCATTCCATTGAATTGCATTGCCCAGAATTTGGTCCCCATTACATTGCATGTATTAGGTGTGGGGACCCTTTCGGATAACTTTGTCCTGGGCCCTGCCAAAGCTGTCAGCGGCCCTGTACACAGTAATAACAAAGCCATTTGTTTTCTCACTTCCTCCTCATTAGTGATTTCTTGCTGGCAGCTGCTGCACCCTACGCTACGCTACGCATGACCATGCGAGTGCCAAACTGGCATTGTTATTATTCATGTATTTGTGGACAAATAATATGTGTGGTGCTCATGAGACTCATGAGACAGGAAATGCACACAACACTGAAGGGGAGGATGTACACAAGTTTATAATTTCCATTTCACACACCACAGACTCTGAACGGAAGGCATGGAGTGTTGCCAAGAAAAAATATGCCAGGACTTCCACTTTTGTGTGGAGAAAACAATTGGAAAACACTTTATTTCATTCACAGAGCCACTGCGGTGAAAAGAAACAAACAACAAATGTTAGAAATTGATGTCTTGCAGAGGGAAGTAGCTGGAGATGAGACAGACATCATTAGGGGAGAGATGAAGCATCGGCAAGAGGATGGCACACACTGCAGCATGTGGGATGACCTATAGATGAGATGCTTGGCTGTCTATTGAGGAGAGATTATGTGTGATCGGAGCCACACCGTGCATCCCTCTGTTGAGTATTATGAACTCACAGGCTTGCACAAACGCTCACACACAGACACAAACATATACATTCAAACGCAAACATTTATACATGCGTTTGCACGCACGTGTGCATACACACACACACATGTGCGCGCACACACACGAACACACGCACACACACACACAAATGCACTGTACCTTTTCGTCCTTTATCATATTCACATATTTGCAAACACCCAATCAGACACATACGTATATCACAAGCACAGCAAATCTCTCCATCACGGATTCCTCAAGTGGCTGAATGGAGAAGCAAGCGATATTTCTCATTTTCCCCTTTTCTAAAAGCTGTATTTTTTGTTTTTTGAATAACCTCATAAGAGATTCTTTAAAAAAAAAAATCACGAGGCAGACTGTCAGTTGTCTCGTAAACGAGGTGGTCAGACCTCTTCCATGCGCAACACTGCCAGGGAAACTCCACAGCTTAGCTTTTATCCACTTCCAATAAAAAATGTGTTAGGCCGGATGGATTCTTTTCAAAGTCTTTTCCAAACCTCTTATCCAAACTCCTTTACATCTTATTTAAAACAGAATGCACTAACCATTTAGCCATCGTATTGAAAAACAAACAAACAAACAAACAAAACTTTCAGTAAAGTTAAACATTCTGTACCGACATAGCCACTAATCCACCCATTTTCCATTTGAGTTACGAATGATCACAAATTTGAAAAAAAAGGAACAACAAAAACAGAAATAATAAATACAAATGACATAGACCGTTAAATAGAAAAGTACATTTCAGCATAATAATACAATAGCTTGTTTTGTAACATAGCAGAGAAGAGAAGATACTGTATTGTGCTTTTTTTAAATTTTACACTCCTACAGGAAGCGCCTTGACTTCTCTTGAGTACAATCTCAGCGGTTAAACACAACACTCTGGGCTCTCCTCTCATACAGGATGGACATGCTGTCTTTTTTATCTCTCTCTCTCTCTTTCTGAGCGTGAATCCACAGTCTCTGAGGCCCATTCGCTTGGACCACATCCTTTAGCCTTCACACCTACAGTCCTTCAAGATCTGCTGCTTAGCAACCAGACATGGCAATGATGTCCTTTGTCAGTCTTATCTCCAGTTCATCAGCTTTGTGTGTGTGTGTGTGTGTGTGTGTGTGTGTGTGTGTGTGTGTGTGTGTGTGTGTGTGTGTGTGTGTGTGTGTGTGTGTGTGTGTGTGTGTGTTTTTCGTGTGGGTATGGGTTGAATACTGATACTATGTGCTTATTTACTGTATCCATCTCTGTCAATGCATACTTTTGTGTATTACAAGCACATTCATGTTTGTTTCTGTACATACACGTCTGTATGTATGTATTTAGGGTTGAATATGTCAGTATTAAGTTATAAGTGCATGGTATGTGCGTGCGTGCGTGCGTGTGTGTGTGTGTGTGTGTGTGTGTGTGTGCGTGCAGGCGCGTGTGTGCATGGGCACACGCTTGAGTGTGTGTGTGTAAAGTGTATGCTTGAATGAAGAAGTCTATGTGCTCCTGGGCAGTCTCTGAGCTGACGTGGGTGCCTTGCTCCTGCTCTTCCTCCCCCGCCCCTCTCCTCCTCCTCCTCCTCCTCCTCCACTTCTTCCTCCTTCCCTGTGTCGATCGCCCCTCTTCCGTCCGCGGTGACGCTCCCGTTCCCGCTCCCGCTCCCGGTGACCATGGCGACGCTGAAGGCCGAGCTCCCTGCAGCGCTGCCTCAGCTCGGCCGGGTGGATGAGTGACATCACATCCTGGAACCAGGACTGGGAGGGACCGGAGGCGGGGACGGCGGGCATGAAGGCGGGGCCCGCCACCGTCAGGTGGATGGTGACGGCCGTCCAGTGGAAGCCGTGCTCCTCCAGCTGGCAGTGGTACACGCCCCGGTGGGCGGGCTCCGCGCGGGGGATGAGGATGCCCCTGTCAATCACCACCAGCTTCTCCCCAGAGGTCACCTGCGGACAGGGCCGTAACCAGACATTTTCAAATACAGAGGTCAAATAAAAAAATGAAACTTCTTTTGCACCGGCCATGCATTTCAGTACAAGTGACACGAAAGTGTCTCTATGTACATGACAAATAAATATCCTTGAACTGAATCCTTGAAATACTGCGTGCTGTACTGTCTGCATACTGTACATTTAGAATGCTTCAAACTCTTCGGTGAAACTCTGAAGTTCGTTTCCATTAATCACTGCCTTGAGGATAAATGGGGGTGGCATACACCGACTGAATTTTTCATTGCTGATCACAGATCGATTTTCATCATAGATAAATTTGACATTTCTGAAAAAAAAATACAGGGGATATGACCTCTGTGTCCTCAGTGGTATAGTTACGGCCATGTCTGCGGAAGCAGCGGAGGGGATTGAGGAAACACAGCTTTCAAAAGAACAGCTAAAATTAAAGGGACACTGTGCAGGAAATGGTCAAAAAAGGTACTGCAACTATGCTGCTCATTGAAACTGGGCTGCCTTTTGCCAAATTTGATCTTTTCATGAAAGTTTACTAAGTAATAAACCACTATTTTCTAGTATGGCCCAAGTACAGTCATTTTTGCAGCTAAAAATGGCTATTTCTGGAAATTCTAAATGGCGGACCATGGAGAAGATCTGGAAACTGACTGGAAAAAATTCCATGTAAAAATAAATACAATTTTCCAGTCATAATGAATACTTAGAATTTGATGGTGGTGGTAAGTATTCATGAAAAAGCTAACATTAGTGAATGGGTAGCATAAATCCTCGAAATAAACAACTAAAAATCTCACACAGTGTCCCTTTAAGCTTGATTGTAGTACAAACACACTTACATTATGAAAGGTGTGCATATCTATATAGTATGTTGTGGCATTATAAAGAGAGGCACGCTCTTTCTAGAAGGTCCCAAATGACCTTCGCAATGATCTTTAAAAAGTACAGAAAAGAGATGCTCGATCCTGCACACGTCAATCTCATTTATATACATAGTTAGATGATTCAAGTGAAATATCCATGAGCAGGGTTGCCAGATGAGGCTGATGATTTCCAGCCCAAAAAATGCTCAAAACCCGCCTAGAAGCACAAAATCCAGCCCAATTCTATTGATTTCTATGGCAAAAATTGGGCAGGTTTTTCTGTTAAATGCCATTTTTACCCGCACACGGCCATCCATAGCAGCCCAATTGGGTGAGAAACAGCCCAATCTGGCAACACTGTCCATGAGGAATATAATAGATGCGTTTCCTGCAGTCTACCTGGTGAAGCTCGGCGCTGTTCTCCCCCATCTCCTTCAGCCAGGTGACTGAGGCATGCTGGGATTTTGGCAGGCATTCCAGGTAAGTGCTGTTGCCCATGGTAACCACAATGGATCGCCTCTCAGTCTCCACCTGCAGCCCAGCTGAGATAGAAACAGACAAGAATTAACATCTGATCAGCTGCCTGCCGAAGAAAGTCTTTTCCTATGCTATGCAGGGGTTGCCTGGCTCTTGCCCGACCTCTAGTTCCTTGCAGCTTCTTGAGCTCCACCTCTAGGTCTGGGAGCATGTACTGTAACCGGATTCCATTTCTTCAGTCCAAAATTAATCGCAGCATTTATTGCTTCAATATCAACAAATTCCTTCAAAAACATTTTCTGTTGATCTGGAGCCTATTCTACAAAGCTGGTTCAGGAGTAAGCCAGGTCCAACACATAGCAATAACAACCTAAATGCAGCATCACATGCCAAGTGCGAGGAATTTGCTAGATTTTTTAATAAAAAGATTGCCGACATTAGAGAAGGCATCCAAGGTGGAAACGCAGCAATCTCTGTCGCCCACTCAGGCTATACACCGAGGGGAGGGTTAAACCCCCCTAGGAGACCTGAGAGCTTCCAAAAGTTTTGTCCAATTACAGAGGACGACCTCTGTAAAATAGTCAGGGAAAGTAAGCAGTCTACCTGCAGCCTTGACGCGATCCCCACACATCTGCTAAAAAACATACTTGGTTGCTTAGCAGCACCTTTACTGCAAATTGTTAACACCTCTATGCTTACAGGCATTTTTCCAAGCTCATTCAAAACAGCCATGGTAAAGCCACTCCTAAAAAAGACAAATTTAGATCAGAATTCTTTAAACAACTACAGACCTATATCAAACCTCCCCTTTATAAGCAAGGTACTAGAAAAAGTTGTATTTAAACAGCTTAATCAACATCTGGCTTGGGAATGATATCTTGGAAAAAATTCCAATCAGGCTTTAGAGCCAACCATAGCACCGAAACAGCACTAACCAAAATAATAAGTGATCTTAGGCCTCAGCACTGCCGCAAACAAAGTTTCAGCACTTATCCTCCTCGACCTCAGTGCCGCCTTTGACACGATAGACCACAACATACTAATTGACCGCCTTGAATCTTGGGTAGGCTTGTCCGGTCACGTCTTAGAGTGGTTCAAAACATATATTACAGGAAGGCAGTTTTTTGTCACCATCGGAGAAACACGTCTCCAGCAAGTATGATGTGCCTTTTGGAGTTGCTCAGGGTAGTTGCTTGGGCCCTCTCCTCTTCTCTCTCTATATGTTGCCCCTGGGCTCCATCATCAGAGAGCACAATGTTGATTGATTTTCATAGCTATGCCGATGACACTCAACTATATATCTCTGTCGAGCCTAGCCAAACCACTGCCATTCATGCCTTGACTAAATGCATGTCTGCCATCACAGATTGGATGAACAGTAACTTCCTAAAATTAAATGAGGATAAAACTGAAGTGTTGCTCATTGGGCCTAAGGAAAAACGTGCAAAACTCCACTCAAGCCTAGGTGACCTAAGCATACACATTAAAGATAAGGTTACTAGCCTAGGTGTGGTCATAGACTCGGATTTGAGCTTTGAGCCTCACATCAACAAGATAACAAAATCTGCTTTTTTTCCATCTTAGAAATGTTAACAAAGTGCGCGGCTTGGCCCCCCAACAAGACGCTGAGAAACTTATTCATGCCTTTGTCACCAGTAGGATAGACTACTGCAATGCTCTCTGTCTCTGGTCTCTCAAAAAAATTAATTGACAAATTTGCAACTCATTCAAAATTCTGCGGCAAGAATCCTAACAAGAACCAGAATGAGAGAGCACATCTCTCCTGTCTTGGCAGACCTGCACTGGTTACCTGTCTCTTACAGAATCGACTTTAAGATTCTGCTCCACAGTATTTAAAGCATTAAATGGACTTGCCCCTAGCTATATCTCAGACATGCTCTCTTTTTATGCCCCTGCTCGAGCTCTCAGGTCCACTGATGCCAAGCAGCTAAGGACACCCCCCCCCCACCCCGCAGAAGAAGATTGGCGACGCCGCGTTTGCCTGCTATGCGCCCAAGAGATGGAACGCCCTCCCCATCGAGATTCGATCAACCACCCTCCGTCGACTCCTTTAAGAAGCAGCTGAAGACCCACCTCTTCATCCTTGCCAACTCCTAGCTGCCAAGGCGTCATAGTGTCCCAGCTGCCGCAGCGCCCTTACTACTCGCAACCAGCCCTGGCAGGGGGCTCCCCTAGGTGGCCGCTGGTCTCTGCCTGAGGTTTCTTCCTGACTATAGGGGGTCTTTTTTTTTCTCAGACTTCACTGAGCTTTTTTTTCCCCCTTACAAACTATGAATCAAGCGAAAGGGAGTTTTTCCTCACCCCTGATGCCACCAGGGGCCGCACCTGAGCGCCCAATCTCTGTGTGACTATCTATGACTTATGATAGGCCCAGCCACTATGGACCTTACACATCTAAGAATCCTGGTCCTATCATACGTTGACCTTATGACTCTACATTCTCTGTCTATCTCTTCTTCCTCTGCCTTCCTGCTTTTTCTGCCTCTCCTCTATACCTCTCCTTTTAAATCTATCTCTAAAAATGTTTTTTTTTTTTTTTTCCATTTGTTAAGCACTTTGAGTTACATGCCTTGTATGAAACAGTGCTATACAAATACAATTATTATTATTATTATTATTATTAAGTTAAGAGGTAAATCGTGTAATAGAAGAGCCTGGAGTCTTCAATTTCTAAGGAACATGAGGACTCCAGGCTCTTCTATTAGATGATTTACCTCTTAACTTAACCTGGTTTACTCCTGAACCAGCTTTGTAGTATAGGCCCCTGTAGCGTCAATATAGTCTATAATATGTCCTGTGACTCCTAAATGCGAGCTGCCATTGATATGAAAGCAATGAAATACTCAGATTATTTTTTGCCTGGAGAAATGGAATCGTGCTACATGCTCTGAGACCTTCGTGTGTGTTGAGCGACACCAGGGGGCTCTAGAGCAGTGATTCTCAAAGTGTGGTCCGGGGACCAATGGTGGTCCGCGACAGAGCTCAGGTGGTTCGTGAGTGGATTTCTACTTATCCAAGATGAGCTAGAAGTTGGCTATATTTGTAACATAATTACAAAGCTAAACATAGCTGAAGTCATATTTTCACCACAATAAAGACAGGCTTGTAATGTGAATAAAAAGTATTAAGTGATCGGCATCGAAATTAGCAGTGTCACATTAACACCTGTCAACTGTCAGTTCAGTTGACAAGTGGTCCCTGAACATTTTGGGGGGTACAAAGTGGTCCTCGGTCTGAAAAAGTTTGAGGACCACTGCTCTAGAGCTACACACACATAGGTCTGGTAGGAAGCAGGCTAACGCAGGGCAGGGGTGGGCCAAAATGAAAGTAGAAGTAAATGTATGGTGTCAGTACAACACACATTATATTACACCAGTTATTCCATTGTACCTGAAAACAAAACACTCAAATTTGATCCAACCGGCACAGAATCAGATACAATGTTCTATTGTAGTCTAACTGTAAACCAGTTACTCAGTGAAGCTACTTGTGTTGGAAGGAAACTATGGTTTTGTTTTTTTACTTCTACTTTAACTTTGGCCACCTCTGATGCTATGACCATCAAGCTCATATGGTCATCATAACCTAGTGGTTCTCAATTATTTTTTTTTTAATAAACGTCCCCTTGACCTAATCTTAGGCCTGCCAATGCCCCCATTAGCATTAAAAAATGGAATGGACTAATGCTCCCCAATAGCAACAAAGCACCGCCCCCTCTTACAGTAGCTGCATTCTTCTCAATGCCCCATAGGGCTCCCCAACGCCCCACTGTCATAACCCAAAGACACAACACATTCTGAATAAGCTGTTGCACACAGTATGGAGGAATGAAAAATGAAAAAAGGTCGCACCATGCATAGGTTTCTTTATTACACAGACGCGTTTGGAAACGCGTCTGTGTAATAAAGAAACCTATGCATGGTGCAACCTTTTTTCATTTTTCAGTTTTACAATATTTTGGTCGGCACCCTTAAAAGGAAGAAAAACACAGTATGGAGGAGTAATCCTGTTCATCCCTCCGTGCTCTTTCCATCTCATCTACTGTAGAAAACCACAGCTACAGTATACAGTGACTTTTAATGCAGCTAGGTCACAGATGTCTTGAATTGCATGCTGTGTATG
>NC_085866.1:10540341-10545341 GCF_034702125.1 Engraulis encrasicolus | reverse complement strand
GCCTGTCTACCTCCGTCACACCCACATGCACATGCACACACACGCACGCACGCACGCACGACCGCACGCACGCACACACCCACACACACCCACTCCCACACACACACACCCACACCTTCCTAGGTGCAGAATGTGCAAATATGGAAATATGCCCAGATGGATTCTCACTTGGATACACGGCTGCCACACTTGCAGAGGACGCACACAACACACACAGACACAGACACAGACACAGACACAGACACAGACACAGACACACACAGACACACACTCACACGTTCCTTGATACAGACATTCACATTCTACAGAAGCATTACTACTGTACACAAAGGAACACGCTCGCACAAGTGTGATGTGTGGCCGAGCATACACACTACACTGAGTAAAACCTTCCCCTACAATCATAAGTCAAACAGCTGCAGTAAGTAGCAGGCAGCCTCACCACACAACAGCAGTGGCAGCTCAACTCAGCATAGCTGCACCATGAACACACTCTCTCTATATATCACACACGCACGCACACACACTCTCTCTATATATCACACACACACACATACACACACTCATGCACGCACACATGCACATGCACATGCACACGCTCGCGCGCACACACACACGCACGCACGCACGCACGCACGCACGCACGCACGCACACAGACGCACTCGCACAGGCACACACACACACACACACACACACACACACACACACACACACACACACACACACACACACACACACACACACACACACACACACACACACACACACACACACACACACACACACACACACACACACAGTGTGTCACATAGCTGTGTAAGTGGGGAAAAACCACACGCAGCAGCTGAGCTGGTGACAATACACCCCCTTCTTTTTCTGTCCCTCTCTCTTTCTCTTTTTCTTTCTTTCTAAGTCAATCTTCTCTATAGTACAGCATTCATTGTCTCTTTCCGCCATTTTTACTTTCTTCCTTATTTCATTTTTACTTCCCACTTTCTGATATTACCCAGCTTCCCTCCTCCTCTGTTTTTATTTATCTTTTCCTCTCTCTTCTTCTCTGGATGGTGCTCCATGTGTCTTTTTTTTGCCCCGAACAAAGGACTCTGCTCTTCCTGAGGAGAGATAGTTTTGTCTAGCCCTCAGTGTCAGCTCAACACATGCACGCACGCATGCATGCACGCACGCACGCACGCACGCAGACACACACACACACACACACACACACACACACACACACACACACACACACACACACACACACACACACACACACCCGCATGCTGTCTACTCATGGTTCCCTTCATAATCCCTCTCTCCCTCTCTCTCTCTCTCTCTCTCTCTCTCTCTCTCTCTCTCACTCTCTCTCTCTTCTTCTCTCTCTCTCTCTGTCTCTCTCTCTCTCGCTCTCTATCTCTCTCATGATGCCCCCATGACCGCTAACTTCCTCCTCTCCTCCCTTCGACATCCCTCCATCCCACACAAGGAGACAGGATGAGGGTTGTATCGCCAGCACCAAACCTCATATGCACACGTACACGTTCATGCATACCATGCAACACACTCATGCACAAGTGGACACACACGAACACACAAAGGCACGTATACGCGAATACACACACGCACACGCACACGCACACGCACACGCACACGCACACACACACACACACACACACACACACACACACAAACACACACACACACACACTTGCAATTTACACATGTCACTACAGAAACAGTGCTGTACATCCACAAGGACTTATCATAGGACACAAATTCAGAAAATTTAAACACCTATTTCAACACGAGCTCCTCGTTTAGCACTCTCAGCAAAAAAACACTGAAGTCTGTCATCTGTTTACAACCGACTCCCAGGCCCCCAAGCAATCAAAATACAACAGACCGAAAAATATGGGCCATTCTTTCTCCAAGAAATGTTAATTACACCAACCGAACCATCCGAATTTGACTGTCAACATCCATCATGTCATCAACGCGCACAGTAAATCCGTCATGAATATTGAAATATGTTGTTTACACATGTCCTCGGGCTCACCCCAAACATGGTGGAACCACAATAACTACACTGGCAGTAGCACACATACTACTGATGCACACAGGGCCACAGACAGCTTTTAACAGGCCCGGCACAAAGTCATTTGAAAGGGCCCCTCAATCAATACATACAATGTAATGAGGACCCAATTCTGGGGCCCCCCTCTCTCCCTGGGCCCGGGACGACTGACCCCTTTGTTCCCACTTGTCGGCTTCCCTGGATGCAGTTAACAGGGAAGCCGACAGAGGGGATCAAAGGGGTCAGTTGTCCCGGGCCCGGGTAGAGAGGGGGGCCCCAGAATTGTTTTGTCCTTACATTATAGGCCTACGTATCGGATGGGGGGGGGGCTTTTAGATGACTTTGTCCTGGGGCATGGCAAAGGCTGTCAGCAGCCCTGGCAGTAGACCGTAGATCTCGAGGCTAAAATGTCAGGAATCCAGACAAAATATGTGGAGAAGTTGTTTTTATTGCGCTCACCATCTCATCTGACCTCATCAACCACTGTACAAATATTCAAACATTCTCAGCATCTCCTAAATGATCTGAAAACCTCAGATTCTTTCACTTCCTCTTTCTTTGTTTTCTGTGACCCAAAGACCAGTGGTGTAGTCTACGTAGAACGCGGGTATACGGAGTATACCCACTTCTAAATATCAGGGATTTCAGTATACCCACTTAAAATTGATTGATCCATTGTTTTCAATAGGAAAAATATATACAGTATACCCACTTCAAAAACTGATCAAATATACAGTATACTCACAATTAAAAAGTAGACTACACCACTGCCAAAGACATACCCTCGATATCCTTCAGGTTACCCTGTTCTCTCTCTGCCTCCCTCCTTTCTTTCTGTAGCCCCTTAATGCGCCCCGTACCTCCAGTGACACGCTGTAATGGTCATTGAAATGTACCAACCATAGCGCTACAATACTATGACACAACACAGGCGCTTTAGTAATGCACCACGACTTTGTCATTACCATACTGGTAACAACAAATGTATAAAGCCGCGTCTTAAGGAGTTAACTGTCCACTTCTCCACCACGCAATGCTGCGTGCACTGGTGGCATTCATGGTTGTGCGTGAAAGTTGTAATTTAGTGCAGAATGTAACTTTCGTTAAAGTTACTTCATATGTTGTGTTTGTGTTTGGTAAGCAAAAGCAAAGTCCTGATTCATATTATGATGTTGTGCTGACATAGGATTTTTAAGTAAAGTGCTCTTATAAGGACTCTGACCTCATACATTTTTGTGGACTCTTTGAATCCAACATTTCTGTGAACTCCTCTCTCTCTCTCTCTCTCTCTCTCTCTCTCTCTCTCTCTCTCTCTCTCTCTCTCCCTCCTTTATTTCAACCTCCATTAAACTCAGGCGTTCAATGCTCCGTGGACAGGCGTCATTTCACAGGCCAGTGGCCGTGGCCGTGGTGGAGGCGGGCCCATTCTAACCCGAGCAGACAGACAGACTTGTAGAGGTCTGCAATATTCCTGATGTGAGGAGATGAGCCCATCCCTAAACCACTTGCAGATGGTCCCGGGCCGGCAGTGCCATCCACACACACACACAGGCATACAGTAACCCAAGCAAGAGGACAGGACAATGACATGGCACAGAGACACTTTTATAAACACTCACAAACATAGCCACACTCTTCAAAAGACCAACAGATTCAATGACTCCTACACACACGGCCACAAACACATACACACGCATACGTGCACGCACACACACATACACACGCATACACGCATATACATACACACACACGCGCCCGTGCACACACACACAAATGCACGCAAACAAACATGCACGCACGCACACACACACAGACACCCATACACACACACACACACACACACACATGCAAACACACACATAAAAGGACCCTGAAAGTAGGGGGCAAGAAGCCACAGTGTGTGTGTGTGTGTGTGTTTGGTATAGGAGTCTGTAATTGGGGAACCGCAGCGGCCTGCTTCCAGACCTCCAGACCACAGGGCTGCCTGGGCCGGTCCAGGGGGACAAGGAGTAGGCGAGCTGGGGAGGAAGAGACACACACGGCAGCCTTAACTCACTACACTGGAACAAAGACACATGCACATCCGCACGTAAACACAGGGTCCTTTGGCCTCATTTGTATTCTGTCTCGCTCTTCCACAAATTACACATGCACCCACACACACGCACACGTACGCACGCACGCACACTCATGCACGCGCACACACACACGCACGCACGCGCGCACGCACACACACACACACACAAACACACACACACACACACAAACACACACACACACACACACACACACACACACACACACACACACACACAAACACACACACACACACACACGCATATGTGTGAGAGTAGAGAAAGCACTGCAATAGAGTTGCTTCCTTTGAACATCAACATGAGAGAGTTTATATATAGAGAGCGAGCTTGAGTTTGGCAGTGCTTAATAATAATTGGGTTGGATAGAGGAGCAGAAACAGACCTCGGGATCTCACAGCACTCGTTATATAGCTAGCCATACAAACAGTCATACGCACAGCCATAGACACAGACAAACACAAACACAGACACAGACATACACACACACACACATACACACACACACACACACACACACACACACAGACACACACACACACACACACACACACACACACACACACACACACACACACACACACACACACACACACACACACACACACACACACACACACACACACACACACACACACACACACACACACACACACACACACACACACACACACACACACACACACACACACACACACACACCAGTCTTAAGACAGGGAACGAGAAGGGCCTGCGACATTCCTACTGCAGTAAATACAATAATAGATGGCTATCTCATGTACAGTATTTAAGCAACCACGATGAGTGCATTTAACACCATTGCCTTGTGTTGACC
>NC_085866.1:10532841-10535341 GCF_034702125.1 Engraulis encrasicolus | reverse complement strand
AGATTTAGCAACTTATTGACGTCCTTGGCAACTAAAATACTCATCTAGCGACTTTAGCGACTTTTTGGTGCATCTGCCGACTTTTTAAAACACGCATTTTCAATGTAAAATCATTGTTTTTTGACATAATTGTAACTCTGTGCCGCCGTCAGAAGCGTTTCCCATGGTTAAGCAGGGCTACAGATTAGCTCTGATCTCCAAACAGTAGCTAGCACTGCCCATTTTTACTGTGAACGAAGGCATGTGGGCATGTTTTCTATGGATCAGCGTGTCGTGTGTGATGTTGTGTGACGTCATACGTAACGCCATTGCGTCATCTAGCGACTTTTCAGTGAGCCAATAGCGACTTTGGTCATGGGTGCTCCGTTACCTACCTTGTAACCAAGTTGGATCATACTGCTCTGTGCGAACCGGGTGGCCCTCTCCCAGGCTACGGAAAAACGCTGAGTCACGGCTCATGAAGTCAGATGATATGCCAGCATACAGCTGTCCATCTGTAACACACACACACACACACACACACACACACACACACACACACACACACACACACACACACACACACACACACACACACGCACACACGTTCGAAAATACACTATGGATACAATATGGACTGAGCAAAAAAAAAACATCACAAAACAACCAATACAATGAATCAACCAAAACATGCAACTGTAAACGTATATTACACATTGTGTATCCACCCCAGTCCCCTTACCAATCATGGCGGTGGCTGTCCTCTGGTTGGGGTCATACGGGCATTTGCCTTTGCCACTCTCCGTCTGCTCCATCTGCAGAGTCTGCTGCTCTGTAGACTTTAGAAGAAAGCACAGACACACACGCAGACACACGCACGCACACACACACACACGCAGACGCACGCACGGACACACGCACGCACACACACACACACACACACAATTCAGAACATTTAAACACTAAATGGATTAACGCAACAATAGGCCCTACATTATGCAATAAAAACGAAACGTGTTCTTACTTAATCATATACGTATGGTGCTTTGCATTACAGTGCAAATACAATACTCTTACTCAGTCATGCATGCCTACATACATACATACATGCCACAATACACAAAGACCAACATCCACACATTTACATACAATGCACGCAGTGTACCACCGATCAAACACGCCGGCGAGTTATGCTTTTGATGTATTGTGGCCTAAAAGTCGGGTTAATCTCTTTAACGACGGTGGAAAAACTGTATAAGGGGGCTGCAGAGCGGGGTGTTCAAAGCACCGTGTCATTCAAGCTTAGCCTGCTCGTCGCAAAACAGACCCTTAAAAGGGCTTTAAAGCATGGTGAAATTCAGAGAGGCACAAAGGGGGAAGGACCCCAGCTGGTAGGATGGGACAAAGGTTACGTAAAGCTGACCAAGAAGGACAGGGATAGCATTTTGCAGGGATAGCACTGTCACTTATCTGCGTATATTTACAAAGATCTGACATGGGCTTTGTCTGAAACTTGGTTACCATATACGGAATTACTTTGGGTGTCAGTCATGTCAGTTACTATAGCAATAATTTTGTCCACGCAAAATGAATGGAGCATTGCAGTCCTGGTTAATATAGCAGAAGGGATTGAGAAAAGAGCAGGTGCATTGTGATGAAGGAGGTAGAGGTGCTCATATCCAAAAAACAGATGCAGGTCAAAAAAAGACATAGAACCTACCAATGTAAAATTAAGTGAAATATCCGCGCACTAGCTTCCGTTTGGTATTTTCAATGTACCCAGGAGCAACTGCATGGACATTCCATTTCATTTTATAGTTACTTTACATAACTTTTATTTTTCAGGACATTGCACATTAATGAACTATACATATAAACATACGCATGTAAATGCACCAGATTATAGCACAAATGCTAATTTCCATCTGATGTCCAAACTAGTGTATTGGGATGCATTGTGGATAATGGGGGAGTGTTTATACCTTGAGGAAGACGCCGGTGTGGAGGAAGGCACAGCGAGGGTTAAACGCTCCGGTGCCGCACACGTACAGGTGGCTGCTGTTGTACTGCTGAAGGACACGCAGGAAGTTGCCACACTCCAGCTGCAGACAGAGGAAAAAAGGCACCCACAAAATTTTAATATAATTCTTTTAAAATGATTATTTTTAAAAAATTATATTTTGCATCCTGCAGGTGAATAATTCACACTATGGTGTGTAAATGAGTAATTCACACTAGTGTGTGTGTGTGTGTGTGTGTGTGTGTTTGGGAACTAGCTGATGGTAGGAGCCTGATATGACATCCGGCCAAAAACACTGTTCTAATTTATTCAGTCAGGTGCAGGGCTGACAATGTCTTAGTCTGGCATCTCAAATTCCCAACTCCTACCAAACCCTCAACACACACACACCCACACACACACACACACACACACACACACACACACACACACACACACACACACACACACACACACACACACACACACACACACACACACACACAGGCCTGCCGACAGGGG
>NC_085866.1:10525341-10527841 GCF_034702125.1 Engraulis encrasicolus | reverse complement strand
CCCCATCCTAACTCAGTTCTCTGGTATGAATGAATTTCACCTCACAATGGCCGCAGCTCACTCCTCAATTCCCCTGGCATGACACCTGGCATAATATTTCACCAACCCATGGATGGAATGAGTAAAATCACAACGGAAAGGCTGCAAAACAAGGGAAAGTATATTTGAAAAGTCTTATCACACACTGTCTAACTCACCACCCGATCGTATTAAATCTTGCTTTTTAAAATATTGTTATTATTATTTCACATTCTAACCTGCTTGATTTTCAGCGCCTCGGCCATTACTTCCCAGGCCAAGCCAAACAGAGATATGCCTCAGACATTCTACCGAAGGGTGGGGGGGTACAGGAAAAATGTATCCTCTGAGGGGCCTGCTGCCAGTCAAATCCTTCAGAAAAACCTGCTTCAAAAACCTGCTTCTGTACGCTACTTCCGAGGGCTTTCCATTGATCTGTTTCCTTTCGGTGCTATTATCACCAGCTAGGTGTTGTTGTCACACGGAGCTATTTCCACCATTGTTGCCAACCTAAGCAAAGTCGTCCCAGGGGTGTCTTAAATCAAACCTTTTTAGCATTGCAAGCAGGACAGAAAAGGGCAGACATGAAAAGAGCACTGGAAGAAAGAAAGAAGTGAAGGGAAAGGAGGGAATAAGGAAGGCGGGGGTGGAAGATAGATGGATAGATATGAGGGCATGGGGTGAGGCAAGAAAAGAAATGGACGCATAAGAAAGAAAGAAAGAAAGAAGAGGTGGAGGGAGAGTGAGAGGCCACTGTTAAATTATGAAAGAGAGAACGGTGGAGAGTTACACAAGACTGGAGCGAAGATAGGGCATCTGAGAAAGTGAGACAGAGGAGAGAGACAAGAAGGCATGTGAGGGCAGTGCGAGATAGTTAGTCAGAGATGTGGGACTACGTGTGTGACAGCACTCCCACAGAACGAGAAAGAAACATTTTTCTAGCATAATGGTTGAATCCCACACCAATGGGGCGTGACGAAAAAGAAAGAAAGAAACAGAAAAGAAAGAAACAAGAAAGAAAGAAAGAAATAGAGAAAGAAAGACAGAAAGAAAGAAAGAAAGAAAGAAAGAAAGAAGGGAATCTTTGTGCGTCTGACTTCAGGTGAGCTGCTTAGAGTGTGAAACATCCCCTCATCTCCTTCCATTATAAACACACATCACCCACACTATCACACCCACACATACTGTAAACTGCAGCACTCCTTAGAGTAGTACCTGCTCTTCATTCATCTCCTCTGAGTACACTCCCACTCCCACTCCCACTGTCTCTGTCTCTGGCTCTCACCCACCCACCCACGCACGCACGCACAAATGCACACACGCACGCACCCATGCACACGCATAAGCACATACCTACACACACACATGCACACACACGCACACAAACGCGCGCACGCACACACGCACACGCACACACAAATGCACACAAACGCGTGCACACACGCACGCACGCACACACACACACACACACACACACACACACACACACACACACACACACACACACACACACACACACACACACACACACACACACACACACACACAGCATCTTTAAAGAAATGTGTGAAACACGCTCAAATGTTTAAACGCAGCAGGCCTACTCAAGGGTTCACATAGAGTTGCGGGACCAGCTCAGAAGCTGGGAAAACTACTAGCCAGTGATTCTGTCCTTCAATGATTTAGAAAATATTTTGAGACGATAACAGACAGATGGAGAACAACGATAGACAGAGAAATGAGACAGAAAAATTGAAAGATGTTTACGAAAGAGAGAATATGATCATGAGATGTCGACAGAGAGAGAGAGAGAGAGAGAGAGAGAGAGAGAGAGAGAGAGAGAGAGAGAGAGAGAGAGAGACCAAGACAGAGAGATACACAGATGAGATACAGCATGAATAAGGGATAAAGAATGGGGCCGATAAGGAGTGTGGGAATCATTAAGAGCGTGCACAGATAGGGACGAGGTGGTGCTAAAGCACCTGCCCCGGCCTTTGCCCTACTCGAGAAAAAATGCCCTTTTGAAAGTTCCTCTTTGAACATGTTTTGTCACAATGTACTGCGGTCCACATGTTGACATGCTAATCTATAAATACTTCATGATCAAAAGCCAGAGATAAGGTACAGTCTCTATTGCCTATTTGGCAGCCGGAAGTTCCACATGCCCCCAAACCCCCCCCCCCCCCCCCCACCCCCACCAGCTCAGCACTTGCCCCCCAAAATGCCTGTGCACGCACGCCACTGATTAAGAGCATTAGTCAAGGAGGATGGCAAACGCAAAAGTGGTTAAATTCAAAAGCAGACATGTTGACTCACGCCATAATCAAATCAATAAAAATGAATTAGTTTATCTTTACGACTTAACCACACAAACTCTGTACCTCACTCCCAAGAATCCTAGATATAGAAGCACAGATAAACAGAAGCAAACGTTTTAGGATGCCACATCATCTGCAAGACTAGCTCTCCAGCCCCTTCTGCC
>NC_085866.1:10297841-10512841 GCF_034702125.1 Engraulis encrasicolus | reverse complement strand
AGCTGGAGGCGAGCAGCGAAACAGAAGGCAGAGAAACAGAGGGAGAGAAAGACACAGAAACGGAGAGGGATAAAGGAATATCTGCTGTGTCTGAGTTTTTCTGTATCTCCAGACAGACACCAGCTGTGAGGGGATCTGCGAGCATGTGAGCACTCTGCCCTCCAGTGGCCTTAAGGGGAACTGACCGTAGAGTTGCTAGGACACCTGCAAACATTTCCACTTGAAAGGGTGGCGGTGAAAGAAGGGAGTGTGATGGTGTGTGTGTGTGTGTGTGTGGTGGGAGGGGGGGGTGCCTCTGGAGTGAGACCGTCCTCCGGTCCAAACGGCATTCTTGAATTACCACTTGTAGTTGCCTGAGGAAGCTCAGCATAGTTACGGTATGTGCACCAGGTCTTCCTGACCCCCATCCATGGTCCACCGAGAGGGGATCTGAGGTTAACAGAACAGGCCACACTGTAAGTCATTCCTTGAGAGGGCGAAAATAATGAGGGAACCGGTAATTGGATATAGCTCTCTTTCTCTGGAAGTCACCGAAGAGGTGCCTCAGTCAAAGGCACAAAAGTCTTCCTTATTGAGGTCAGGTCAAAGCCACCCAGATGAGAATGAGCAATGTTGTTTAGTCAGGGGGTGTCATTCAGAATGCTCTGCTATCAGGAAAGCTGGGGGGGGGGGGGCAAAGGGGTCACTTGTCCCGGCCCATGGAGAGAGAGGGCCCATAATTGGATCCTCAATACATTGTATTGATTGGGTTCAGGACCCTTTCAGATATTTGTACCGGGCCCAGCTAAAGCTGTCAGCGGCCCTGTCTGCTATACAGAAGTGCCCCACTAAAGAGACCTGGCAGGCGGTGTGGAAGTGAGTCCCTCAAGGCCTGACGATGAGCAGAGGAGGTGACCACGATGGAGGTGGGAAGTGGAGCCCAGTGCCTGCATGGCAGGCTTGTACGAAATTCCGAATTGGATGAATTTGAATTCAAAGTAATGCCATAATACGAACACTAGGTGCTGTCATTACCTTGATTTTCTTAGAATTTAAGCTACACCACCCATTGAGAGTACATAGAACACCACCACCTAGTGTTCGTATTATGGCATTACTTTGAATTCAAATTCATCCAATTCGGAATTTCGTACAAGCCTGGTGGAGCCCAGTGCCTGCATGGTGCCATTGCCACAACTGCACTGTGAAAAAAATGTGATGTTCCTCAAAGGAGCTTCAGCTGGATCGTAAGGGAACCCCAAAAGTTCTCTAAGGATCCCTACAAGTTCCTTGAAGAGCCTCAACGTTCTGATAAGAACCCCAATTCTCCCTGAAGAAGAACCTCTCCACAATGGCAAAAAAGGTTCTTAAAAAAAACGGAGGTACGTTCTTGTAAGAATCAATTTGTCACCTATAGGTTCCTCTGGATGAACTTTCAATGGTAAACTGAAGGCTTTTTGAGGAACCAGACAATGGTTTTCTAAAAAGACTCTGCCCAATATATCAACTCACAATGGTTCCGTCTCAGGAAGAAAAATTCCCTTAATTCTACCATACTTTTTGAGGAACTTTTCATTTTTATAGTGAGTGCCTGGTACCAGCTAGTGCCACAACACCAGTACCAGTGAAGGCCCCATCATTGACACAGTGCCTAGCCCATCAAGGCTGCCAGTATCCGAGTAAACCAGACAAACCCGCCAAACGTCAGAAAATGAAATTTTGCCTGGCAAGTTGATCTAGTAACATCCGCACCATAGGGTAACATTCAAAAGGGCGCAAAATCCATCCTTCAATCATAATACTGCGTCTATGTGTGTCTATGTGTTACATGCAGTTAAGCAGCTTGAACCGATCTGAATGCCATCCACTGGTTTGTCAATGGTGCAGTGTCAGACTACACTTTTCATGTTATGGTCTGTCTCGTCAGACAAGCCTGGCAGACAGTGCAACCAGCAAATTTCCAGTAACCCACCAGCACAACCACCAGAAGCCTGCCCCACCACTGGCACCCGCCCACGCCCCCATCCATTGGCACCATTTGCATGTACCACCCTTCCCAGGCCCTGCCAAGACGCTAAGCAACCGGAGGCTGAAAAATGGCCCCTCTTCTCTTAATGGACGAAGAGTTTCCAGCTCTCTGCGGCAGTCTGAGATGGATCTCTCATTGGTCTGGGCCAGGACTGGTCTGAGACAAAAAATCAGACTGGGCATTTTCTTTTTTTAAAAAAAATATATTTTTATGGGCTTTTATGCCTTTTATGACAGTCGAAGATGGTGACAGGAAGCGAATGGGGCAGAGAGACAGGGGAGGATCGGGAAATGACCCCGGCGGGACTCGAACCGAAGGTGGGCATGCAAGCCCAAATGTGGGGGGCTTAGCGCGCTGCGCCACAGCGCCCCCCAGACAGGGCATTTTCAGCCAAGACCAGTCCGCCAGGCATTGAGAGAGACAATTTTCAGTAATCTATTATTACGAGCTATTTCGACCATAACAGCCAAAATTTATATTTAAATCTGACTGAGATGTCAAACTGTAGCGTCTTGAGGATTGATACCACTACGTTGAGGGAAGGGCCAGGCCAAAATCATCAACAGTTGAAGGAGAGGATTGTGCACATCCCAGGAAAAGGTGCAGAACGAAGGTCAACTATAGTTTTGAAAGTGAGAAGTCCGCACACTTAAAATCCTTTTTGTTGTTTTTTATTGTTTCATGGCAGGATTACGTTTCGACCTCAACAGTCTTCATCAGATTCCAGGATTACATTTCGACCTCAAGAGTCTTCATCAGATTCCTGAAATCTGATAAAGACTGTTGAGGTCGAAACGTAATCCTGCCATGAAACAATAAAATACAACAAAAAAGGATTTTAAGTGTGAGGAGGACTTTGAAAACTTTGAAAACTTCAAAATCATCCACAGTCCACCGGGCATATGCCCTGTAATGCCATGTGGCCAGTCCAGCCATTGGCCTGGGCTGCCGTGCCCTACTTGTGGCTACTTTGCCTTCATGCGGCTTGTTGAAAAACTGCGGCTGGCCCTTCCATCACCCTGTCAGTTAGCTGGAGAGTGAAGGGAGGCTTTATTCACTGGCCGCACTGTGAGGAAAGGCTGGCTCCGAATGTCTGCCGGCTACACGCAGAGCTAGCGCCAGAGTTTGGAAAGTGGTGTGTATTAGGCTAACGCCAGTACAGTGAGAGCCTGTCTTCGAGTGGGAAGTTTTCAGGCACAAGAGGAAAAGAGATCAAAAGCACACACCCCTTCAGACAAGTACAATGTCGGGTGAGCTGGCAAGGTCGTGCACAGCACTCACGATGGAGACACGGTGGCAGAGTTTCCAGTCCCCGGGAGAACAGGCCTCTGTGACACACTTGGCTAGAACTCAACAGGGAAATGCTGCCCTCTGCCTGCTAGAGATGGGACTGGTGGCTTTTTTGTCAAGATCCAGATCAAAGAACCGTTCAAAGAACTGGCTCATTTGAACCCTTTTTAAAAATATATATGAACAGTATTGACCACCTTCTTCCTTCTAAAGAGCGTTTCTTACACTCGGAGCAAGAAACACACACAATTAACGAGAAAAAAAAGGAAAGGAGTGGCTCCACAGCTGTGATTCGGTTCCCATCGTCTGCATCTAGGAGCTGTTCAAAAGAATCTATTCGTTCATGAACATCACAACACTACTACCTGCTGCTGCTCATGAAACATGGCAATGTGGCTACATACCCCCCCACACACTCTCTCTCTCTCTCTCTCTCTCTCTCTCTCTCTCTCTCTCTCTCTCTCTCTCTTTCATACCACCATACACACGTAGTCAGGGCTCTAAATTAACTTTTTTCACCATCCGCCAAAATGGCTAGATGTTAATCTTACTAGCCAAAAACACACTCACTAATGGGTCAAAGTGGCTAATAAGTTCGGTTAAACTTTATTTTAGGGATACATCTATTAGCACTTATACATACAATGTTCCTGTATAAGTAACTTGTAAGGCATGTACAAAGCAAAATCAAACATTTGTTGGGCATGTATTCGCAAATGTCTTATTCATGCACAATTACATTACATTACATTGCATTTGGCAGACGCTTTATAACCAAAGCGACTTTCAAAAGAGGACATAATCAAGCCAACATCACAAGCAAATACAAAGTGCACAGGAGATATACAGAACAACAAGTGCAGTTGCAAAGAGGGGTTAGTTTTTTTTTTTTTTTTAGTTTTTTTTTATAAAGAGTAAATAACGAGTACACACACACACAAACACACACTCACAAACTAAACTAAACTAAACAAAACATCATGTCAGGAGTCTGCCCTGGGGCAAGGCCAGTTCAAGCATTAGTCTAGTAGATTCTCTCGAAAGAGGAATGTCTTTAGATTGTTCCTTGAAGGCTGCAAGAGATATGCTTAGTCTTGCTGCCTCTGGGAGACTGTTCCACCACTTGGGTACAACAACGGAGAACAATATAAGTTTCTGTTTTCTCAGTCTTGACTCAGACTCAACCCTTCAGAGATGCGGTCTTGACTCTGAAATGGTACACGGCCCCAACACTACTCACATCCAAACCCTTATTCAGAATCAGGGTGGTCAATGTAGGCTATTAAGGAGAGAGAACGGATATTATTCGGTTTTAGAGACTGTGTTAAATTGCTTCTGCAAACTACAAGTACTACTCTGGATTTGTCTGTAGACCTAAGTGCTCATAACTTGAGTGATATTAAATCATGGTTTGGATAACTTGACTTGTGCTCATGTTCTTAGCCTCTACTCAGTCCCGACCTTTCAACCTTTGAAACTGCTCGTGTGTGTGTGTGTTGTGAGTTAATGTGTCAGAGAAAAAAAAAAAAATCTAAAATGTAAATTCATCCTATGAGTATTTTTTTTTACTGCACAGTGTGTGTGTGTGTGTGTGTGTGTGTGTGTGTGTGTGTGTGTGTGTGTGTGTGTGTGTGTGTGTGTGTGTGTGTGTGTGTGTACCCTTTTGACTGTAGCTGTTTTTGAGGATTTAATGTTGATGTGTTGTTTAGATATTATTTTGAAAATCTGAGTACTTACCCCTCATGAGGTCTTTGCACTGCACTACACACACACACACACACACACACAAACACACACACACACACATGCATGTACACACACGCACGCACGCACGCACGCACGCACACACACACACACACTATGTATATCACATCCATGTACTGTACGTGTCATGCGCACACCACATGCAGATTCAATAAGACATACAGTATATCACACGTTCGTACACACTTCACAACAAATCTGGTGCTGACCAAGAAGTTCTGCCCCCATAAAAAAATTCTCTCTTGCACTGCAGTATTATTGACGAAATGTGTTTTTTTTTCCGCATGTCGTTCTCTTTACCAGGCAAAATTGTTCTATCCTTCACACCTGCTATATGAAAAGAGTCAATGACACAAATCTTGAGAAACAATTAATGACAGTCTTTCCTTTTCTCACCGACTTAATGCTGGGGAAAAAAAAACATTTTAAAAAATATGCCTACTGTTTGCTGTACACATTTTCCAGCTTTAAGATTTGAACATATACATTGAAATTCAATGACAATGATTAATAATAACTACACAAACAATTACAGATAATCACGAGGGGTGAAATTCTTCTGTCTGTCATCTTTAGGTGTCACATAGTGTAGACCATCATATGTTTTGTCATTGTGTAGGCTTGTGTGTGCTGCAGATAGCCTAGTGTCTGCAGATAGCAAAGATAGACTATTCAGATAGTATCACCTCTACAGGTCCGAGACAAGTTACAGAAACCTGTCAAGGCAAATATGTGCAGGGCACATAGCCTCCTGTAAATGTTCTTCAAATTAGATATATTTGAAATCATACAGCACGTGATATATTGGTGATATTGATGTTCCCAATCAACCCCATTAGAAAAAAAACCCTCACAACTTATAATTCTAGAAACTTGTATCCAATGAACAAGTCCAGAACGCTTGACGCAAAACCTGCCACCAGATGTCGCTAGTGGATTAAACTGGACACTTCACAGGCCTTCCTGCAATATTATTTGAGACGATTTTACCTTGTGCATCAAAACACACCTTATTCAAGGCGCAGGCATATTGCATGCATGCATCCTTGTAAGACATAAACCTTCATATAGCCTAAGAAGTTTCCTGTCAATGATCATATTAACTTTCTTGCCTTAGACCATTTCATTATTTTCCTTTGTAGTTTGAAATAGTTTACCTTGTTTCAGCTTTCTTAAGAAATAATGGAGGACGACAAGCTATATGCCCTTAAATTATTTGTAGCTTAGGCTATATGTTTTACTTCACGTCAAACTAAATATGCCTGTTTAATTTCGCCATAGCCTATTCGTTGCCAATTTAGAATCATCTCGCCGCCAGTCGGAGGTCTCTCTCAGTCTGAATAGCCTACTGTCAGTCAGTTTTAACAGATAACATACGCCTATAATTGATGTGCTTTAGGACAACTTTTTTGTCAAATTTCATCGGTGATGCTTTTAGGCGCAACAGCTTGTGCAATGCGCTTCCGCGCTTATGTCAACTGCCTACACCGTATTCAGGTCCACCCAACGCTTGGAGCTTCCCTCCCCTTTCTCTCAAACACGTGGCTCTTTCTTCTTTCTCATTGGGTGTAACGGAAAAAAGATGAGCTCATATTGGTTAAAAATAGGTTGACTCGCCAGGACTAAAAATAGGTCCATATAAAAGCCGAGAGTTTCGCACAAGCGCTCTCCACTGCCGTTGCTTGAGCGGGAGAAGATTGAAAGTCGATGGAGGATAGGACGAACGAGCTCGAGAGAGCAGGGCGTCGACGGCTCCGTTCACAAACCCCGCAGCAGCAGCAGCAGCTGGCAGTGGCCCTGCCCAAGACCGAGAGTATGCGAAAGCTTTTGGCTTTTTAGGCCAGCCGTATTTGGGTGTTACCAGCAGCAGGGGTGGAAGCTTGGTGACGAGTTCCTTCCTTTACGCACTACCGACCACAAAGCCCATGAAGACAAAACTGTTATCGACAAACTGTAGCCACCCCTTCTGAGAATTTGAAAAGCTGCAGTTTCGAGTCCATGTTTTATTTTGCTGTAGGCCTATATTTGTTGAAATAAAGTCCCCTAAGTAATAGGCCTAGCCTAGGCTACTCGATTAATGGTAAAATTGTACAACTTTTTCATTTGGGATTTGAGCTTGGGCTGGGCATATAGTGAAAGACCAAGTAGCCTACTTAGCCTTTTAATATAGAATCTGAGCCAAAGTATGCATTACCTTCTGGCTTTTAATGCGCCCTAGTCTAGCCTGTTATTTAGGCTATTTATTTATTTTGGTGGATGGTTGCCGGATCAACCCAGTGTGTTATGGTAGCCTATTATATGTGGAGGATAAGAGTGATGCAGAGCCGTGTAGAGAACAATCAGTGGCACCATATTTGCAAAGCCCCTAATACAACATGGACAGTGCACAAGTTGACGACCTGCACTAATATCTACCTCACACGTTTGACCCTTTCACACAGCCACATCACATAAACCATATTTCTGCTGAAACTATCCCATACAATTAAACTCAGGATTTAAACACAGAGGGCATTCCCTTATATTAATAGCAGGGCCAGGGACGGTTTATCACTTCATAGGCCACTGGTACAGACTACAAGAGAGGCTCCCCTCCATGGAATTGTGTGGTTTGAAAAGATTTGGGGTGTTTACTTAAATATAGTACAGATTTTATTGTTGGGGATTCGGGGGTTTCTCACCCGGAGAAAATGTGAAAATACAGTTGTTAAAGCAATTTTAACACAACATGAGAACATGAATATAGGCCTACCAATAATGAAGTGTTTCTTGTAACACGGAAGCTTGGACCTCAGGACCCCATTGGCTCATGGGCCCCTGAGCCCGGTAGGCCCGTGCAGAAATCCGTCCTTGATTAATATGTACATTTATTTATATCCAAAAGGGATATTTGTATGGGTATTTGTCGTTCATGAAATTGTATGCATGTTGTAATATATCATTGCGTTGAAGGAGAGGATTGTGCACACCACAGGGAAAGGTGCAGGACGAAGGACAACTGTAGTTTTCAGAGTGAGGAGTCCGCACACTTAGAATCCTTTTTGTTGTGTTTTATTTTTTCATGGCAGGATAACGTTTCGACCTCAACAGTCTTCTACTGGAGAATCTGAAGAAGACGGTTGAGGTCGAAACGTTATCCTGCCATGAAAAAATAAAACACAACAGAAAGGATTCTAAGTGTGCAGACTCCTCACTCTGAAAAATATATCATTGCCACATATGTATTAAGTAAAAGTAGAAATACTCTTATGGTGTATTTACTTCATTAGGTACAGTATGATAACTAGTATATAAACTATGTAAGATCATGTCACAGGGTTGTAATTACATCAGCAAGAGCACTTCTTACTTCTACTTTATACACCTCTGAATATTGCGACAAAAAATAAGAAGTGAATATCTTCCGTTTGGTTACCTGTATAGGCGGCATAAGCATGTGGACGTGTTTCCTAAGTGAATTTCCATCCCCAACGTCCAAAGCAGGGGCACTCACTGTGTTCCCTTTAAGTGTCATGTGGTGTGCTCTGACATTTCAGTGCTCAATACTCCTTGTAGAAAGGCATTTATTACACAAGAAAACCTACTTTACAAATGCAGCCTCCTGTCAAGTTGGCAGTCACACGTGAGTATGCGTACATTTCATTTTTCATATTTACAAACTTGAATACATGCCTATTTGGAACAGCATTTCCTTGACCTTTTTTTCTCAAGTTTAACTTATCGTTCACTGAATTTCAAATAAGCCTTAAAATGATTTGTACACAACAAATAATAATAAAGACAAATAAAAAATAAAAGTTCATCCCTGTTGGTTATCATGGCGTACGTACATGAGGACCTAGAAGGTCATGCTGATTTGACTGCAGGTCAGCTCTCTCATAAGGTCACACAACAGTATTTTGGCAGGAGGGTGGAGCGACAGTGTCCCAAATAAAAAAAAAAAAGATTTTTTTTTAAAAAGCATTAAAACTTGACAAAAAAAAAATCCAAAAGCAATGTCCTCATCCATCTGAAGCTTAAATACTGATGAAAGCTCCCATTTTGTCACAAATAAAATAGCACTTTTTTCTGAACTGGTCTTAACTGTATTGTCCAGGGAGTTTGGCAGTTCAGTGGGGAGTCGTGTGCATGTGTGTGGATCGGGAACTGCTGAACGTGAAAAGCATGAGGCATCAGGACTCCACACACTTATGTGCTCACACACTCAACCAAACCTCCCCTCCCCTCCCCTCCCGGCTCCCGCCCACCAACCCGCCTCGCCTCGCATCACTTCTGAGCCCTACGTTGGGGAAAGACTGAGTCCAGTGGTTGCAGCTCAGAGGATAAGACATCTTCTGCCTGACGTTCTTTTGCGAGCTTGTAGCGCTGCTCTGGTGGCCATTTCGAAGACCTCCCGCACACTGTCCTTTGTCTTAGCCGAGCACTCCATGTAGCCGAATGCACTAATCTTATTGGCCATGTCGATGCCCTCCTCTCCCTTGACAGGCTCCTATTGGTGAAGACAAACACAAAACAGAGGGATGAGGTCATGGGTGACAACATGGGACAGTCAACAATGAGGCAAAGGATTAACACACAGCCATCACATCGTCCACAGGGCACATGCACAGTTAATGCATTATGTGAAGACTTGTTTTTTACAGTAACAAAATGTGTGAAGCCATGTACCTGCTTCATTTTGGCCAGCTCTCGACGTGTGTGTTCATCATTGCGTAGATCTTTCTTATTACCGACAAGGATTATGGGAACATTGGGGCAAAAGTGCTTCACTTCCGGTGTCCACTTCTCCGGAATGTTCTCTGTGAAAGTGACAGGAGTTTTTAGTATACAGTGTCATAAACGTCTCCAGAATGAGTTTGTACAGATGGCCTGATCAAACTTTGTATCGATTTAAGAGAGACCATAAAGCTGTATGAGATGTTTACAGACAACAAGAATCTTCTTGGCATTCAAAATCACACATCATACTAAATAGTAACATTTTGTCTTGCTACCATTACTGTTAATATTACCATTATTATTAATGCGAATGGATCAATGGAGCCGTTCACGTGTTTTTTGGGCTAGACCTCACATCTTGGCAAGGCCAGGCTGGTATTCGACAGATCGCCTTTCATCGTCATTTCATCAATATTGCTGTATGCATTATTATTGAATGCATTATGCATCCGTTTTGTTTAAAAACAAACAAACAAACAAAAACCTTCCAGTTGCTTTGTTTCAAGCTGTCTTTGTAGGCTAGTAAGGGTAGGCTAGTAAGTAGGGTTCTCCAGTCTTTCTCATGGATATCCATGACATATCCATGACGCGAAAATGAGGTGTCTCTGATTGGCTCCCTTCCCCTGCTGTGTATACCCAAGAGTAGTAACCAGCAGCTGATAGCTAGGCTAATCGAGGTTCCGTGCCACCAGCCGCCGTTTGTTTTCAAAACTTGTGGAAAAACAGCACATCTATGGGCAAGTATAAATCCAAGTCGGCAACACCTTTTTTAGAAGTGACGTAAAGGGTATAGGCTCTTCCTGATTCACTCCTGGCTCTGCATGGTTAATGTAAATTGGGAAACACAGCCTGTGGAGGTGACACACCACTTGGAGGCGTAGCATGTCTATGTAACTAGGGATGACCCTCCGTTTTCAAAAGGAGCAAGTAAATATTTGATACAGGTATTAATATTTCTGTTGTATGGAAGCTCTCTCCCAGATGGTAAAATGCTTAAGGGCATTGTGTAAGCTTGGGGCCAGAATAGGTAACTATGCTTCTAATTGAAATTGTGCTGCCTATTGCCAAATGTGATCTTTACATTAACATTCACTGAGTAATAAACTAGTATTTACTTGTATGACCAAAGTACAGCAAGTTTTGCAGCTAAAAATGTCTATTTCTGGAAATTCAAAATGGCGGACCATGGAGAAGATCCCCCTTTTCATGTATGAAAAGTGCCATTTTTCCAGTCATAATGAATACTTAGAATTTGATGTTGGAGGCCAGTATGTGTTCAAAGGTAACATTTGTGAATGGGCAGTATGGATTCTGGAAATTAACAACTAAAAATATCACACAGTGCTCCTTTAAATAAAATACATTGACAGATGAATGCTACACAGCAATTGACAAATAAGCAGTATTTTTTTTACACATTTACTGAAGTAAATATGGCAATGCATCACAATAGTACATGAACTGCAGTGCATCGTGATAGAATCGCATCGTGGCATGCATCATGAAGCGCATTGAATCGTGAACCCTTTGCCAATACCTATCCCTATAGCTAACTATCAACTATCAATATCATCCACAAACACTTTGTTTACTTATCCAAGTGTATTTTTTGCCACAATCCATATTGTTCCTTGTTTTTTTAACCAAAGTTAACTCAAAGTCATTGGACCAAGACATGTTTTTACTGTACTCAAAAGTTTACATGCCATGTCCTCATCCAAATAGCTTGGAAAGACGAGCTGGCTCACGGGGCCTCATTTGAAGAGTGCATTTGGTAATACGGAATCAATACAAATCAGCACTAAAAGTTGTTATGAGTGATATAAATGTGCAACATTTGTTGTTGTTTGTGTGAAAGAAACGCAAGTTAGAGAAGGAAGAGTAAAAACACAAGAGAAGAACAGCTGTGTGTGTGTATGTGTGTGCGTGTGCCTGTGCGTGTGTTCTCACCCAAACTGTCGGGGCTGTCTATGGAAAAGCACATGAGGATGACGTCAGTATCAGGATAGGACAAGGGGCGGAGCCTATCATAGTCTTCCTGTCCAGCTGTGTCCCACAAAGCCAGTTCCACCTTAAAGAAACACACACACACAAAACACACTTACGTTACATACGCATCTTAGATTCTATGAAAATATACTAAAAAGTGGATAACGGTCATTACTGTTAGTGCATACACATCCGAACTATCCTGCTCTAAGCTGCTGATTCTGCTTCATCGTCATCCAGTAGACATCCTCAATTTTGTTACAATGGAACGGACTTAAATGGGAATCTTCGTACTACTAAAATGAAAATCAACTACTTAAATGGGACTTGAATACTGAAGTACTGTGCTCTCTGCCTTCCAATTGCCTTCGATGACAGTAAATCTCTTGCATCTTGAGTCTTGAATCACGAGTGTTGGCTCAAAGACTCCCCTGTATGCCTCTGGTGTGGCCAAGTCCTGTCACAACTTAGAGAGGAAAGGATTCCTATGACAGTGGCTTGGGCGCAAATAGCCTGAATACAGTATTGTCTGTAACACTTTACTTAACGCCATTGTCATATGCACGTCATGACAGTGTCATAACAGTGTCATGACATAGTTATGTACATGTCATAAACATTATGTCCATGTCATAAACATTTTATGACTGTTGGCCTTAAGTGATATGTTGTCTTTGCCATAACCGAATGTCACTTAAGGCCAACAGTCATAAAATGTTTATGACATGGACATAATGTTTATGACTTATCTATGACTGTGTCATGACACTATCATACCTGCCAACCTTGAATTTTTTTTTTGAGTAGCAATTTATCGCGGCGTGGCAATTCACGGCGCAACAAATACCTACAAGTGAGAAAATCTGGTCAACGCAGCGTGATACCATGGGCCGCCGGCGGGCCCATCTCTGAGAGGCTACTTTGTTTTGCACACCTTGGGTTGCCAAATGTCAAGGGGGAAAATATGGGACACTTCATTCAGGCAGGGGGAGTAGGGGTCCTCTCCCAGGAAAAAAATGCTTTTCTTAGATGCAATTTCCTGCATTTTAATGCATTTTAGCCTAACATCCCGTGTATCTGGCAATTTCACCAGATTATCTTGCTCTTCACAGTACTTTGAACTACCATACATTATTAAACTTTCATGGAAGATGGTTTTTTTTTTCACACCATGACACCAATAAAATGCTATGGTATAGTGTGCTGGAATTACGGCCTCTAAATTATTTTTATTAATCACCAGCCAATATGGCTGTTAATCTTACAAGTCAAACATACCACCAGTCTGGCTAGTAAGTTATCCTATGTACCAGCCAAACAGAGCATTTGGTCACTTGGGGGGTGTTAAGGAGCTGGAATCGAGTATGAAATTGAAGCATTTGCTTTGCATTTTTTGGCTGTAGAAGGTATATGTAGGGAAATGTATAATTTGATTATATAATACAGATGCATTTCAGTGATTTTTATGAACAAAAAGTTGAATTGCAATGATTCTTACATAATTTCCCCCCAATATTAATAAATGGTGATGTTGTCACCTACTGTGAAGAAGTATCAGCAGATTGTAGAGAAAAAGATAAAGACAGGTGTTATCTAGGCTAGGATAATATCAGGTTAATATTATTACCTTGGGGGCTAACATCAAAATCACACTTGCATCCATTCAGTAGCCTACACGTCATGTGGCTCTACCATTGACAGTATATTCTATTTACTGTCAATGGGCTCTACTGATGGACGAGGGCTAATGGCCACTTGGAACTTCCACAGTAACTTTTGAGGTGCATGCACGCTTCTTTTTTCCACTTCTCTACATATTGGCCTATCTACCCTCATTTGCCGTCATGAGTTGGCTATTGTTCAGTGTTCTGTGCACATACATGATGACAGGATAATATATTTTATTAATAGATTGCCATACGTGATTACGGATAGTTCTAGTCGTGGAGTCATGCATATTTTGGTATGACGCACAATACCTGTTACACCTGTTCACAGAATGGGCCACGACTCCAGTATTCCTATGTCTTTATAGCCTACGGTGTCATGGTAGATTACGGATGTACTCCGAGCACAACCGTTAGAACTATCGCTTTATTTCCCCCATATAAAATGATCCGACGCAAAGGGAAACCGAATTTAGTTCGCTGCTAATCTACTAATTTATAGCGCAGTAATAGTCAGCAGTCGACCACATTTTCTCATTCGGAAGTAATCTCGTTTCGGTCCAATATCAAAACAAGTACCAACATATTGCCGTCAAATACGGCGAAACATTGGGTGAACCATTATGTTCAGGACGACAGACCTCGAGCTTTATTTATTTTCATAAGTTTACGGATTTAGCAACTGGACGCAATTCACTATTCCCATTGAGGCTACCTTTCTCAAAGCCCATTTACCTTTGAAACGGTGATTTTGACGGTGCTCACTTGTAAAACTACAGCGACAGCACCAAGATGGATAATATATGATGACAGGAGGAGGACACTTGTGTCAGAGATTATAGGAGTAGTCTCTCTGCTTGTGTGTCTTCGAAGCAAACTTTCTATCTGCAGCTGATGCCTCTCGACTCGAGCGGAGCGACAACAAATGAAGACCCCTATACCAGCGCTCTGATTGGTCAATATTTCCCCCACACACGTTGCTGGCCAATGGAAAGGCCAGCGCGAGAGTTGCAAGCAGAGCCAGATCTACTCTGGCTGGTTGCAAGTCTACAGAGAAATATAATATATAAGGGCCCGTGAAAACACTTTGCTATTGGTTTTTCCCGTATTTTGAAGTGACAGCGCCGTAGTTTGATGTCAAAATCCGTATCTGCTACACAAAATGCGTAATGGTCGGCAGGTATGGACTATTATGACACTGTAATGACGTGCATATGACACCGGCGTCAAGTGAAGAAGTGTTACAGTATTGTTCATACTGAACCTCAAAAAAAAGGTCATTGCCATGATATCCACCCCTCCAATGAGCCCTTTACAAAGCTTCACTCAGTTGGCGACTTTTTAGTGTGCTAGTCCAGTGTTTCTCAACCTTTTTTTAGGCGAGGCACCCTTTCAATTCCTGAACATTTTCAAGGCTCCCCAAACCAACAAGCTGTAACATGGCATCGCATCGGATACCACAAAAGCTTAGAAAAGTAACACATTTGGAGACGTCACACAACCTACGTTCGAAGTTGCAGCTTACTGGGGCGACCTAAATGTAATTTATTGTGCGTAAATGGCAGATGAAAGACTCCACTGACTAAGCAATACTTTATTAATTTAGACAAATATGTATTATATTTCATAATTTATTTATCAGCCACGTTTCCGCGGCACCCTGGTTGAGAAACACTGTGCTAGTCACTCAGGACACATACAGTACATGATGGCATACACACACGACACGGGATATCTCCCGAGACAGAGAGCCAGCAGAGACTCCGAAGCTTTGCTGAAATGAGGACGGGGAGCTAAATACGAAGTCGAAATTAGGTTGCAAGTGGAGGAGGCCAGACTTAATTTAAACTGATCATGCAGGGTGATATGTCATAATGTGTATAACTCCATAGGACTAGCCTACTTTGAGACTGTTTATCATTTGTAGTTTGGGAGGACAGATGAGGGACTGCATTAGCCTACGTATATACGAGACCAGAGCTACACCTTCAGCATCAACCTACCTCTTCATTAACAGCCGAATGGGCCACTATTTCACATAGGCTACTTGTACTAGGTTTGGTTACAGCCCTGGCGAGTCCATAGGTGGTCGGCTACAGTAGACCTAATAGCAGAAACATATGAGGACCCTCTCGAAAACGAGATTTTTATCTCAAGAGGCTATCCTCTAATAAAGAAATTTGAATATGGCTTGGGCTATTTTTTGAGAATCCTAAAGTTTTCAAGGCTTTTTACTTGCACTTCATAAAGTAATCAACATGACAGATATTCTGCAACCGACAGACCCAATTTCTACCCTGTGTTTGAAAAATGTATTATGAAAGAGCATAGGCCCTACAGCTTTCTCAATATCTACAGATTTTTGACAACATGTGTACAACAGTTTGCATGTGTGGCGGACATCATGAAATGTCCTAGTGTGAACATATTCACAAGCACATTCTTTAGAGATAAAGATAGTGGGGAGGGAGTCTGAGACCGGGCTTACCTGTTTCCCATCCACCTCAATGTCAGCTACGTAGTTCTCGAAGACCGTAGGAACGTACACCTCTGGGAACTGGTCTTTGCTGAACACAATCAGCAGACAGGTCTTCCCACAGGCTCCATCACCCACAATCACCAGCTTCTTGCGGATCGCTGCCATGCCTTCACAGAAAAGTCAAGTCATGGCATTAGTCCACACAAACACACACAGTGCACAAAAATACAGCAATCATTTGCCATGTGTAGCAGAGACTGAAAAATGGTCATGGACTTGTACTGCTGTAGTGGTTGACCATAAACTCACAATAGTTAGAGTTACAATAAATGCACCCTGTAAACTTTCATTGTTGGGGGCTATTTTGTGAAATAGTTGTGACATGATTAACTGTATTAGGCTACTGTAGCTTCATCACTGTATAGTGAAGACTTGACAATCTGGCTGTTGGATGAAATATATAAGACGTTTTCTTAATCAAGGATTCTACTCCACATCCCCAGCAGGACTGTTGGACTGGATTCTCATCTTAGCCTGTCCTCTCGTATAAGATGGCGTCATTGCAGCAACAGATGTCTTGGTGCGGGTTCCAGCTACAATTTCTAATCTTCAGGCTACGTTTTAACAGGGGAATAGGCCGTCAATACGTTGTGTTTGCTTTGAATAATTACGTTGGTTGAGTCTGTCACTTCTACCATAACATCGTCTGTAGTTTTCGTGTATCTGACGGTAGCTTTCTAACATAAAAAGTGAACTTGCTTTCTAAACAATACGAGCCTTTTTAATGACAGAGATGGGTAAAAGTTGACAGCTCCACAAGATTTTCAAAACCTCCTGCCGCACAAAAGGCTGCGCGTCGTTTGGTGCGTAACAGCCTATAATGTGTTAATTAGGCCACTGAGCAAATTACTTGTTAGTATCCAGATGAAAAAAAGTAAAATGAATCGTCAGTCCAACTGCTTGATGGTTGACGAAGTGCGGAAGCGGCACAAATCGACGAGACAGAAGGAAAGTACAGCTTGCTAGCCTACTAGCCGGAGCTGCCATAGTAGCCCTAAAATAACTTTTGAATTCCGCGATAAAGTACCTTGTCCACCCCATTCTAGCAACTATATAAAGGTTATACATGGTGAAAGAAGTAAATCATCGGTGATCAGACTCCTACCTGCAATTTAGACGGCTGGCAATTGTCCCTGTTGCTGTTCTGTGCCGACTCCCGTCTCCTCCTCAATCCGATACAATGAATCGCCGAGGGCGCGTTGCGCGCAAGGGGCGGACGCAGTGAAAGAGAGGGTAGAGGGGGACGGATGGCGGGGCCGAGGATGATTTTTCTGCCACGCCTGTACAGGCACGTTAGAGCTCTATGAGAATCCTTTGAACTAATAGAGCTAAAGTCAGTTTGTAGTGACACGCGCAAATAGCCTATGTTGATGGACTCAGTTCAGGTAACGGACCCGACTCCTAATCAACAATAAATTAGCGTCTGAAAATAAAAACTAATGTGAACAACACGAGATATGTGAGTCCTGTAGTAGCATAATCAAAAAACCTCTCTCACACACAACCTCTCTACGACTCACTGCAAGCTTGTAGACTATGGTTTATTTTTGCGTCTAGGCTATGCCTCCATCTGGCGGTGACAGCTATACATCACAGGCGCATCTCTCTTTTTTATGATAATGCATTTTGTCCGTCTAATTCACATTGATATATTTGAATTGTACTTTAAAATAATAATAATAATAATAATAATAATAATAATAATAATAATAAATCAAAGACATGTCATAGCCTATCTGGGATTTAACAAAAAAAAACACGAATTCCCCATTTTTGAACTTATTGACTTATAGGCAGATACAACACATTGATTCAAGTTTGGTGACACGTAGGCCTAGTTGCCACTCTTTTCGTACCTCATAGCGAAGTAGACTACTCGCAAAAATGAAGGGAGTACCAAAACAACACAGTGTGACTACAGTCGATCATTTTGGGAAGTCAGTTTGTCAGATTAGGAACAGGAAGCAACACAGATTCTGATTTACCCACAGATTCTTTTTACCTATACTATTGTGTAAATTCAACTGGCAACAGGTAGACATGAGACATTCACACCTTGGGTCTATGCTGAAGCACCAAAACCATGGAATGCCACTGACATATTCACCATTGGTCCCCTATATTGTTCACATATGAGAGCAGGTTAACACAGCTCATGCATGTGACTGAGTGACATCTGGAGATGCAAATGAGAATGTTATGTCGTCTGTAACATCATTTGTGAAAATCACAGGGCACCAATGGTGAATATGCCAGTCACACTCCCAAAGACACACATGGCCCAAGCGTATCAGACCCTCATAGAATCTGTTCCTTGAAAATAAACATGCACAGTAGTGGCCTGCGAAATTCATTTTCTGGCAGTGATCGTCCTGTAACACCTTGCACAAAGGAGGTAGCAATCCCGGTATGCAAAACCTCATATTGACCTCCCCCACATCTCCTCTGGACACTGTGCAGTGTACCTCGCAATGATGTATCATCTTGGATGAACAACACTCAGCGACTTCAGTGGGTGTTGGATTGAAATGCAAATGTGACCAAAACATCGGCCAGGAAGGATGAAAACTAAGAAATGTGGATACTACCTGCAGCAACTAAGCAGCATCTAAGTAGGCAAAATGGATTCATGCTGAATGCTTCTTGCTTCCCCACTGGATGGCTGATTCCACATAAATGTTGATTGACTTGAGAATCAGATGCACTGTGTTGTTTCAGTTTTCCCTTGAATGTTTTGAGCACTGTATCTGCACACTCTAAAGGAAACATTAGAATCACATAATCAGGGCCCTAACGTGACTGATATGGTAGGGCACTCATCTACTACACGGCCGACCTGGGTTTGATTCCCGGCCCGGGTCCTTTGCCGGCCCTTCCCCGTCTCTCTCTTCCAACTCACTTTCCGTCTCTGCTTCACTATCCTGTCTGAGAAAAACAATTAAGGCTTGTAAAGCCCCCCCAAATCACATAGTCAGCAGCCCCCTCCTCTAGGTATGTGTGGCTGGTCTTCTATAGGTCGTGACCCGTTTTGGAATCAGAAAGGTTCAGTAATTTCCGAAGTACACTTGTCCTTTAGTACAGTGTCGTTCTACTGCATTTTCCTAAGGACATTGACCTTTTGTACAATTCTATTAACTGAATACCGTTGTATTGAAATCGCAGCACATCAATTGTGATTTTTCTGTAGACCTACAGAATGTGACAGAAGTGAGCACACCCCTCACATTTCTGACGATATGTAAGCATGTCTTTACATGGAACAAAATTAAAGAAATTTCAATGTGACACTGAACAGTAGCCTGCATACAACTTATATAAACTCTTTAATTTATTGTTCACTCACAATCATTCAAAATACATTCATTGATGTCTCAAAATGTACCTCTGAAAAATGTTAATAAACCCTTTGTTAAAAACCCATAAAGAGGATCATGATCTGCTTAGTCACAGTACATGTTGACATGCGTGTTTCTTTTGGTGAAGTTCAGCTTTTCAATGTTGACGGCAGTCATGCACCCCTAAACCATGTCAGTCCCACTGTCCCACACCGCTTGATTTTAAGCGTAGGACACTTTTCTTTGTACTACTCACTTCTTATCACCACCAATCATGTTGGACATCATCTAATGCAAATGTGTTTATCTTGGTCTCATCAGAGACAGAGTAAGGATATGGATTGCTAGGACCATATTGTGTGGTCTGATGACATCAGGATAATCAAATGTCAAGCGTGTGTGGTGTTAAAGTGTGTTGTACAAAGAAAAACGTCTGATACTGAATCAAGCATGGTAGTGACTGACATGGTTTGGGACTGCATGAATGCAGTCAACATGGGAAAGCTGACTTTCACCAAAAGAAATAGGTCAATGCAAATTGCCAAATCAAGAATGTACTGTTACTATTGAAGCAGATAATGATCTTTTGAATGAGATTTTAACATATGGTGCACTCACTTTTGAGAGGTACATTTTAAGACATTAATAGCTGTATTTAGAATTCTTTGAAGTTAACAATACATTGAAAATGTTTTACAAGTTGTACTGTAAGCTGGCTACTTTTCATTGTGTCAAAATGAAATTTCTTTAAAGTTGTCCCATGAAACTAAATGCTTACAAATCTGCAGAAATGTGAGGCATTTACTCACTTTTGTGACATACTGTAATTCTTAGGAAAAACTATATTATGCTGGAGCAGCTTACAGAATACACTTCATTCACAGCTCATAATGCAGTGTTTCCCATACATTGAGGAAACTATGGCGGCCCGCCATAGTTTAAATTTGGCCGCCATAGTTTCCGAAAATGTAAAAAAAAAAAAAAAAATTTTTTTTTTTTTTACTTTTTTTTTTACGATTTCCGTGTTTGTTAAAAGCGATTTCAATTACGATTTCCTTCGCATTTTCCTCCTGGAGTAAATACATCCTATAGAGAAAACCACAAGTGCTTGAAAGAGAGAGGGATCAAAAGCCTTGTCAAGTTGTTGTAGTTAACTTGGGTTTGGGAGCAATAAAAAAAAACCTTCCGAGAAGGGACAGTTGGGATGAGTTTACTAACACTCCCCAGGCTTTGTTTTACAGTTGTAATGAGTTAGGTGACAGGCCTTCATTGACAAGGCAGAGGAGACATCGGGCTGCATATAGAAATTAATGTGTAATGAATGTGAATATAGACATAAATGTGTAATATGTTGTTCAGCCCTTTTAATGGGAGGAATTTTGAAAAACTGGCCCTGTGACCAGCACCCCTCATGTAGAATGTGTGTGTGGGGAAAAGGCATAGCCTACTTAGACCCTTTTTGTTTATGCGTTAACAATTTCACAGCAATCTTAAATTCTTATCTCTGCTCCTATTTTGTTTTATTATTTTTTTCATTACATAGACCCCTGCATGTGTATTATGTAGCCTTATTTCTCAAAATATAAATGGCTGAAATGTAGGCCTAGGCCTATAGTTTCTCCATGCGCCATCGTCATACTGTACTCATTGTTTTGCCATTTTGCATTTATTTTGAATACCCCCCCCCCCCAAAAAAAGGCCCGTGAAAAGACCCCCCCCCCCCCCCCCCCCCCCCGGATAAAAAAAATCCCGGCTGCCCCCATAGTTTCCAAAATTTCTGTGGGAAACACTGTAATTGAATAAAAATGTATTAAATGCCAAAATATTTACTATTTTACTTTACAAGTTACTATTCATGAGTCATTACCACCTCTATTAAGTGTCGTAGTCTTCCGTATAGCTAACTTACTCACCCGTTATGGATTAACATGGTGTTGACCACTTCATGGGCAGACCATGAAGCCATTTAAAGCAGGGTAAGGTTAGCCAACAGTGGTGTTTGTTACTTTGTACAAATTATAATCACTCTTATGAATGATTGATGATATAATAAACTGTTATGCCCAACAAAACAACTATATTACCCCAACTATTATGTCAACAGATCATATTCGGAGCTCTTTAGCATGGCGCTGGAAAAAAGCATCTGGAGCTCATCATTCAGGATTTATTTTGTGTTTGTACAGGGAGAGCGATGAAGATAGAGACAGAGGAGGTGCACACACCAGCAGCACAGAGCCCTGCAACACCACCAAACCTCAACTGGACAGCAGCTGAGGACACAGGCAGCCATCTCCAGCAGCCCCAGCTCTACTCCTCTTTTCACTCTTTGAGTGCATTCCAATATGCAACCTTGCGTCCTCCACTGTGCTTGTGGCCTCGTACCAGGAAGTAATATGTCATGATGACATCGCTGACAACAGCCTTATATTTCGATATCTCGCACAAGCTCAATTGTAAACTCATTTTATCATTTGCAAACTGGATGGTGAATGAAGAATAGTCCCCGAAAAAATGTTTTTGGCTAGGCTGACAGCGGGGAAACTTAACTGTTTTCTTAACGGAGGTGGGGCATCAACAAAACGTGACGCCAGAAGCACAAGTGGACAACGCAAGGTTGCATATTGGAATGCACCCTTTAAGTCAAAACATCCCACAGACCGAGACCTCACACAGCAGCCATTGTAAAAATAAACATACCATACAGGGAACATAGTAGACGTTTCAGAGGTGGTAAGGAACCAAGATTCTCACAGATAAAGAAAAGGACAAAAAAAAAGAAAACAGAAACAAGAGGACACTGAGGGCTCAGAGAGAGTGGAATTTGTTTGCTTAAGGCGATAAACAAATGCCTCACATTTGCCTCTAGACTAATGCTGCGTTGACCAAATAAACCCTCTCTGAGCATAATACACACACGCGCGCCGCACACACAAGCACACGTGCACAAACACCTCCCATACATTAAAGTCCCACCAAAATATCATATTAGCTCACAACACAGAACTTTATTCTGTATTACTATTTTTACTCTCAGAAACACAAGATGAGTGAATTGAAATCAAACAAACAAACAAAAAAAATCTAACTCTGAGCTGGATCTGTTACTGTATTGCTATCAAACGCCAAGACCTCCTTCGCAAGCCAAACAATTTGTAGTGTGCATACAAAAAAAGTGTCCCATTAACACCACCTACCCACATCAGTCACAGTCTCTCACTTATTATAAAACACACACACACACACGCGCGCGCACGCACGCACGCACACACACACACGCGCGCACACACACGCGCGCACACACACACACACACAGACTACTGAAAACATTACTGCATATGAGAAACAAATGGGGAGCGGTATTATCCACAAAAACCTGTGCGATACAAGACACTCTTGACTGTCCATGATGTTTCCATACGTCGAGACAAGTTGTAGGGGAAAGAAAACCTTTGATGAACAATAACTACTTTCTTCTTGGTCATAAGCATTTAATTTAGTAGTAAGCACAGAACCGCTAAAATGTGGACACAGTTCTTTATCCAGTCTGTGAAATCATTTCACAAGGGAAGAGTGATCACCATCTACTCTTTTTGAAGTACACGGTAAAGAGGGGAGAGAGAGTCCCATCAACCCTTCTGTCCACAGGATACACACAACCAGGAGGAGACCTGTCTTTACAGTAATTTCTGTTCTGGGATTACATTTCGAAAGCCACTGACGCAATTTTTTTAAACGGTGAAGAAACCACAGTATTTCGTCCAGTCTCAACTCACAAGCTGAACGGCCTTTGCAAGCAGACGTTTTGTGTGTTTCATGTATGAATTTGTGTGTTCGGACGTTTGTGTGCATGTGTTTTGGTATGTGTGTGCAGGTGTGAGTGTGTCCTCAACGTACTCCGTTGTGTGTCAGCCTGAGCATGTCAATGTAATTTGCTTCGATCTTTGTGCGTGTGTGTGTTAGGAGTGGGAGGGGGCGTCCTCAAAGCTGATGATGCTGGACTCTTGTGCAGCAGGGTTCTGGCTGGAGCCGGTGCCGGTGGCTGGTGCGGGGGTGTCGCGAGAGGGCAGCAGAGGAGCGTCCGTCCGCACCTCGTCCTCATCGTCATCCTCCTCATCCTCCATGTTGGGCCAGGCAGACTGGTCTTCCACGCGCTTCAGCCGCTCATTCAGGGCCTTCAACGCCAGCTGTCTGTAAACCGAAACATAAGATGACTTTAATACGCCTTGTTGTTAGCATTACTTTCACTGACCAATCACACATACTGCAAAAAAAAAAAATGTCCTCTGATTAGCTTTAGGTAATTTCGAGCTATCTGCTGGCTGCTAGTTAATGACCAATTAGTGGCTAACCTAACCACTTGCCTTAAAGTAGTGTGAGAATGCATGCATGTCAAGTTTAGACAGACCAGGATCAGAAGTAGTCATGAAAGGGAAAAAAGGAAAGTCCACAAACAGTTGCTGCTCCATCAACACAACATTTCGACCTCTGCCTCCATCACGTGTCTTACAGGTGTCCAATACCTGATGAAGACAGGTTGTGTAACATTAAATTACTTTTAGCGAATGCTTTTATCCAAAGCGACTAACATATATCACAGGGTATTGGTTACAGTCCCTGGAGCAATGTGGGGCAGGGTGCCTTGCTCAAGGGCACTTCAGCCAAGGAGGGAGGAAGGGATTGGTAAGGGTGGGGATTGAACTCGCAACCTTGCAACTCCCTAACCATTACACCACAGCTGGTGTTAATAAATTGGGAGCAGCAACTGTGTGCTGACTTTCCTTCTTTTCATGACCACAATCTGAGCAGCTCATCTCTTACCTTCTCCTCTCTGCGTCCTGTGGATCAGTGCCAGGGAGGCTGATGGTGATGGAGGAGGGGGCCCCCACGTCATACCGCTTCACCATCTTCCTGCACAGCTTCATCTTGACGAGGGCCGCATGGACCAGGGTCGCCACCAGCCCCACGGCCGGCTGCAGAGCCTCCGGGAAGAAGGACGCAAAGGCAAAGTGGTCCGACATGTCTCCACGGCCCCGGCTGTGCCGCTGGTAGAACCGCAGGTACACCCATCCCACCAAGGCACCGTACGAGCAGGCGGCCAGAGGTGCGGCCGTCTCCAGGAGCCCGGCCAGCCGCAGCACCGCCAGGACCAGCAGAACCAGAGCCGGCGCCGCCTTCAGTCGCACCTGCGGCATGCGCAGCACTGTCGTGTCCCCAGCTGTCTGCTTCAAGGCAACCAGGACCCCGCCAAGGAAGCCAGGAGCCCCGTACATCCGCACGGCAAACAGGTAGTCCAAATCAAATGTGGCGGCGTAGGTGAAGAGGTAAGAGAGGCCAACCAGGACACCCGCTGAGACGTTGACGACGGCGAAGAAGATCAGGAGCTCCAGAGCTCCCCACAGGGGCTCGAGCAGGCGACCTGACACCATCACCGTGGCCACATTGACCACGACGCCCCAAATGTGACGCTCCACTACAGCATGCGTTATCAGTGTCCACACCCAAAAGTTCGGAGGAAAAAGGAATCCAGGTGTCACGCCAAGAGCGTACGATGTGTCCACTGCCCATGACAGAAGGTAAAGTAGGAGCACTGTTGCACAGATGGACTTCACTACTACACTGGTGCTGGCTAGTGCGCTCAGAAAGTGCTGACGGGCCACGGGTAGGTAGCGATTCATTATGCCGAGTGTTGTCTTCTTGCACGTCACCACCAGGAACTGACAAGCCCTTTCAAAGTTCCAGCAGCTACACAATGTCAACAGCCACAATGGCTAAAGACGTAAATGGCAGATCATGGCATCCAATTGGAGATGTGGGGTTTCATTCGCCAGGAGAAATAGCTATTAAATACTACGCCCAGCCAAATATTATTTACCTACGCAATTTATGCGCAACCTATTTCCCAAGATCGGACGTCGCTGACATGGCACATGTTGGAGTCGGAACAAACTTTTCAACGATGTTTGTATAGGATACTCAGCAACTGTAGCTATGTGTTCACACCTGTAAACTTTAAAGGAACCCTTATAACAATGGTTTACGGTTTCCACTGGGGACTGATATTTGGTCCAAGGTTGCTACACCTACAGATAACAAGATGACTTGCTGAAACGAGTATTTCGAAACCTGTCACTAATCATGAACAACTGTGTCCACTCCCTAACTAGGGTCAGAAAGCAACCCGAAAAGCAGTGATAATCTATGACACAATTTATAATTACCTGGCGAGAATATTTGATCAACAAACTACGTTGGTCATATCTGTCTTCCAGAATAACACTTGACAGGAAGATCAACCAGACAAGTTTGAGAAGACTGTTTGCTAGGTTGTGCTAACCTAGCTATTATGGCTAGCTGAACATACTTGGGCCAGCTGTCAACTAATTCACGGCATACACAAAATGTCTGAGCAGCACATACTACGTTAATGGCTAAAATAGCATATTGCTTTTGTTGCACTCTTTACGTAGCTAACAGACAAAGCCGTCTGTTGCGAAAAGAAAACTTTGGTCAGCGCAGCTAGAAAGCTAATGTTAGCTAGGACTGGCTAGTGTCAAGTGTCTGTTTTTTGATCTTAGACAGACTGGCAGTTAGCAAAAAAGTATGACACCTCGACCGACAGTAACTCTCAGAGTTGGCATTTGTAACACATACTGCATTTCTTTTCCGTGTCCATCGGCTAGCGTCTGTGTCGCAAGCAGACAGGGTTTCCAGGGTTAACGCCGTAGATATTTCCCCGTTGAAGCTCCTCCTTCCTCGGCTTTGACACCACAGGTTAGCCCGAGGATTTCCTGTTGCAGGCCGTCAAGGCAGGACGAAACCAAATTAACTTATTTTATACAGTGGATGCCACGAAACAGCGCACTTGGATGTGATTGTTAACTGTCAAAATTGACTTTCAGATGTGTTGATAATATTAACCCCATGACGCAATTGTCCTTATTTACCATCTCTAGCACTCCTCGTAGGTGGATTCTGCACTGAAGAAGAACAGTAGCAGTAGGTGCGCGAGATTTGCATACGTCATCCCATATCCAATCGACGTATGGGTGTCACAGGAAGACGGGAAACTATCAATGGGACAGGACAGGAATGATCACTAGTTTTTGCTGCTTCATATTCTGTCTATCTGAAGATATTCAACATGTCTGGGAATCACAGAACAAGAGTTAGGCCTAAATGTAAATTTGGCTCATGGAAGAGATTATTGGGCAATCTGAGCATTGGAATAGCAAAGCCTATAGGCCTACATTCAGGGGGGAAACAACCCACACAAAACTCAATTAAAGCCCTCGAGTCTATTTTGTTTTCAATGACATACAATGTTACACTGTAAATGATCAAAACATTGCAACACTTTGTTTTAGCATTTTAATGATGGATCACTTTCATGTGGATCAGTCTACATGACACAGGCCTTAATCTTAGTTGGATATGACAATGCTTTCATACGCTGTAATACTACCCAATTTATCACTATTAAAAGCAACAACCAGTTTATTTCTCCCAGGTGAAGTGGGTACAAATTCAATTTTAGTTGCTGCATAGTCCTTGGGTGCCACTGTTCCAATTCTGTAAATACACAAAGAAAAAGTTCCATTAAAGGTTGGGTTTTAATCTCTCTCTCTCTCTCTCTCTCTCTCTCTCTCTCTCTCTCTCTCTCTCTCTCTCTCTCTCTCTCTCTCTCTAGGGTTGCCAGATGAGTCTGATGATTTCCAGCCCAAAAAATACTCAAAATCCGGCTAGAAGCACAAAATCCCGCCCAATTCTATTGATTTCTATGGCAAAAATTGGACGGGTTTTTCTGCTAAATGCCATTTTTTTTACCGCACACGGCCATCCTAAGCAGCCCAATTGGGCGGGAAGCAGCCCAATCTGGCAACTCTCTCTCTCTCTCTCTCTCTCTCTCTCTCTCTCTCTCTCTCTCTCTCTCTCTCTCTCTCTCTCACACACACACACACTCACACACACTCACTCACTCACACACACACACACACACACACACACACACACACACACACACACACACACACACACACACACACACACACACACACACACACACACACACACACACATCATATGACCATGCATGCACAGATACGTTTTTTTGATGTTTTATGCTACTTTAACAGCACACAGTATAGTACTTTGCTGGCTACTGCTGTGTTTCCCAACCTTTTTGTCTTGCTTACTCTCTCAGCCTTTTTTTGACATACCATGAGTAGGCCCTACCCCCTCACTCATGCATAGACCTTTGACCCTAATGTGATATGCTCCATTCACAATGAAGTGTCGTCACAATCACTTATCTGCTATGCAGACAGACCTGTGTTACCTGAGTTTCCCCCCATGTTAAAATGGCGGTGCTCGTGGCAACACAATGTCACATGACATGTGTAAATAAAGTAGGAATAATGACAAAGCATTGGAGTTTAAGAACGCTTCGCCTCACCACAAGGTTCTACAGCATGAGACAAGTAGACTCTACTAGAATGGTACAATGTATCCAATTTTGTATTTTGTCATCAAGAGCACCACCTCCACGTTTTCCTCCATGTCTATATAGCGGAATGTTGACACTTGCACAAAAATGCTCGGATGCCAGACTTAGTGAATAATACTTATTATTACATTTTCCCACATACCCTCACTGTACTCACTGATGTACATGGTTGGGAATCATTGCCTGAGTGTACCCTAGAAACTGAATGTGAATGACATTTTCTATGTGAATGGCTTTTTCTTACTTTTGTATAATACTTTTTTCATCAGTGAGATGAATTCCTTTTATTGTGAAGAAGCACTCCTGCAACGGTACGGGCAGTGGATTCAGGAGCGTGATATCGGCAGTCAGTTTCTGGTTTACCTTCGGTATACCAACAATCTGTCAAAGGAAACGTCACATCATGAGTCTTCTCAGAAGTCAAGCACAAATGCAGACTCATCTACTGGATCATTACATTACATTACATTGCATTTGGCAGACGCTTTATAACCAAAGCGACTTTCAAAAGAGGACATAATCAAGCCAACATCACAAGCAAATACAAAGTGCACTGGAAATATACAGAACAACAAGTGCAGTTGCAAAGAGGGGTTAGTTTTTTTTTTAAGAGTAAATAAAGAGTAAATAACGAGTAAAGACACACACAAGCACACACACACACACACACACACACACACACACACACACACACACACACACACACACACACACACACACACACACACACACACACACACACACACACACACACACAAACTAAACCAGACATCATGTCAAGAGGCTGCCCAGGGGCTAGGCCAAGCATTATATGATCATATGATTGGATGTAGAAATAATATAGTTTCCACCTCAATGCTGCATGTATTACATGTAAACTTGGCAAAATGAAAATTCATTTCCACATTTGAGTTTAAATAATACAAGAAAGATTGGTTGTCATTTAGGATCTCCCCAAATCCCAATGTATGTTATAGTGTGTACAGCTTCAAAACAATTTCAGTAGGCCTGTGAAGATTCTTTTACTGAATCAATTCTTCCAAAGCAGTTAATGTCTAAGCAACAACAATTGGTTTTGGAGCTTATTTCCTCAAGGTATTCACCAGTTTTTGGTTGATTTGTTGAGGAACAAAATGTCAAGCTACAGAAAAGGCCAGCTCCTTATAGCCTAACTCCTTCGGCGGATTTTATACTGAAAACAGATTATGGCGGCTGAAAACAGCATTTTTATCAATAATATTTTAACCCCTTAGCGCAGCACTATCAGCTCTCTGTAATGTCATAGCAATGTTGTTATGATGTAGTTAAGCATTTTCAGCAAGTAAATAGGGTCGCCGGCGACCCCAGCTGCAGTAGGAGGCTACCAAGGCTAGGTTTTTTTTCTTACATTGATAAGCATCTTAGGTGAGTCCAGAACAATGGTTTTGTCAGTCTTGTGGAACTGCCTCGTTTCTGAGTCGATAAGAAGGACCTTGAGCTTGATCAACCTCTCATCTGTGATGGTGGGGCCGTACAGGGCATACTCCACTTTCATAGGGGTTGTGGTCTCTGTGTAGATAATCAAAACAAAAAGGAACATCAATTATCAAAAAAGGAAATCGAAAATAAAGCATTAACCCATTGATGCCTGATGTTGCGTTGCGTAACATTGGCCCTGACGCCTAGAGCTGCATTACGCAACATTCAGGCTCATGAGATTTGAGACAACTTTATTAAAAATCTCTGCTTGTTTGAGATGAATGACCACATTCTAATGAAAGATGAGGGTCTTAGCGTTTAAATGCAACTTAGTGCATATTTTTATGTGCTTCAGAAGCTGATATATTTAGGTTTTTATAAGCTGGATGCAGCTTTTCTTAAAAAGGGCTCAGGCATTCACCCTTTTTTGTAGGTGCCTTAGGCGTCTATGGGTTAACTAACATTAAGTATCCTTTCATGTCAACATGCAAAAACAATTGATTTGTTTTCATATGGCATGGTCTTTAAAACCATAATTAAATTCATGCCATTACATTAATATCTCCCAGATAAATGTGTCTTTTTGTCAGACTCACAGTTATTCATTTAGAATCGCGTTGTGCCACTAACCTTGAGCGGGTTCAATCTTGAGCTCTGGAGCATCGGCAAATCCACAGGTGTCTCCAATTCTTCCGTTGTAATTCAGTACCCGGGCATAGAACATCAGGAGAAAGGTTTTTGGAGCGGGCGAATTATTCCTGACAATGGCAGAGACCTCAAAGTCAGTGCCGATCATGGTTGACTTGGCAATCTTTATTTTGATGTGAACCCCGGGTTCCTCTCCCTTCTGCAGGAGCTTGTTGTGGTGCTTGGCCTTCTCATACACAGACCTCTCCTCCTTGGAGCCTGAAACACAGTGCAGTGCACACACCCAAAAGGATACAAGATCCATTACACTGTTTCTCAACGGCGGCGGTACACCTCCCCAGGGGGCGTTGGGGAGCTCTAGGGGGGGTTGGGCTGTTGAGAAGGATACAGCTGAGAGGGGGCAGTGCTTAGCTGCCATTGCGGGCCATAAGTTAATACTAAGGAGGTCATTGTCAGGCTTATGATGAGGTCAAGGGGGCGTTGGGAGGCTTGTGATGATGCCAAGGGGGCGTTTGTTCAAAAAAGGTTGAGAACCACTGCATTACACAGAATATTTGGAAATCTATTTTCCTGAGCAATTCATGAAAATGATATGGCATCAAGGCCTCCAAACGGTATTGCTTACTGTATATATACTGTACCATGTGACGTGATAGGAATGACAGGTGCCCTGTGCACTGTTTTTGTAGTGCCCCAATTATATATGAAATTCCATGAAATACTATCCCAGTACAACTATCAACCATTTTGGTAAAGAGTGGCATTAAAGTGGCCTCTGTATCCAGCTTCATTTGATTTTCAAATAAGAACAAAACATTTCAATAAAAACTTGTTTCATGGTATATCATGTATTGCTCATGGTCAAATCTAAAAAAAAACTATTTTTAGCCTTCATTTGTCAGTTGATGACCGTGTGTTTGTGTGTTATTCAAACATTTGGTAACATTGACGCTTTTCTCTGTAACCAAAAAGTATGAAATGTCTTTACAATTACCAAATTGTATTAATTACCAAAACAACTGTTCCCGTTTATAGGCCCTACACACAACTGAAGTTTAAATAATTCCAAAGAACATTTTATTGCAGCCTACCTTCAGGATATTTGTAGACGTTTGTAATGTCATTTCGTTCATCCTTGCCGACGGCCTTGGTGCTGATGTTACGACCGCACTCTGTGGTGTCTTCACTGATCTTCACAGTCTTGCCATTTTTCAGCCTGACCAGTGTCACAACGTCAGCATTCACTTCAGCGTACACAAACGGAGCATCGTATTTAATCGTCAGCTCACCCTCTTTGATTGCTGTCACCGGAACTGGCCCACAGCAGAAAATACCTGCGTGGCAGACCAATGGTTCATTACTCATACATACAATATAAATACTAAGAACCAGTTTTAGCTGTACAGAACACAGTACAGGGACCTAGTGTATTTTCAATGTCAATAGATACAAGTGTATCTTTTGCCTGTCATCACTGATGACTCATCAGGAGTGAAACATTTTGTGAAACAAAGCATTGTAATGCATGTTTCACAGTTAAGTTGGAAAAACAGATGGATGTTTCAATTTCAATAAATACAGCAAAAATACAGCCACTGCATCACAATTCATTACATTTCATTACATTACATAGCTGACACTTCTGTCCAAAGAAACAGTCCCTGGAGCAATGTGGGGGTTAGGTGCCTTGCTCAAGGGCACTACAGAGAGAGGTAACTAAAGGGCTCTGCATACTTAATGTGCACATTTTGGCGCATTTGGCGCGAGAACCATTAAAATGTGGCCGACCATTCATAGTCCAAAGCGCCATTTACAGGCTTTTGCTTGCATTTTCGGAAGTGTGCCCTCTGCTGTTCATGAGAGAAACGGCAGCATCTGTCGCAACTCGCAACGTGAGTTCTACAGATGTAGGCCTATAAAAATAGAAAGCCAAATACGGCTGCTGTAGGGCTGAACGTCTGACTTCTGACTTACCACAATGAAACATAGATTTTTTGTTGTAGCCTACATTGCCAGATCATTCCAAGACCATGTTAAAAATCGTGGTCGTTCCGCGATGCTTTACCGCCCTAGTGTGTAAGACCCCTTATGCAATGGCTTCCCCCTATAATTCAAACCACTTGTTCCCATTCATTACCATCACTGCGTTCTTGAGGAGTTGGGTCGCTGGCTTGCCAACCACCAAAGCCTTCTTTTACGTCAGGACGAGTCATCCAGCTGTCTATCCACACATGGAAGTTCCTGTGGACACAGCCACATCACACACAGCTCAGAGACTGATTACGCTCAAGTAGACATTTAGTGTGCAAATTGCGGTCTGTATGACACACTGTGCATCGAGAGCAGTATCTATGAGGCTTACCATATGGAGTCATCCCCAATGTCTTCACTATTGTCATCATAGATGTGCTCAATCAGGAGGTTGCCGTCAGTGTCGTGAGCTGAGCCAAAGTTGGTGACCACTCGACACGGGATGCCCAGCGATCTGGAGACTTGGATCATACATACAACAGAAAACATGTGTAACGGAGGCCAACTAGCAGAGTGTGGCGTGGAACGTTATAGTAAACCTCCCTCCTGAAGCCTCACTACAGTGCGGTAGCATTGGGCTATACATGGGTTCTAAATGTTTGTTTTCCCCTGACTGCGCGAAACTAACTGCGCACAACTCAACCTCTGATTGTTGGAAACCGCTGTCAGTCAACAAATTAGCTCACGTGGTTGGCTGCCAGTGTCTTGCCCCTCCTCACAACATCGTGTTTACAAACACATGTATAGGACCGACCCTTTAGCTCAGTGGTCTCGTACTGTGCCTCCCATTGCAGAAACCCGGTACGTTTACGAGGTGGTAGGTTCACGGCCCTGAGGGGGATGAGCTGTGCAGGAACACCTTGTTCACGCTGGTGCCGTTGATACGGGATGGGGGGTTTGGTTTAGTGGGGAGAGTGTAACGGAGGCCAACTAGCAGAGTGTGGCGTGGAACATTAGTGAACCTCCCTCCCGAAGCCTCATACAGTACGGTAGCATGGGGCTATGGGACTGGCCCTTTGGCAGAACCTGTACATACAGTATATGTACTGTATACGATATGATATAAATATGATATATTATCTATGATATGATATGATGTAATATGACATGAAATAATATGATGATATGAGGACATGATAAGATGTGAAATACGAGATTGTACTGTGTTTGGTGTGACACGGCGGTTGTGGTACCTGTGCAGGCCACTGCTGCAAAAACCCAGCATTGGCCATAGAGCACGGGCCTGCAGTTGGTGTCGTGCCACTTGCGGAGGATGTCTCCACTGCCGGTCCAGAAGGTGGGCTTCACTCCGAGGGAATAATCTCCTGACCAGTTCCCTGTCAGCACGCCTTTGTCATCAGAGCTGTTGATCTAAATGTGGGAGGAATGATGCCAGTGAAGTCTTGACCAAACAGTTACAATGCAGCGACAACTTATCTGGACCCTTTGCAACGTGTGTTACTATCAACTGTAAAGGTGTGCCGCATTTGTCTGTAAACATATTGTGCATGCAAGCTTTAGTCATGTGACAAGGCCCCGTTTTGGCGACATCAGTACACGTTTTGGTCAAGTTGCAATTTTCCAACCATTTCACCATTTTTCAATCGTCAAAGTATCTCACCATTGCACTCAGCACTCTGGTCACGTACACTGGGTCCCTTCTGTTTAAGCAGTCCTGATCTGCATCATGGATAAACTTTGGGTTTTCATCAAGGATCCTTAGACAAATGTCCAAAATGCCCGTCTCAAACTGCAACACATCAGAGATGATTACAAAATGAAAGTCATTTGACGAGACTTGCTGTAGGTACAGTGAAATACTTCGTGAAATTGTTTGTCTTTCGGTCATCTTTTTATATCAAAAAAATAGCATTTGAACAAGGGCGTGAAGTTTTTGGAATTGACAAAATCACTCAGTTTTATTACAACATTTGCATCAGTGTCTTTCACTAATATAATATAATATAATATAATATAATATAATATAATATAATATAATATAATATAATATGCAATATAACCTCTGTCTACTGTAAATACTAATATATTTGTTTTACAATGATTCTGAATATGCATTGACCTTTACTGTAAGTGTCAGGTGAGGGCTTACCTGACCAAAGGCCCATGGTAGCTCCTGAAATCGCGGAGGAGTGCCCCTATAAATGATACCGTCCTGCGAGAGCACATACTCCTGCCTCTCCTCGTCTTTCTCCATGAAGACAGCATCTCCTGTTAATTTATTCATTTAGAAAAAATGCATCTAAATAAAGAGAACTGCATACAGTGAATTGAGTTTTTTTTAAGAACAAACAATTTCCTGTCAGTGAAATGACAGGTCACTCTGATTAACTACTTGTCTATTGTAATGTCTACATTCTATATTTCCCTTATCTTCTGTACATGTTCAATGTCCAATGTTAAATGTTCATTTGTACTGTATTATTAATCACTTATTGTTACCAGACCATCACTGTTACCTGTCCTGTCCTGCACTTTATGTCAGTCTGTAAAATATGTCGGTCTTGTATATGTCTATGTCTTGGCATGGCATAGAGAGAAAATGTAATTTCTTGTGCATATGAAGAAAGTGACAATAAAAGCTGACTTGACTTCACTTACTTCTGCACCAAGGGTTGAACAGCATCACGAATTCACAGAGAGTGGTGGCATTATACTGTCCCACGAGAAGCTTGTATGTCCCGATGGGGGCATCAGCAGGGGAGCTGATGGTCAAAGACAGCGTTTGAGCTGTTGGTGCAGCCATGGTGGCGCTCCAGCAGCTCTTGTCTATGGCACTGCCCACATTAAAGGTTGTCCTCGTGCCAGTGTCCCGGGAAGGGATTGGACCTGTGAATAGATATGCAGTACACCGAGGCTAATGCAACCATATATTTTTTGGCGATAACTGGGGTTTCATTTTAAATACCTTAAATAGCCGATGTTGAATAAATGACAAAGCATTTATATATTTGACCAGAATAAAGGAATAAAATAGGGTGGGTATCATGTGACTCCCTCTCGTGCAGGCGCTCACGCGGTTGGGTCACCAAAGCTTAGAATGGTAAAAAGATGGGTCCCTTAAGATAAAGGTTGGGAACCACAGCCCTAGATAATTGTAGGGCACACTTGCTGTGTACAGTGCTTCTACCTGTTTGCACTGTTAGGGTGAGGTTCTCTGGTGGCTTCTGCGAGGCCTGGCGGAGGTGCAGCAGGACAGAGAAGGGCCTCCCTCTCCGCACGATCAGCCTCTCCTCACCATTCAGCTCCGTGTGGTGCTCAGTGTTGTTGGCCTTGCATTGCAAATCACACCGCTCAACATCCAGTGCTGCAGCTAGGGAACGTATGAGTACATCAGGAAGGAAGGCACACACACAACAGGTTTAGGATCACAGGTCAGAGGAAGGGATGAATTCTGAACAGCAACATTTTTATGAGGACAATAGTTTTGTTATTCTGCACTGCTTTTGTTTTCTGTCCTTTATGCCTCAAACTTCTATACAAATTTCCTCTGCAAATTTTCTCTTCATGTACATGGTTTCTCAGGCATGAATGTTACATGGTCGTCTAAAAAATAATAATTTCATTAGGGTGGGTCCCGTTGCAGTAAGCACTGGTGTTCGCATAGTGCGCAACATGCCTTTACATGATGCCAGGACCAGTCTGCAATGGTATCATGATTAACGACTCAGTTCTCATAACTCAGTAGTTCCAAGCAGAGAGGACGACTGGCCCATTTGCCCCGGGCCCAGGGACAGAGGGGCCCCAGAATTGGGTTCTCATTACATTGTATGTACTGGGTGGGGGACCCTTTCAGATCACTTTGCCCTGGGGCCCAGTGCAAGCTGTCAGCGGCCCTGGTTCCAAGGTTGTTTTTAAAAACGTAAACTAGCAACCTGAGAGATCTGGGACTACAGCCATCTCAGGTTGACTTTTGACTTTCCACTTCAAAGAAGTTTGTAATTGAGTTTGAACTAGCTTGGCTGCATTAGCACACGGCAGAACTTCCTGTTACTACATTCATGATGCGAACTGTTTTATATGAAATGCATGCTGACAAACTGTGTTCACTGCTAGGACTTGTCTGGCACTGAAATTAACGCTTTTGTCAAACTGTACCTTATCAGCAATTTACGTGTATCACCTTCTACTAAATGACTTGAAACATGTGCTTGGAAAGGGAATAAAACATTCTGGATCATTCTCTTCTCATTAGAGTGTGAAAAAACTGCCATGCTAAAACATTCAAAACAAACCAAGCCAGGGAATACCCAACAAATAATAAATAATTATATACATAATTGTTTCCCCAAGGGTCGCTGGGCATACTGCATATAAGCCCTGTGACATGCCATGGCTACTATATTTCATTCAGCTGCTGGGGAATCTAAAGTGGTCCCTGTTGCTCCAAGCAGTCTGTTAAAGGTAACAGTTTATCCGATAACTATTGCTTCTGGTCGCGCTCAAAACAGCTCTGTCACAGCATTTAGATAGATAAGACCTCCTGTCCATTTAAAAACAATATTTACAGGCAATGTTGTTTGCATATAACTTTCAATGTTTAGCAACACCTTATAATAACACCTTAAGGTGACAGGCTTATCACTTCAAAAATAAAAGTTGAAAATTTGAAACCGCTTTATTAACAGGTTCCAGCCATTTTGTACTATATAAAAACTGAAGAATGTCAAATGTTTTCCACATGCAACAAGAGGCACGCTTCATTCTGCATAATACTGTACCTTCCATTCCACCGGTGTGCTTGACTCCCTGTGCTATGTCTGTGTGTGTGTGTACGTGTGTTTTTGTGTGTGTGTGTGTGAGTGTGTGCTTCTCCACTCTCTATATAGAGGAGAACAGCTAATTTTAGCCCATGCCTACCCCCACACTGACCTCCAGCCAACTCACACGGAGACCAGACCACTAGTGTTTTGGATAACTAGTGTGACCAACTATACTTCTGCTGTTTTTACTATTTACGTATGCACTAAACATGCAATTCATGTGTGAAAACATGTTCACAGATATTGCATTACAGAGATATTGCAAAGTTCACTATTAAACATGAATAAGAACACAACAAGTGTAGATATTAATGCGTTATTATTATACTGTTTTGAGAAACCACTTAATAGGCCTACATGTTTTTTTGTTTTTGTTTATATACACAGTGTTGTGAGGAGGGGCAAGACACTGGCAGCCAACCACGTGAGCTAATCTTTTGACCGACAGCGGTTGAGTTGTGCACAGCTAGGATTGCGCAGCCAGGGGAAAATAATAATCTAGAACCCATCTATAGAAAAGCTTTGCTGGTATAATCGTTTAGCTCCTCCCTTACTTTCAGGTAGTGCTTGGTAACTACTATGGATATCAATTTCCATTTGCGGTAAATCTCATGGCTTTACAGTAGGCCTACACATTACACAAGGTCTATTCTTGACACTGGAGACGGTAAGGGGATGTTTTAGGTAGGTGTGGGGGTGTCGAAATATATGGCATGGTATTCACAATGTACTCCCAGTGAAGTGAATCAGTGTTGACAGATGATTCCGTCATGGGATTGTATTTCATCTCTGACAGCACTGTGACATTCATTGCATCAGTTGTTTTATTATGAATAACATATTGATATCAATAGATTGGAGCTACTGTACAGTGCCCTGCATTCAATTGCATTTTTGAATTACCACTGTGGGTTCTTTTTTAACTAGATACACTGTTTGGAATATAGCATAGTACAGGGATGTACAGTACATGATGCAGGTATGACTGTATGGCACTGCGATGTTAAGCTAAAAGTGAATAAAAATGTTACAGGTGCAGAAAATGCCCCACCACCCCCACTCCATGGTAGAGGGCTGGTAGGGGGTCAATATCTGGTGCCAGTTGACAGGTCCATGAGATGACAGAGAGATAAATGAGGCACGTAGGATGACATAATAACCATAGCATACAACACATGCAAACGTCCGCCTGAAATAAGGCATGAGGGAAGAAGGGTTAGTTTTTTTGTTTGCTTTTTTTTGTTGTTTTTGTTTTTTTATGGATTAGTGTATTAGAGAAGGGTTTAGTGCAGAAAAATAGTCCAACAGATGTTAGTGTAGTAAATAGTCATGAAAGAGAAGAGTCTTTACTAGCTCCTTGAAGGTTGCGAGAGATGGCCGTAGTCTTGTAGCCTCTGGTAGCATGTTCCACCACTGAGGGACATTTACCTAGGGGGCAAAGGGGAGTTTGATACATTCGGCTGCTGTAAAAGTTTGTTGTACAAAAACAAAATCTAGGACGTGGACGTCCCTGGATCACAACCTGGGTGGAAAGCCCAGTCAATAAGCTGCTGGAAACTTGCAACAAGTGTTTGAAGTGGTGTCTAGCCATTTTGTCCTGCAAGCTGCCCTACCAAACGTTGCCACATGCTGCAATAGCACCCCTAGGGGTTAGGTTGGTGTACTTTGACAAAGCAGGCAGCGCATACAGTGCTGTGCAAAAGTATTTGTCCTCTTACTTAGGGGCTGGTGACACATATGCAGACTTTTTAAAAATGCAGATATATTTTTGTATCCGTTTACATGTACACACAACAACAGACACAAATAAAAATCCACTGTGGCATGTGTGTTTTAGCCCACTAAATGCATACTCTAAAACTCCCAATGCATTTTCAAAAATATCAATTTAATAAACTGCTTGTTATAGCTTTATTGCATTCTTGTCACTGTCAAGCACAAATCAAAGAAACTTAAATGGTAGATCAGGGGTGGGGAACCTATGTCTCCAGGGCTGTGTACCAGGACTGTGCCCAACATAATTTCAATGTTCTACAGCTTCACATGAAATATAACACATTTTATAAAGGAATCTTCGAAATTACATTTGCTATAGAATTAAGTTATATTCAGGGGATTAAAAGAAGGTGGGGTCTGTTCTGAAGCTGGCTGCCTTCAATATAGGTCTAAAGTGGAGGGGGAAATCCTAAATTGTGTTCATAGTGTGGCCCTCGGAGGACTTTGATGACCTTTGGAGGAATTTGAAGTGCCCCTTGATGGAAAAGGTTCCCCATCCCTGTGGCAAATAGAGTTAACTTTCAAGTAAACACAAAACATGTTTTTTTCCACTTTATTATTACAATATTATTACATTTGGCAGACACTTGTATCCAAAGTGAATTACAATTGAGGACATACCGGTCCTACCTTTCTGAATATATTCCATTTCCCCTGGCCCATATTTACCTCCACCAACGAGGTTATGTGATCATCCAGATTTGTTAGGTATGTTTAGTCAGTCATGGATGAGTGGTTAGGGCATCGCATCAGACTTGTAGCCCAAAGGTTGCCAGGTCAATTCCTGACCCCCCAGGTTGGTGGGGGTAGTAATTAACCAGTGCTCTCTCCCCCATCCTCTTCCCTTTTTCCTCATGTAACCTTATTAATGTTTCAATCTCCCTGTCATGTAGCCTTTCTTTGTGTCCTTGCTCAAATTCCTTCATTTTTGCTTTCGATGCGTCTTCAGCCTCAGGCTCATTAATGATGTCGATCTTGTTTGCGTCTACTGAAAAGTCTACTTTGAAAAATCTTGACTTGTCAGTTGAACCAAGTGTGCACCAGTTACAGTATCTCCAGCAACAAAAATGCATCAACATCCAACTCAGACATTTTTGCTGTCTAAAGCCTACAAACCCAGGAGACTTAAGATAGGAGGGTTTACTGATGTCATAACAGCGTAGTATGGCTTGGCCGCGCGGGGAGTCACATTTCTTCTACTGGAGGCATGACGGTAAAGTGTAATGCCACTACCGCCAGGGTTGGAGTGTGGAACAGTCATACGACACTGTGAATGTTTGTCAGCTGTCCTTAATTAGCCCCCGCAATTACTGCTGATCAACAGCTGAAGTTACTTTGGCCACACAATTAACACTAAGAACCGGATATCCTCTTTCGACCGATTTTGCAAAGTTTTCAGATTTTCGGGAGTCACATTTTTTTATCTGTCATAAACTACGCCCACGCACTACAACGTGGCCAATGCATTATCCATCCAGTGGTTGCGAATGTTAGTGCCTAGAAGTGGGCGTAGCACACAGCAAATGCAATGCGATGCAATGCAGGAAATATGACGAGACTTGCTGTTCGTAGTAATAACTTCAGATAAACATCACAGATGGTTAAACTGTTGTGATTATCATTACCGAGACAGTTGATAGTTTACATATTTGTGGTGATTACCCCGCGGTATAGTTCGTTAGTCCTTATTTTTAGCTTTTAATGTGGTGGTTCTATGTTGAGTCTATAAGGGCGTTCTTGACGGCGTCTTTTCGACGAGGTTGAAAATTTGCTAGGCAGCGAGCATGCTCAGTGTGTCCGCGTGAAGCATCCTGGTTAGAATTTGCCGTTCACGACGCAGTTGAAGGGAGTGACCTCTGCGCGGCAGTAGTGTCACATGGCGTTGAACCATCGCGGGAACAAAAGTTTTGTAAGGCAGCCACGCAGTAACAAAAACCTACTGCGCTGGGCAGAAGACCTCCTCCATGATGTGAGGAATCTGCCGTGATTGGTGTTCATAGCTCATGTGATTCATGTGTGTGTAGTTGAACGTGCTTCATTTTCTACATGCTGAAATGCATTTCATGCTCAAATGCAGCATACTCAGAGTGGTATCATCCATATGTATGGTCGCACAACCCACTTACAACAGTAAAAATGAGAAACAAACCACCCTGTCGTCAGATGCTCCATCTTCGCCACGTTAGGAGTGTATGCCGTAGGTTACAAAACCAGTACTATTCCGCGAGCCGCCTGCTCGATGGTTAGAGTAGTGGTTGCGCGCCTGACTTCCATTCGTAAGGTCACCGGTTCAAAACTGCATCGAAACACAGGAAGTCTTTAGTTGCTGATGGTTAATGTGGAAACAGACCCGTTGCGAGAGACTTATCTTGTCTTTTATGTATGAAAGTGCACGAAACAGAGTGGCCTTTGTGGTTGGCGCGCCATGGTAAAGCTACATATTGAACACCTGGGTTCAATCCTCGCAGGATGGGTTGGCGCTGTTAAGTAATTTTAAAACGGTCCTATCTGAATGACGACTTTGGTCCCAAAACACAAAATGAATAGCCTAAAGTGAGTACTAATTAACTGAATTATTACATGGAAGTGAAGCCAAATCATCACAAATTTAACCAAGACTTGTACCATGATTCACTGAGTGGTAACCTATATCTCTACCACAAGACCACCCGATTTCTCTCCGAGATGCAGAGAAAGTCTCGCATTTCACAAGCATGTGCCGACGATGGTAAGCGCGTCATGGAATTAGCGCCATGATTATTTAATTCCACGAGAGGGCGCCCTGGTACACCCGCTGTCAAAATAGGTAGATCCACCCACAGACCTATAGATCCACCTTCTTTGACGCTGTTGAAATCTCGTCGTCCTGATGTGTCCAGCTTGGTTGCGACGCAGTTATCCCCTCCTTTTTATGACCAAGCAAATCACGTTTTGATCAAATCTTTTGCTGCGTGGTTGCAAACGAGCCTTATGGAAAGACAGCCGCTTTAGGCACGGCCTCGATCTCGTTGAAAGGCGGGGCTGCAATTTAATTCCTGGTCCTCCATTTGTGCAACTCTCCCTCTGTATACGCATGAACGACCATCCTGGTACTTTGCTCCTAAATGTGCGTTACGCCCCTTTATGGGGGAAAACAAACCGAATGTCTCATCAACTTACATGCTACATCGGCTACCCTAAATGAACACAGTACATGCTTCAGGCACGGCTGTTTGGCAATATTATTCGAACAGCCGGCAACACAACACGTTTTCGGCATGTTGCGCATGAACAACGCTTATCTACAGGTCCTTATCTTTCGTTTATTAAACCCCAATAACACCAATTGACTTGCATTGCCTGTTTTCCCCCACAAATGGGCGTAACGCACATGGAAAACGTCACGCCGTTCATGAACAGCGTGACGTTTTCCATGTGCGTTACGCCCCTTTATGGGGGAAAACAGGCAATGCAAGTCAATAAGTACATTCGACATGACATAAACGCAGACATGCACATGCAGACAGCAATGCATCCTGGATGAAAATGCTGCATGACGGTTAGATTTCCTGTCAAACTTCGAAATTTCGTCGACGTTGCGTTGACGAGGTGACATGTCACATGGTGTAAAACTATCGCGGGATGAATGCGGCTGCAGTCAGATCTTGCAACCTCTGCAGTTGCTTATCCCCTTCAACGCTCGTCGGCGGACTGCCTCCGAGGTCACGCGCTGTTACCGCCAGGTTTAGGTTTTTTTTTTATGTTTTTCCCCCCTGTTCATTCTGTCTTGTTTGGGGACCCTTAATTCCATGATTGTCCTCCACAGAATAGCAGCGCTCATCAGTGGCGGCACCTGGGGAGTGGGGCGGAGCGCTGTGGATAAAACAGAAGGCTGACCACAGATCACTCTCCTTCTCCGAGCATCCGGCCTGTTGCCTACTTCCCGGTCGTGACTGCAGCTGTAGCCCACTTTTTGCATTTTTGAAAGCCATTGTCTTTTTTGGTCGCATTTTGTGCTTTTTCTACTTACAACTGGGGCGCGGCCCCTTATTTTTGTTCGTTCATACCCTAGACATTTGCATAGGAGCTCGGCTCCTCTTTTGTTACCCCCTCTCTTTTTAATAAATATCTCTTATTTCATACCATTTTCCGATTTTGAGTCCCTTTTATGTTACCACCTGTAACATATTGGGCGCTCACCGGGATATAGACCTAGACATCTCGCATCACCTCGTTTTTGTAGTCTTGTTCGCATTTTGGCCGTGCTGCATTTTTTCCCTGTGGTGAGTACCGCTTTTTGGGCTGGGTGTTTTTGTTTTCCCTTCTCAAGTCGTTTTTGTGGCTATCCCAGGAGGGGGCTCCCTGAAGCCTCGAGCTGGGTACGCCACAGAAGAAACGTAGTTAGTCAGGCTCTTGTTTTCTCTCTGTTTTTTAGAGCAGGATCAGAGTAGGACCCACCCCTGCCCAGGTGTTTTTTACTCGCCACTTGTCCCCCCCAACGCATGAGCCAAACTGCCTGTTTTTTTTCGGGAAGTCTGTTTTTGTGGTCCTGTCTGCACATCCGTGCTTGTCTTAATTGACCACCTGTTGCTACTTGATCGTAGCTTGTTTGTAGCTCCATTTCAACGCCCCTATTTGGCCTTGACTTGATGCTACTTGGCTCGGGAGCATTTAGTTAATCTGTGTGCCTGTTAAGTTGCCGGTTTGTTATGCACACTCGAATTGTTACGACTATCCGTGATTGATCAGCTGTTCGTTATCATTAGTAATCATGGCCGCCATCAAAGGTTTTGTTGAATCCCCGTCACGCACTAAACTGCATCGTTTTAGCAAACCCGAATTGTTGGAAGTGGCAAAACAGTACAACATCGCGTTAGACACCGAGGAGCAGAAGACCAAAGATAGTATTGAAAGGAAACTCTTCGACGTCTTCGCCGAAACTGGGGTATTGCCACCTCGTACGCCAGTCAAAAACACATCGCCGACTTCTCCCTCCGCTCCGCATAGTCCCTCTGAAACTATCCGTCAGCGAGAGTTAGACCTCGAGCAGCGACGTTTAGAGTTAGAGACAGAACTTGCAAAACAGCGACTAGAGTTGGAGCGTGACCGCCTAAAATTAGAAGCGGAAAAGAGCAAAAACAAAACTGTCTTTGACGTGGCGAAGAATATCAAATTGGTGCCCCCCTTCTCGGAGACTGACGTTGAGAGGTATTTTCCGCACTTTGAGAGGAATGCAACTAACTTTGCGTGGCCAAAAGATCAGTGGGCCTCTCTCCTCCAGTGTGTTTTGACTGGGAAAGCCCAGGAAATTTACTCGTCTCTCCCAGTTGCGAATAGTGTCATCTACGCCGATGTAAAAGATGCCATTCTGCGCGGTAACCAGTTAACCCCCGAGGCGTATCGCCAGACATTCCGTAAGCTTTGAAAAAAAGCTGATCAGACATACAGTTGAGGACGATATTATTAGCCCCCCTCCTGAAATTAGACATTTCTCTTGATTTCTCAGTAAGAATGACCATTATTATTGTTTCTGTTATTCTGGAAACAAATACACTGATGGAGATAATGTTCAATGAGTTGAATTTGGATTTTTCTATTGTTACGATGAGTTTAAACAAAAAAGGGCAAAAATGACAAGGGCAAAATTATTAGCCCCCTGATCATTAATAGTCAATATGGCGGCATTTATTAACCAAAACTGACAACAGGCTCTGATAAGTTGCTACCTAGGTTGGCACATGCCCCACTAGGGATTTTGGCCCATTTCTTCACTGCAAAGTGTTCTAGCTGGTCCAAATCTCACGGATGCTGAGCATAGACATTAACCATTGACTCTCAGTGGGATTGAGGACTGGACTATGAGCGGGTGATTCCAATATCATGGTTTTAGTGTCCTTGAAGAACCTCTGAACTAATCTAAATGTATGCTTTGGGTTACAATGTTGTTGGAAGACCCAGCAATCCAGATTCAGACCCAGACTCCCTGTGTCTGAGGCTGAATAACAGACTAAACTTGATGCCCCGCCACTGTGTGTAACTGTAGAAACTGCTTGGCCTCATTAGACCAAAGAAGCATTGGACACCTGCCTAGATGATTGTTATTGACCTGGCCTCACCTGGAGTTTTTCCCCCCACCAAGAAAGACAGTTGTTAGGGCTTGTCATCATATTGGGCTTTGGGGCCATCATCACAGAAAAACCCCTTTACTAAAGGCAGTGCATATCAGAGTGTTATTGAGCTTTGCCTGTGAACATTTGAAAGTCAAAAATGAGTTTCGAACATCTCTGCTTTCATCTGATGATATTCAATTGCACCTGCTTTGATGCATGCATTCTGCTTCTGTCAGGTCAAGAAAGGGATAGGCCTTGAATCGTTATAAGATGGTTTCCACAATTAAACATGGTGGTGGATGCATCATTCTGTGGCAGCCTCAGCCACAGGAAACCTTATTTGGGTGTACGGCACTATAAAAACTGAAAATTATGATAGAATGTGGAAAGTGACCTTGCAAAAATATGCTCATAGAGGGAGCTAAGATCTTCACTGGATCTTTCAATAAGATAATAACCCAAAACTTGCATCCAAAATAGTTCAAATGTTCCTCAAGGATACTAAAACCATGGTCATGGAGTGGTTCAGACCTCAATCCTTTAGATAGTATTTGACTAGTGCTGAAAATGAATGGTCATCCTCAACATCCATGCCATTTGGACCAGCTTAACTATTTGCGATGAAAAAAATGGGCCAAAATCCCTGGTAGGACATGTGCCAACATAGTTAACAACTAATCAAAGTGCCTGGTGTCAATTTTTGTTCATAAATGGCACTGTATTGACTATTAATGATAAGGGGGCTAATAATTTTGTCCTTGCCATTTTTACACTTTTTTGTTTAAACTCATTGTGAAAATGGAAAAGTCCAAATTTAACTTATTGGATACTATCTCCATGGTGTATTTGTTTCCAGAATAACACACATTTATTAATAATGATCATTCTCAATGATTAATGAAGAGATATGTCTAATTTCAGGAGGGGGGCTAGTAATATCGTCCTCAACTGTATGTCGAGTTTGGCCGGAAGAAGGAAACTTCGTTTGATCGTTGGTGTGCTGTAGTCAAAGCAGATGACCGAGCAAAACTACGCGAGTTAATTCTACTCGAGGAATTTATCAACTGTTTGCCGCCTTCTGTTGCAACACATGTCAGCGAGCAGAAACCAAAGACTCTGTCCGTTGCATATGTCCTGGCGGATGAGTACACTCTTAGGGTCTTTCTCAAATTCAAGGCCAGTGTCCTTCCAAGTGTATCAGCCTAATTAGTCACGCCCAGTGATTGGATACTTTTTGGTGAACTCTACAGAATATCCAATCACTGAGTATGACTAATAAAGGGTATCCAATCACTGGGTGTGACTAATTAGGCTGGTACACTTGGAAGGACACTGGCCTTGCATTTGAGAAAGACCCAATGTCATCAGGACCGTGCCTATGCCAAATATCGCTCATCGTCTCCTGTGTCTAGTAATCGCAGTGGCACAACGTCGCCGTCTGTACCTTCTGATAAGCCAGGCTGTTTCTACTTCAGTAAACCTGATCATGTCATAGCTGATTGCCCTAAATTGAAGCGCAAACGTGTGAGAGATGCTACCACTAAGAGTGCTGGTTTGGTGCACTCACTTCAGCCCCTACAGCGTTGTTCCGATAATGTCACAACCGTAGACGAGTCGTTGTATGAACCATTCCTGTTAGAAGGTACCGTGTCCTTGTCCGGTGCCTCTCCAATGCCAGTACGCATATTACGCGACACCGGTGCGAATCAAACTATACTTCTACAGGGGGTCCTGCCATTGTCAGCGCGCACTGCCACAGGCAGTAGTGTGCTGGTTCGTGGCATTGGAAAGGGGGTATCCAAGATGCCCCTCCACCGTATTTTATTGCGGTCTGACCTTGTTAGTGGCGAAGTGACTGTTGCTGTCCATAACTCTTTGCCCGTCCCGGGTGTCACACTATTGCTGGGTAACGACATTGGCCGCGGTAACGTGTTTAGCTGTGATGCGCCGCTCGAAGTAGTGACCACACCGTTGGTATCCGATACGCCCGATCAATGTGAGCGCGAGCATCCTGATGTGTTTTCCGCCAATGTAGTGACGCGTGCCCAAGCTAGAAAGACTGTCGAGTCCAAGGTGGACCCAGACGTCGTTCTAGCTGACACATTCATGTTGAAGCCAGAGGCGTGCGTTAGGCTCAAGGAAAAAGGTCCTAAAAGCAAAATTGTGTTAGACCCGGCAATCCCGAAATTACTGCACGACGGCCCTGACTTCTCGTTGTCCCCATCTGAGCTGATTAAGCAGCAGAAAGCTGATGATAGTCTCGTAACCTGTTTCGATTCATTGTGTTCCGATTCGGAAATAGGCACCATCTCCGAGGGTTTTTACCTACACAATGGTGTCCTCATGAGGAAATCTGAGGACTGTCCGTCGCCAATCCTGCAGATAGTGGTACCGTCCAAATACCGCTCCGCCATCCTGAGCATGGCCCATGATGGTCTCGCTGGCCATAGTGGCGTAGGTAAAACGTATGATCGTATTCAACGGCATTTCTTCTGGCCAGGTGTCAGGCGTGACGTAGCAGAGTTCTGTAGGTCTTGTCACCCCTGTCAACTTGCTGGAAAGCCCAACCAAATAATACCACCTGCGCCCTTACACCCCATCCCAGCTGTAGGCCAGCCGTTTGAGCGCATAATTATAGACTGCGTCGGTCCACTCCCCAGATCAAAAAGCGGCTACCAGTATCTGCTAACCGTCATGTGCACGTCCACTCGCTACCCAGAGGCTATTCCCCTCCAGAAAATTACCACCAAAGCTATAGTGAGGGCGTTGCTGCGGTTCTTTTCATTCGTTGGTCTTCCACGTGAAATTCAGAGCGACCAAGGCAGTAACTTCATGTCCAAAGCGTTCGCCAAGGCTCTCCAGTTACTCCAGATCACCCACCAGGTGTCCTCAGCGTTCCATCCTGCCAGCCAGGGCGCATTGGAGAGGTACCACCAAACGCTCAAACGTATGCTCCGTGCGTTCTGTCTGGAGACTGGAGCGTCTTGGGAAGATGCTGTGCCTTGGTTGCTGTTCGCCTCTCGTGAAGTGGTCCAGGAATCCACTGGTTTCAGTCCAGCCGAGCTCGTATTCGCCCACCAACTGCGCACGCCACTGACCGTGCTTAGCGAGCGTTGGATTGGTGTTGCTCCGCCAAAAAGTCTGTTGCAATTCTTGAGCGACTTTCGCACGCGCCTGTGCCACGCTCGTGCTATCGCTAGAGCCAACCTTGATAATGCGCAGAACAAGATGAAGCATCGGTTCGATCGAAAAGCCCGTAGCCGCAGCTTCGCAGCTGGCGACAAAGTTCTGGTGTTAATGCCTATCCCAGGGTCTGTATTCCAGGCCAAATACCGCGGTCCTTACAGTGTCGAAAAGAAACTGTCTGATGTGGATTATGTGATTGCTACCCCTGATAAGCGCTTCAGCTCTCGCGTTTGCCACATAAACATGCTGAAGCCTTATCACACTCGTGCGCCGCGTGATTCACCTGTTGTCCTACTCTCCGCAGTAGCTGAGAGTGAGGATGTTGACACGGCCCCCTTGCGCTGCATTGTCCAGGGCCGACTAAAGAATTCAGAGATGTTGGCAACGCTGCCAACCCATTTGTCGCATTTAACTGCAAAACAACAAAGTGACATCGTGTCGTTAGTCAATGAGTATCCGGAGATATTTCGTGACGTCCCCTCTAGGACGAATGTACTACAGCATGACATCGATGTAGGGAGTAGTCTCCCAATTAAACAGCATCCATACAGGGTCAATCCGACGAAGCGTGCCATTTTACGCCAGGAAACCGATTATCTCCTATCCAACAAGCTGGCCGAGCCGAGCGTCAGCCCGTGGAGTTCGCCTTGCCTTTTAGTCCTGAAGAGCGACTCTTCATATCGGTTCTGTACAGACTACCGCCGTGTGAACGCAGTCACCGTTCCCGACAGCTATCCAATGCCTCGGGTCGATGACTGCGTTGACCGGATCGGATCCGCAACGTTTGTCTCCAAATTAGACTTGCTGAAGGGTTATTGGCAAGTGGGCCTCACCCCCAGAGCAAGACTAATTTCTGCCTTCGTGACCCCTGATGCGTTTTTGCAGTACAATGTCATGGCATTTGGCATGCGTAATGCTGGTGCTACATTTCAGCGTCTTGTGAATCTAGTTTTGTCCGACGTGTCTAACTGCGATGCCTACCTAGACGACGTCGTTTTACATGACCATGGTCTGAACATTTGGCTCGGTTGCATGATGTTTTTAGACGGCTCTCCGCAGAGTCCCTCACGGTCAACCTAGCTAAATGTGACTTTGGGAAAGCAACCGTTTCCTACTTGGGTCGGATAGTGGGTGGTGGCATGGTTCGCCCTGTGGCGGCCAAAGTTGAAGCCGTGCAAGGTTACCCTGTACCCGGTGACAGGCGTGCCCTGCGCGGATTCTTGGGATTAGTGGGTTACTACCGCTGTTTCTGCAAAAACTTCGCCGCTGTCGTTTCACCACTCACTGACTTGCTTAGTCCGAAGACCGCCTTCCTATGGTCCGATGAATGTCAGAAGTCTTTTGACAATGCCAAAACTCTCTTGATGTCAGCGCCTGTCTTGGTGGCGCCTGACTTCTCCAAGCCGTTTAGCCTTGCCATCGATGCGAGTGATACCGGCGCGGGAGCTGTCCTCCTCCAGCGTGCTAAAGAGCACGAGCACCCGGTCTGCTTCTTCTCTAAAAAGTTCAACCGTGCGCAGCGCAACTATGCCACGATAGAGAAGGAAGCCCTGGCGCTCGTGTTGGCCATTCAGCACTTTGAAGTATATTTGGGCTTGTCATCACAGCCGATCGTCGTTTATACAAATCACGACCCACTTAAATTCCTGAACCGCATGTTCAACAGCAATGGCCGCCTCATGCGCTGGAGTTTACTGCTCCAGCCCTTTGATCTCCGTATCTCTCACATTCGCGGAAAGGACAACGTCGTACCCGACGCCTTGTCCCGAGCTGTGGCCTCTGACGATCATCTCGATATGGCATCTTTGTCCTGTTAGTCTGTCGACTAATTTCAAATGCCAACCGTCGCTATTTAAATATCTGGCAGCTTCGGCTTGCCTTCTCGGGGTCAAGGTCAAGCCTCTTGTCCCCTATTACGTCATCAGCATGTCTGTTTTGTGTAATGTCGGCTGTTGACTTTTATGTTTATGGTGGCGGGTTTGGGTGTACACTATAAGTGTAAAAAAGGAACGTTTGCCTGTTGGTGCATAGTTTTATGCATTCCTTGCATGTTACTATGCACACCCCATTTCTTTTCTGTCCACTCTTCTTTTTTTTGGCGACTATAGTCTCCATTTTGTGGTGGGGGTGTTACCGCCAGGTTTAGTTTTTAAAAAAAAATGTTTTTCCCCCCTGTTCATTCTGTCTTGTTGGGGACCCTTAATTCCATGATTGTCCTCCACAGAATAGCAGCGCTCATCAGTGGCGGCACCTGGGGAGTGGGGCGGAGCGCTGTGGATAAAACAGAAGGCTGACCACAGATCGCTCTCCTTCTCCGAGCATCCGGCCTGTTGCCTACTTCCCGGTCGTGACTGCAGCTGTAGCCCACTTTTTGCATTTTTGAAAGCCATTGTCTTTTTTGGTCGCATTTTGTGCTTTTTCTACTTACAACTGGGGCGCGGCCCCTTATTTTTGTTCGTTCATACCCTAGACATTTGCATAGGAGCTCGGCTCCTCTTTTGTTACCCCCTCTCTTTTTAATAAATATCTCTTATTTCATACCATTTTCTGATTTTGAGTCCCTTTTATGTTACCACCTGTAACACGCGCCCATGAACTGGTTGGTCAACAACTCACTCACATGTGTATATGGGTCTTGTCTCACACCTCTACACAAGTTTGCGCAGGTCCCCACTTCAGCTCCTCCTCACTGCCTGTCCCCCCACTCCTCACACGTGGTGTGTTAGTAGAGCAAACCGGTGCGAGCTCATCGTCTCGTTCATATTTGTGGCCGACTGCAAATGCGCTGTATTTAATAACACCCACATCGTGACAACAAGTTCTCGCTCACGTGCTTCCATCAACGTTGGTCGACAGCAACAAAGTCGTACGGGGCTAATTGGTGGTGTTGGGGTTTAATAAACGAAAGATAAGGACCTGTAGACAAGCGTTGTTCACGCGCAACATGCCGAAAACGTGTTGTGTTCCCGGCTGTTCAAATAATATTGCCAAAGAGCTGTGACTGAAGCATGTAGGTCTACTGTGTTCATTTAGGGTAGCCGATGCGGCATGTAAGTTGATGTGAGTTTCGGTTTGTTTTCACCAATAAAGGGGCGTAACGCACATTTAGGAGCAAAGTACCCGGATGGCCGTTCATGAGTATGGCTCTGGTAATAGCTATCTGCTGTCAAGGAGGTTGGTGAGAGGGCAAATATCTGGTGCCAGTCAACAGATTCATGAGATGACAAGAGAGATGAATGAGGTTTCAATTAAGCAATATGACCTGAGTGGGTGAGACGACATTCACACCCGGGAGGATGTCAGTTAACACCTGACTGCAAGAGTCATATTGCTTGATTAAGGATATATTAAGATAGACCTGCATTCTATAGATATCATGCTACACCAGTGTTTCCCAACCAGGGGTACGTGTACCACTAGGGGTACGTGAGCACACTGCAGGGGGTACTTGGAAACATGTAATTTTATCAAATACATGTAGCTCAGTTACATTGGGATAGAGAAAGCGGTATAGAACTTGACTTAGGGGGTACTCATGGCGCAACGAAAAGGCTTGGGGGTACACAAGACAAAAAAAGTTGGGAAACAATGTGCTACACCACTCTCTTTATCAAAGACTCTCGTTCCCTCCCGGCTGTCTTCCAAGGCTGCTAGTAATAGCTATTTGTTGCCAAGGAGCTTGGTGAGAGGGCTAATATGGTGCTAGTCAACAGGTTCATGAGATGAGAGAGATTAATGAGGTTTCAATTAAGCAATCTGACCCGAGTGGGTGAGACCACATTCACACCCGGAAGTATGTCAGTTAACACCAGACCACGGGAGCCATGTTAATTAAAGAAAAGACATTATGAAAATACATTCTAAATGTAGCAGAGTGGAGATTTTGTAGCCTAGCGCAGCCAGACCCGTACAGCAAAAAGCTGTACCAGGGTCTAGGAGGGCTGGGCGGCAGTGTGGGCGGGATAAACGGTTGCTTCAGCACTCAACGTCACGCAATAGGATGGTGGAACAACCAATCCCCACACACTTCTGTGTAACGTCACAGCTGTCTTTCACAACGTACACGCGACACGCCTCTTTGTAGGTACAGCGGCAACTTCGAGCCGTCGTAGCAGTGAATTCGTGTGATGACCACAGCCACAAACAAGTTTCCTAATAAATCGTGTTTTCACTTATACAGTTCAAAAATGCATCGTTTTCAACCACATGGCCCTCCTTGATCAATCAGCGAAATGTCGAGCAATGTGGGGCTTGTTAAATGGTTATATTTATGATTGTTGTCAACATGGCATGTTCGGTGTTAGCTAGCTAGCTGTATACCCATAACTAATACATGGCTAGCCGCTAGCTCGGTAGACTAGGTGTCATTCCCATCTATTTAGTAAGCAACTTACAGACTTTCAAAGCTCCCAAATGTCTCGTTTTTAATTACATGGATCTTATTAGAATTTGGGGCAGGCATATAATACAAGGCTGGATACCTAGCTCTGTTATTGACGACAGGTTAGCTAGACACTAGCGAGGGCCTCTTTGTAGGTGAAGCGGCAACTTCCAGCCGTCGTAGCAGTGAAAGCGTGTGATGACCACAGCCACAAACAAGTTTCCTAATAAATCGTGTTTTCACTTATACAGTTCAAAAATGCCTCGTTTTCAACCACATGGCCCTCTTTGATCAATCAGCGAAATGTCGAGCAATTTGGGGCTTGTTAAATGGTTATATTTATGATTGTTGTCAACATGGCATGTTCGGTGTTAGCTAGCTAGCTGTATACCCATAACTTTCCCTGATTGTCGCTCCCAACGCAGGACGCTCCCCGGTCAGCTCGCTCCCACTATCCAGACTATCGATCCCATCTATTTAGTAAGCTACTCGTAGACTTTCAAAGCTCCCAAATGTCTCGTTTTTAATGGCATATGTCTTATTAGAAATTGGGGCCGCAATTTCATTCTACACCTACAGTAGTGGTCTGATAATAGCGTGTGACTATCTGGTTCTGTAAAAGGCTCAACTTAGCTTACCGAGCTAGTTTAAAACATCGAATGATCAAATGGTAATGTGTTGAGATCTATTTGTGTCCGATAGGTTCATGGTGTATTATTACATCAATCCATGTCAGCCACGAAATGTATTATCATCCAGGCTTTTTAAATTAAGTAAACACTTTCGTGCTGTACATAGCACGGACGGACAGCATGCTTCTTCTTAGAAAGTTTCCTGTTTACTAGGTAGCCCGGCCCCCCTCGCGATTTGATTGGCCCTGTCATCGGATAACTTCCAGCCTCGCAAAACGACCGGGGTCCGCTAGACTGCCCCCGGGAGCAAATTCAATTTGCGGTCGCTAGGGGCGTCTAGATTTCTAGGCTAGAGATTTTGATTACCCAAGGTAATTACTAACTTTTAATATTAAAATGCACGACTACGCCACTAGAGGGAGATGTTTTGCCCTCTAGAAATTTGAATTAATGCACAAGGCACACAGGTTCGTAAGGACAGACACAGGAAGTGCGGGAAAAGGTAAATCTCTTTTTATTCATACAGGTTCTATTTTTATAGAAGTACCTGATTCCTTTAAAATGACGATAATGCAGACATGAATGCCGGACTAACAGAGACACAACACGGTTACAGAGCACACTGGGTCAGCCAGATTGTATCCTTTGCCATAGACTGTTTCCACACCCCAATAGCCAGAGGCTGAAATCAACCCACCCCAATAAACACGGCAAACCGTAAATCAAATAAAGAAGGATAAAATGAGCAAATATTGTCACTGCACACCACACTGGTGCCAAAGGGGCACTCTACGCTACAGCACCGCAAACAATTTAAGTTATGGAGTTGGATCATCTTGGCGTTGGTTAGACTAGACCTCCCATCGTGTGGTATAACTCGAGATGACAATATTACAGTTGATGAAACAAAACAAAAACAAACGAAAGGAAAACTATATTCACATGCCCACAGTCACTCCCAGCTAACAGGCTGATCCAAGTTTCAGCACTCAACTCATGCGCCGAGGCTACCACCAATGCAATACGGGCATTCACACAAACGGGCACTCAGCGCACACACATTCACTCGAAACAAAACAGCAACCCGTCGTGGGTATTCATGGATGTGGGAATCCTCACCACCAATATGACGAGGCAGGCACGGTCTCTAAGGGGCAGAGGAACCAGCAGGCAGACGAGTGCACCAGCTCGATGCCGAATGCATCAGAGCCGAAGGCCCGCAGTTAGGATCAATACTGTTGCGCTCTAGGGCCAGCAACGCATTCCGCTCTGCTTTACGCAACAGCCACCTTTGCGCAAAGCGCGGATTCGCTTGGATTACCAAGCGACAAAAGCCAGACCCACTGGCAAACTGGCCAAACATTAAAATCTGCCACCTCCTCAGAGTAGACCATGCCTGCTTTTAAAGGATTACAGAAGTCTGCAATTGGTGCCCACTTGGTCACATGGGTACCAGTTTAAAGGAGCAGACTCCATTATGCTACATAAAGATACCATTTGCTACGCCAATCTCTTTATCCAAAACTGCGCCAAAGTCCAAAATACTGCAGTGCAAATACAAATGACGCGCCTGATGCCACAAACCAAAGACCTGTTCATGTTTGCTTTTACAGAAGACAGAACTATTTCCCCTATTATTCACACAATGCCAAAAATGCTCTACTTCTCAGCAGCAAACCATACTTTACCAAAATGCCATCATTCCAATGCCTTATTTACAAAACGGCAACATGGAACCAATATAACGCATAGTAGTTATCCTACAATGACTGGCGAAAAGGCGACACCCCTTCCAGTGCCCCACCTGCCAGCAAAAACCTGGCAGTTTGAAATGTGGATGATAATAGGTGTGATCGAGATACCGTAATGGCTACATCTGCAATTAGGTGCTGTTTCCACGTAGCAGGATATTTTTTTAGCAGGGTATTTTTTTCTCCTGCTAGGTGGAACGCAACATGTGGATAAAAAAAATCCTCCATTGTAACAAATGCGTTTCAGACCCCTAAAAAGGATATTTTTTTCTCCTGCTATTTTTTTCTCCTTCACCTGGATTTTTAAATATCTGCTACGTGGAAACGGAAGGCCAAAACCAATGCAAAACCAATACAAGCAGGAGAAAAAAATATCCACATATAAAAATATCCAGCTACGTGGAAACGGCACCTTAGACAGCAATGAATTTTGGATGAAAATGTTGCATGATGGTTAGATTTCCTGTCCAACTTGCGCCGACCAGATGACATGTCACATGGTGTCAAACTCTCGCGGGATGAATGCGACTGCAGACGGACCTAGCAACCCCCACAGTTGCTTATCCCCGTTGATGCTCGTCTGCAGACCGGCTCCGAGGTCACACGCCCATGAACTGGTTGGTCAGCAACTCACTCACGTGTTTATATGCGCCTTGTCTCACACCCCTACACTGCTCCCCACTTCAGCTCCTCCTCTCCACTTGTCCCCCACACCTCACACGTGGTGTGTTTGTAGATCAAACTGGTGCGAGCTCATCGTGTTGTGTATTTTGTGGCTGACTTTAAATGTGCTGTGTTTAATACCACCCCTAACAAGTTCTGTCTCACAACGTTGTTCGCAACGTCGATCATGCATCAAGTCGTATGAGCCTATTGATGGATGCAAGTGTACAGGTAAATAATCGTATAGAGAGAAAGCCATGTCAAACTCGGCCCATTCAATGCAAAGGAGTGTGCTCAAATACGGTCTCCTAACGGGGCGTTGTCCTCTCTCTTTTTGTGGTGTTTGCACGGGGTCAGCTCTATACACTAATCCTGTAATTGCGCTGTCACTCTCTCCACTTCCGCTCATGTAGCAACATTGTTGCAAATGTCAATTGCGTTAGAACATTGTTCACGCACCTTTAAGTTCTTGGCAATCAAATACTGTCGGAATGGCGGTATGTCGGAATGGTGGTTGCGCCCCTAAGAAACTGACGGCTGTGATACATGTACGCATATTCCACACGCCCTCAACCTGCTCGCTCGCCTCGCGTGGTGACGTAGCATCGTTTCCCAGTCAAATTAGCTTAGCTTAGCAAATGCTGTGGTCAAACAACCGTCTCTCTTCAATCACAAACACTGTATGTACAAATAAAAATGATGAAACAGGAGCGAATATATTGGTCACCTTCACCCAATTGTCATTTATTTTAAAACCATCAGTGAAAAACTATTGGCAGATTTGACACCAACGAAATCAAAACAGCCTCCATTTTTAAATATCTCAGTACTGCTGGTGATGCACGTGACGTCACGGCGTTGAAAGCTCTCCCATTGGTTAACGCTTCGCGGTGTCGCTAAATTTTTCAGCCAAGCTGAACTTTATCGCCTCGCTCGCCCACCGCCCGCCACCCTCGTTTCCCTACGTCACCTCCTCTCGCCTCGCTGCCGTGTCCCAACGGAAAATAATGGAAATCCACGCTTCTACCGCGTTGGTAGCGCCCATTGTAGGCGCCAGATGCCTATTTCATGCTTAATTTTGAATTTGCCCCATATTTTGTGTATTTTATATTGATATTTCATGTTATTATTTCTTATTGATAAGATATTTGATATTATATTTAATTCATGATTGATAGTAATTAGGGATGCACGATGTCAAAAATTTCGGCCGATACCGATATCCGATTATGATATTGCGGTTTTGGCGGATGACCGATATTAACCGATACCGATGTTTTTCTTTCTTTTAAAAAAAAAAAGAGATGACAATGATGCAAACAAACATAATTTTTGAATGTCGTCTTATTTCCAAAAACACTTTTTAACTCCCTGTGATAATTAGATAAAAAATAGAGACAAAATAGAAGACAAACAGTGAAAGTCATCGTCAAGTCCATTCTTTTAGAACCGTAACATATAAAAAAACATCGGCGTTAACATCGGCCCAGTTTTACCCATCAGACCGATGTCCGATGTGTTGAATATCGGCCGATATCGGCCGATACCGATACATCTGGCCGATACATCGTGCATCCCTAATAGTAATAATTTAGATTAAAAACATATGTACATGGTTAAAATGTGGATTTAAATATTTACTGCAGGTTACGTAGCGCGCATTTAATGACTTTGGAATTGTGCGCGAGATGCCCAGCTCAGTAGCCATTCTTGGATCGACACGGCTGGAGGAAGGTTGGTGCCTCACGGTTTTCTGACCGTGTCATGTCGTGACATGCCCGTGCCATGCTTGATATGTGGAGCCTCATAGGTTTAGATTTAGAGATTTAAAAGTTTAGAAAGTCTATTTTCATTTGTACTCGTTTATTTTGTCTTTTATGTTTTACAATAAATATACTAAACGTGATTTCGGTGGAAGACTTCTTTTCTTTTTGGATCCTGGAACACGCGTCAGCCACAAAGCTCCAACCTTTGAAGATTTTAGTTAAGAATTACGAAAATACCCTACATCTTTAGTCAGAAAACCTTCTGCTTCGTGTGGAAAAGGAAAAGAAAAGAACAAAGGACTCGTGGAAACAGTGGAAGCCGTGGACAACGCTTATCAAGGTCAGAAGTTTGCCGTGCGTGAACACATGGATGGAAGGTAACTAACTAACCACGAGACAAGTGGATGCTCATTCTGGAAAGCTGCAAACTGTTTGCTATTTCGGAATTTTGCCATTATGGAACAAGTTACTGAAGAATTAACTAGTGGAAAAAGAGAACCGAAAATGACTGATAAAGCTGTTGAAGATAAGCGACACCGCTTAACGCAGTCGAGGAAAGCTAAGCTAGGACATCTAACTAGCCAAGTTAACCAGATGGAAACGCTGATGGAGTTTGATGATAACGTGAACACAGTTAAACAGAAATTGCGTGTGGACTTTCAAGAATCGTTTGAAGAGTTTTGTAAGATAAATGATGGTCTTAAACAATTAATGGATGAGGAGGATTTTGAGAGGGACCAAAATGTGTGGTTTAACCCAAATGCGAGCCGAATGCAGGGCTTCATTGAACATGTTGAAACGTGGATCAAAGCGGCCGCAGCTCGCGCTGAACAAGCAAGACGCTATGACGCTGAAATTAACCCTTCAGACAGTGCATCTGCTCTATCCGTTACCTCGAGCAGGAGGAGTAGAGGGCGCGAGACAGTAGTTGGAAGTAAAGTATCCACCACTTCCTCAAAGCTTAGGCTCAAAGCAGAGATGGAGAAAGCCACATTGCTCGCAGAGACAACAGCTTTGCAACAAAACAAGATTTACAGTTTCAAGAAGCTGAATTACAAGCTAAAAGGGAACAATTAGAAGCTGAATTAAAACGACAGGAGGCTGAAATAAAAGCTAAAAAAGAACAGTTGGATTTGCAAACGCTCATTGCAGCTTCGGATGCAAAAATACAAGTTTTGAAAAATTATGAAAATGAATGCTCTTCTCAAGTGAGCCATGCATCACGCCATTCATCACGTCATTCAATGGCAATTGGGTCTGGATGTATTCAACCACCTGTAAGTCAAAATCCAGTCACTGACAATACAAGTACACATGGTCAATTCATGCCAATGCAGCCTCAGCCCAATGCTATACAGCAGATTCAATCCATTGGTGTGCGGCCGCCTCTGCCTATAGCTGCACCACAGATTCAGTCCATTGGTGCACAGCGGCCTCAGCTTACTGGCACACGGCAGCTTACAACTACACCTGTAGCAGATGACCATGCAGTTGAAACACTCTGCAATGTTATGACTCGTCAGAATACAATAACCGAGTTGATGGTGAAGCAACAGAAAATGATGACCCTGCCACCATTAGACATTCCCACCTTCAATGGTGACCCCCTTGATTACAACACGTTTGTAAGAGCATTTGAGCATGGCGTAGAATCACGCACTGAAAGCCCCAAGGATCGTCTCTACTTTTTAGAGCAATTTACAAGTGGACAGCCTAAAGAGCTGATAAAGAGCTGCCTTCATATGAAGCCAGAGGAAGGCTACCAGAAAGCAAAGAGGTTGCTAAAAGAACACTTCGGCAACGATTACAAGATTGCTGTAGCCTACATGAACAAAGTGACAAACTGGACGCCTATCAAGCCAGAGGATGCTGAATCACTGAACGCTTTCTCACTCTTTCTGACAGCATGCCTCAACACCATGACGGAGGTAAGCTACATGGAGGAGCTTGATAATGTTGCGAATTTGAAGGCCATTGTTTTGAAGCTTCCTTACAAGCTACGTGAAAGGTGGAGAGGTGTTGCATTTGGAGTGCAAGAGCAACCTGACAAGAGAATCAAATTCAAAGACTTGGTCGAGTTTATCAACAAGCAAGCCAAAATTGCACTGCACCCAATCTTTGGAGACATAAAGGATAGCACAAAAGCTAAAGCACCTACACCCAAGCAAAACAATAGCAAAGAACAGAGGAAAAACATGATTAAGAAGTCATTCACTACAAGTGCTAAAAAGTTGGACAAACAGGAGGCAAACACAAAGCCAAAGGAGAATACAAATTCAGAAAGGAGTGCAACAAAGACGTGTCTCTTCTGTGACGGTGAGCACAACTTGGACTCGTGTACTAAACTGAAAGGCAAGCCACACAACGAGAAGATCGACTTCCTGAAGAGCAAAGGATGTTGTTTTGGCTGCTTAAAGCAAGGTCACATGAGTAAGTCCTGCAAGGCAAAAGTCACCTGCCAGGTGTGTTCACTAACGCATCCATCGTTGCTGCACATCAAGAAAAAGGACACCGTTGCTGAAACAGAAAAGGAGACACAGAGTTGTGAAACACAAGCTATCCTCAGTGCCTTCATTGCTGCAGAGTCCGAGGGTGGTGAGTCGACTGGGGCCGGGGAAGAAGACTGCACGCTGGCGATCGTTCCTGTCCAGGTCAAAGCCAAGAGGAGAAACACAGTGGTGCAGACGTACGCCTTCTTGGACCCAGGAAGCTCGGCCACATTCTGTAGCGAGGCGTTGATGAAGGAATTAAAGCTCACTGGAAGAAAGACCGACATACTGCTGAGAACCATGAACGCAGAGAAACCTGTTCTTACGTAGTGTCAGGCTTGGAAGTCAGCAGTTTGTCCGGAGAGGAGTTCATCGATCTCCCAGATGTCTTCTCGCAGAAGTCCATACCTGTGGGAAAAGAAAATATACCAAAACAAAAGGATCTAGAAAGGTGGACCTACCTCAAAGGAATACACTTACCTCACATTGAAGCCGACATCGGATTGCTCATAGGAGCAAATGTACCCAAAGCTATGGAGCCTTGGGAGCTGGTGAGCAGTGTTGACAACGGCCCATACACGGTGCTTACGAAGCTAGGTTTGACCGTGAACGGACCTTTGAGGGAATCAAACAGCCAGGAAGACAAAGGAGGGCCAAAGAGGAAAACAGCAAACCGAATATCAGTCAGCAGTTTGGAGAACCTGTGGTTGCAACAGTTCAAGGTGGATTTTCCGGAAAGTGGAAACATGAAGAAGTGGAGATGTCCAGGGAAGACCACCAGTTCATGGTCATGGTCACGGAATCCGCTGCACTGATTGATGGTCACTACTCCTTATGTCTACCCCTCAAGAACAGATTGGTTCATATGCCGAACAATCGACCAGTTGCTGAGCAGCGAGCACAAAACCTAAAGCGGAAGTTTCTCAGGAATGACAGCTACAGACAGGAGTATACCGCGTTCATGGAAGACCTGCTAAAGAAAGGCTATGCGGTGCAACTTTCAGAGGAGGAGCTGAAGCACAAGGAAGGGAGGGTGTAGTATATACCACACCACGCCGTATACCACCCAGTCAAACTGAAGCTAAGGGTTGTGTTCGATTGTGCAGCGTCGTATCAAGGCACATCCCTGAATGACCAACTCCTTCAGGGTCCAGACTTGACCAGCAGTCTGATTGGTGTAGTGATACGATTCAGAAAAGAGCCTGTTGCGATCATGGCCGACGTGGAAGCGATGTTCCACCAAGTTAAGGTGTCTGCGGAAGACTCTGATCTGCTTAGGTTCCTCTGGTGGACAGACGGTAACTGCAACCAGGCGCTGACAGAGCACAAGATGACCGTGCACCTATTTGGGGCCACATCCTCACCGAGGCGCCAGCTTCGCATTGAGGCGTTGTGCTGGAGATCAGAGTCGGCAGTTCAGACCTGAAGTGGTTCAGACCGTCCTACAGAACTTCTACGTAGACGACTGCCTCAAGTCTGTCGCTACAGAAGAGGCAGCTGTATCCATGTGTCAAGACCTCATGAAGATCTGTGCCAAAGGAGGCTTCCGTCTCACCAAATGGGTGAGCAACCGACGGAAAGTGCTTGACTCTATCCCCAAGTCTGAATTGGCAATAGAAATGAAAACATTGGATCTGGATCGTGACGAGCTACCTCTGGAGAGGGCTCTCGGTCTTAACTGGTGTGTTGAGTCAGACACATTCAAAGTCAAGATCACCGTAAGAGATCGCCCATTCACCAGGAGAGGACTTCTCTCAGTCATTGGTTCGGTCTACTATCCATTAGGAATTTTGTCACCCGTAGTCTTGACAGCGAAAGCCATCCTGCAAGAACTATGCAGATTGAAGATTGGATGGGACGACGACTTACCTGAGCGTGTGAAGAAGCAGTGGACGGACTGGCTAGCCTGTCTTCCTGCCTTGGAGCACTTCTCAGTGGCCAGATGTCTCAAGCCTGAAGAATTTGGAAGTTGCGCATTTGCGCAGTTACATCACTTTGCGGACGCGAGTGAGGATGCGTACGGGTCAGTCAGCTACCTTCTCCTGCGCAACGCAGACAACGAGACACACTGCGCATTCATGATGGGCAAGTCCAGGGTATCGCCTCTCAGGCCTCCTACCATTCCCCGGATGGAACTGATCGCAGCTACGGTGGCCATTAAGATGGATGGTGTCCTGAGAAGAGAGCTACAACTGGAGCTTGCAGAATCAATTTTTTGGACAGACAGTACGGTGGTACTCCGGTATCTACAGAATGAGACCACACGTTTCCGCACGTTTGTGGCAAACAGAGTTTCTGCCATCCTTAAGAACTCTGACGTGGAGCAGTGGAGACATGTCAGCACCTATGTGAATCCAGCTGACTGCGCCTCTAGAGGGCAAAGAGTGGATCAATTCCTGAAGAACACCACATGGTCAAGTCAAGTCAAGTCAAGTAGGTTTTATTGTCAATTTCTTTACATGCACTGGTCATACAAAGAATTTGAAATTACATTTCTTGCTTTCCCATACAGACATAGACTAATTAAGGTAAGGACATAGACAGTATAGACATAGACAGTACTTATACATGGACTTAAGACAGTATGGACATAGACAGTGCTCATACAGACATTTAAAGTGCAAGACTGGACAACAGAAGACTTGTAGAGGACATACATTAAGAGGTATTTGTTGTGTTTTTGTGCTTTTCCTAAAAAAAGTCCTTTATATGGGTGACTGGACCTGAGTTTCTCCACGGTCCTGAAGAGAGTTGGCCCAACACTCCATTGAGCCATACACAACTTACGTCAGATGATCCTGAGATCAAAAAGGTTACAGTGAATCGAGTGGAAGTGGAAGAGTTTGTCTCTCCATTCAAAACACTGATCAACTACTTTTCATCCTGGATCAGATTGAAAAGAGCCACGGCGTGGTTCCTGAAGTTAAAGGCCATACTGCGAAGCCTCTGTCAAAAACGCAAAGAGCTGCGTGCAGCCAACACCGAGGACAGTGCAGTTCAAAGTGAACAGCAGATCCAAAACGAGATTGACAACTTCAAGGCCAGCATTAGACCTACTCAACTTTCAGTGGAAGACCTGGATCAAGCAGAACTTGACATAATCAGATTCTGCCAGAAAGAGAAATACTCAGAGGAGTTTGCGGCTTTGCACAAAGGTCAGAGTGTGAAGCGCAGTAGTCACTTGTTCAAGCTAAACCCAGTACTTCAAGATGACCTGTTGCGAGTAGGCGGAAGACTCAGTCGGGCAGCTATGCCAGAAAGTAGCAAGCAGCCAGTCATTCTGTCCAAAGACTTTCACATAACAACGTTACTCCTCCGACAGATTCACTTTAAGACTGGGCATGGAGGGCGCAATCACATGCTCTCTGAGCTGCACCAAAGATTTTGGATTCCAAGCGCCAACAGAGCAATTAGGAAAGCAACCGGGAAGTGTGTGACGTGTCACCGCTTGCACGGAAAGATTGGAAGCCAACTCATGGCTGATCTTCCTCAAGATCGAGTGAGCCCAGATGACCCACCTTTCACTCGAGTTGGTGTGGATTATTTCGGACCACTGGAGGTCAAGCGTGGAAGAACCATCTTAAAGAAATACGGAGTCATATTCACTTGTTTGACCGTTTGCGCAGTGCACATTGAGGTGGCCTCGTCATTGGACACTGACTCGTGCATTAATGCGATCCGGCGCTTCATATCACGCAGAGGACAAGTGAAAGAGATTCGCTCCGATAACGGGACGAATTTCGTTGCTGCCAATCGTGAGCTGAAGGAAGCTATTGCTGACTGGAACTCCTCACCGTTTCAGCATCTGTTCCTCCAGCATGGGATCAAGTGGACGTTCAACCCTCCCACCGCATCGCATCACGGCGGAGCATGGGAGAGGTTGATACGATCAATCCGGAAAGTGCTGAATTCAACTGTGAGAGAACAAATCCTTGATGAGGAAGGCCTTCATACAGTCCTGTGCGAGGCAGAGTCGATCATCAACGGCCGTCCGATCACAAGGGCGTCCAACGATCCGAATGATTTAGAGGCTCTGACGCCTAATCATTTACTGCTGCTGAAAACGAAACCCTCATTGCCTCCGGGGTTGTTTGACCAGGACGACCTCTACTCAAGGCGCAGGTGGAAACAGGTACAACACCTGTCCAACTTGTTTTGGAAGAGATGGACGAAGGAGTATCTACCTCAACTACAGGAGCGCCAGCGCTGGGCCACAGCATCCAGGAACTTTGCTGAAGGAGACGTCGTTCTTCTCGTCGATGACTGTGCGCCGAGAAACTCCTGGGGCCTCATTTATCAAGCGTTCTTAGGCACAGATCTGTGCGTAAAGCGTGCGTGCGATCATTCCTGAGCAAAGTATGGGATTTATGAACATGTACTTGAACGTAGAAATGTGCCTAAATCTACGCACACCTCAGACCACGCGTGCGAGTGGAAGAAACACGAAATTGCAAATAATATTGACCGTGCCAGGTACAGTTTGCTTTGAATGACAATGGAGTATGACAGTGTGCTATTTTACAGTGTTTTCGTCCATGTGTGTCTCCTTCTTTTACTTATTTTGAAACACTGTCCTCCTCCTGTCGAAAGCACCTCCACTTCTGCTGCGGAAATGTTTCTATCTCCACACTTCCCGCCAGCGCTTCGACTGGCGCGTGTGTCCGCGTGTGTTCATGTGTGTCCAAACAGGGTGGCGCCTTCAAATTCACATGGCATTTGAATATATTTTAATACCATATATGGTTACTTGGAGGCGTTTCGGGATGCAAATTACCCCGAATGCGCGCGTGCACAGTGATTTGGAAGGTGTGGGTCTTTATCATGCAGACGTGTGCGTAGGAACAGCCAACGCACGTTTCATAAATCCCGATTTTTCTGTACTTGCGAACATTCTAAATTTCACTCGTAAGACACACTTTAGAAGACATTCTACGAACTGATGATAAATGAGGCCCCTGGAGTATGGGCAAGATCATTGAAGCAGTTCCAGACAAGAACGGTCTGGTCCGCAGAGTCAAGTTGAAGACGAAGGCTAGCGTCTTAGACAGACCCATTACGAAGATCTGTCTGCTTGTGGAGTCTGACTGGGCTAGTGGTAAAGGCTAAGCCCCATCGATGAGCTATGTACTAGCGACCTCTGGCTCTATTCTCTCTTTACTTCTCTACCTCTTTTCTCTCTTTCTTTTCTTTCTTGATTGCAGATGGAGCGATTATGGACTCTATATCCTTGAAAGTTTTGGACAATGGACACTTAAGTGTATTTCATTCATAGTATTCTGATTATGCACAGTATTTTGCATATTTCCTGATTGTGTATATGATTCATATTTTATTTAAGAAGAAGAAGTGTGGTAATTGTCCTATGTTACTTTGTTATTAGAACAATTAGGGCCCGGTAATGTAGGCGCCAGATGCCTATTTCATGCTTAATTTTGAATTTGCCCCATATTTTGTGTATTTTATATTGATATTTCATGTTATTATTTCTTATTGATAAGATATTTGATATTATATTTAATTCATGATTGATAGTAATAATTTAGATTAAAAACATATGTACATGGTTAAAATGTGGATTTAAATATTTACTGGAGGTTACGTAGCGCGCATTTAATGACTTTGGAATTGTGCGCGAGATGCCCAGCTCAGTAGCCATTCTTGGATCGACACGGCTGGGGGAAGGTTGGTGCCTCACGGTTTTCTGACCGTGTCATGTCGTGACATGCCCGTGCCATGCTTGATATGTGGAGCCTCATAGGTTTAGATTTAGAGATTAAAAAGTTTAGAAAGTATATTTTCATTTGTACTCGGTTGTCTTTTATGTTTTACAATAAATATACTAAACGTGATTTCGGTGGAAGACTTCTTTTCTTTTTGGATCCTGGATCACGCGTCAGCCACAAAGCTCCAACCTTTGAAGATTTTAGTTAAGAATTACGAAAATACCCTACAGCCATGTATCACAGGCGTTAGGCATCATCAGCTAATTGGAATGCTTGTATCCTGCTTTTAGCAGTCATACCCTGGCGCTTTCATTGCCTTTGCGGGGTGAGGGCCTGGCACTGACACTGTGCCCTTGAAAACCTATTAGGTTATACTGCCCTACAAAGCAAAAAGGCAGTAACTGTGCAGAGCTCAGAACTGAGTCCGTTGATTTTAAAATGATACTGCAATCCAGTATAAGTGTTTTTTGGGAGATTATTGACATGTGACAGTTTTGTTACTTTATATTACCACTTTCTTTGAAGATTAATAATTTTTTTAACTTTAGAATTTGTTTTATATGGCATTAAAGTCATAGTAACTAATTTTAAACAGCAATGCAGTTACTGCCTTTTTGCTTTGTAGGGCAGTATAGTTACATAATATTGCCCAGCTAAATCTGTAATATTTCATGGCGTCCAGGTTTATCTATCCGCCCCTGTAGGCCTACCTGTGCAATATAAATATTATGATCCATGAGCACATTTTGGTGTTTATCAATCTGTATTAGCTTGAAACGTCCATGACCAATACAGCACAAAACCTCCTCTGGACATCACTAGCCATGTCTACTCTCTCCTAGTATAATATTATAGAGGCAGTAGGCCCCTGTAGTCGTGTCTGGCGTGTCTACTTGTATGACAATTACTTCTCCTTCAACGGAAGTGTGAAAAACCAACGGAAATGTGAAAAAGTTTTTTTTTTTTTTTTAACAAAAAAAAGAGGTAACTTTTCACCAAAAAATCCATGTATCAGCTGATGTTTAAGTAGCATTTGTGTTTATTGAACAATTGTATTGACAGAGATAGGCCTAATGAGCATTTAGTACAGATTAATATACATGTACATGTATTACTTTTCAATTTTCTCAATTTAAAAGTCAAACAGACGTCGTTACGTGATTTGAGCTTAATATAAAAAAAAATACATACCGGTACTCTACCTTCAAGATAGAAGAGCAAGTAGCCGTTTCAGTATAAAGTTACTTCCCTTTTTTCTGTAACGTGGCCCCAGATATCTGTATCTACTGTATATAATCCCATCTTGCCTCACCATTACTTCAGTTTTTCATAGGACACAAACTACTTCAAGGACCATTCTGCAGGAGGTTTAGGGCAGTCTTCTACTTGTCCTCTGTCAGGTAAGGCAAGTCGCTCATAGGACACAAACTACTTCAAGGACCATTCTTCAGGAGGTTTAGGGCAGTCTTCTGATTGTCGTCTGTCAGGTAAGGCGAGTCGCGGGCATGACACTTTTGGAGGATCCCCATAATAATAAATATCTGTGCCTCCTTTTGTCCTGTCACACAAAAAAAGAACATTTTGGTTCCAAGTGTGTTCATGTGAACTTACGTCTTTGAGACATGCAATTCATTTGACATACAGAGGTAGCTTACTCAAATTCCGGAAGTTCACACACTCGCTTTCTTTCGCGTTTCCCTGTTTTTGGGCTACAGAAGCTCCACTCACTCCACTCAGTATAATTGCCAGTTTCTGTTTCAAACACAATAGTACATGGGTGAGGCAGAGAATTAGCCTGGTTCTCACAGGCGGTGCGCGTGTGTAGCTCCGTTGCCCCCTGGTGGAGTGGAGCTACACACACTACCATCTGGAAGCGCTGCCATTAACATGCTCTTCTCGAGTAGAAAATAAACAGTATACAGAGTATTTATGGATTAAATATGAACGGCAGCTCATTGATGAGTCACAGGACAGATTATAGACTATATTGACCCTTAAGAGATGAACAGAAAACGTTTTAGGAGAAATTTGTTGGTGGTGAGATGCAATTAATGCACCATTTATTTTCTGACTCGAGAAGAGCATGTTAACGGCAGTGCTACCAGACGGTAGTTTGTGTACACACACGCATCGTCGTGAGAACCAGGCTAGCAGAGAATATCAAGTGGAGCAAACATCTTTTAACTTTATGACTGGCTTTACCTTGACGGTAGGGACACATAGGAAGCGAAGCAAAGAGAGGCGAAATTCAACCGTCATCAGGTCGCCGCGGCGAATCAAATGGAATGGAACAGTTATGTTGATGATTTGATTGGGTTGCGGCAGGCGAATTCGCTCCTCATTTGCAGAACATTAAACTTTCTTTAATAATTTCGCTTCGCTCGTGTTCGCTTGCTTTCACTTGCCTTCGCCTCTCATAGGAATGAATGGCGAAGTTCGCTTCGCTTGGCCAAATTCTCGTCTATGTGTCCCTACCGTGACATGCAATATCATATGCAGTGTAGCCAGATGTGTCTAACCAAATCCCGCCCAAAATGCTCTCAAAAAATGCCAAAATGCGCTAAATTCCGCCCTAATTCAACAAATTACATTGACTTCTATGGGCCCAAAACGAAAAACCCGCATAATGTCCAAATTTTCCCGATTTTACCCGCAGACGCTTGTCCTAAGTAGCCCAATTGGGCGGGCACCCGCCCAATCTGGCAACACTGAACATATGTGGTATAACCTACTTTCACAGGGCCGATCCTTCGTGTGCGTAATGTCATAGCAGGGCCTGAGTTCCATGATACTCCCATCACAAGGTTTTCCTTCAAATTCTTTGTCACAAGTCCGCCGTCGCTTCTGTTGTCCAGTTTTTTTGGTACAGCTGATTGGTCTGTTGTAGGTGCTTTTAGTACACGCACTCCACTCACCCCACGCTTCCCATTCCCCATGTACTGAAAAGACAGATGATTTTGGTCCATGATTATACAGTACATTCATATCCACACGCACGCACGCCAGCAAGGAAACCAAACAGCCTCCTGCAATACGTTTGATGAGTTCTCAAAATGACGATAAGTATCTCACGTGGGCAGTGGTTTTCTATTTTGCAGATTTCAGACGCACTGCTGTCCCCTACGCAGGGCCTCCCGCCGTATTTGGGTGCCGGGTTGTCACAAGAGCGGCTACTGAATTTCTGGCCGACTCCACAAGTCACTGAGCACTGCGACAGAGGCCCCCAGTGTCCCCACTTACCATCGACTGCAGAAAAGGAAGTAAGTTAGTGGTTGAAATGATGTAATGGATGCCAATAATGGAAACGGACAGAGGTGTCAAGAGTAAAAGTAAAAGTAGTAGAGTGAACCTGATGAAGCAACAGCGAAACGTGTTGTTCACCAAATAAACTACCAGCAAAGATACCATTGTGCTGTGATTCATCCTTCATTTATTTAAAAGTAAAAGTACTTTTGTTGGTGTAATTACAACACTGGCACATGACATTACATAGCTATTACATAATTTACGCCATTGTACCTAATGAGAGAGGTAGACTGTGTTATTACTAGAGATGGGATTTATGGCTCTTTTTCGGGATCCGGATCTTAGTGGCTCGTTCCTTTCAAAGAGCCGTTCAAAAAACTGGATCTTTTGGCTCTTTTTTAAATGATTTATTCAGTGTTAAGAATGTAATATTTTGACTCCTCCTCAAGGTAATTTTGTCCAAACAACAACTGATTATTCTCCTGCTTCTAAAGACCGTTTTTGCCTCTATTTGGGGCAAACAATTGTGTTTTTTCCCAAATTGTATTACTCTGGTCGAGGTCACGTGCTTAAAATGAATGAGAAATGAACGAAATAACGGTCGAGTGGCTCCCCCAGCTGTGATCCGGTTCCCATCGTTCACTTCAGGGAGCCGTTCAAAAGAACCGGCTCGTTCATGAACGACACACCTCTAGTTATTACTGAAAAACACTGAAAACCTAACAAGAACCCACCACAAACTTGATCCAACCAGTGCAGAGTTAGCTGATCGTAAGACAAGTACACAGGTCTACTGGTTACTCAGATAAGTTACTTGTGTTGGAAGGAAACAGTGTTTCTTTTTTTTTTTACTTTTACTTTTACTTTTGACACCTCTGGAAACGGAACTACATAATGCTGAATCAGCGAAAGACAAATTGTCCTCATCATGGCTGAGCAGCATTGTGGTGTGGTCTTACTCACTGGGACACATATCCAGATAGTCACAATGTTGAGACTGGACGTCATCTCCTGGACAGGGCAGTCCTGCTGGTGCTGATGATGGTGGGGGGTTGGTGCAGCTCCTCCGGCGTTGTCTTGATGGGGGAACACTACCTTCTTTCTTACACGTCCCTGAGCAGGGACCCCAAGCTCCCCATTCCGCCCAGCCACCGTGCGCTGAGGGGAAAACAAAACAAAAAACTGCCTTACATATTCGGCAAGGGAAATGGGAAATGCCACACTTCCTGAGCTTCTGAGAAACTATCCTCAGATCCACACACTATAGGCCTTGAGCCAGGACCCAAAAATTGACCTCTCGCAATCGAACGGGTGGGCAAGTTCTAAGCTGTTTTTTTGACTTCTTGGACATCTCAAGTAAACAGTTTGGCATGATAACCATTGCAAACAGGTAGCTTTTTGGTAGTTATCATGCGTTGAAATGGTGGACCAGTAAAATGAAAATGTGAAAATCGGTATTGTGGTTCTTTGCTATTATGTAGTTTGTTGACCACACAAGGTGCTTGAATTACCTCAGGGATGCTTCCCCTTCTATTAAGACCCTACAGGGGTTGTTAGACCACACTAAGAGGCCTAATAGAATCACCTCAGCAATTTGTGAAGGACAAAATGTGATAAAAAGGATAACATATGAAATCCGTTTTTTTTGTTTTTGCTTTTTTTACTTTTTTACTTTTCCCCCAACAGCAAAGCAACACCAAAAAACATAATGAATTAACACATACTAACATGTGACAACCATGTACATTAATATGGCATGATAACCATTGCAAAGAGGTAGTTAGTGAAAGATCATGCGTTGAAATGGTGGACCAGTAAAACGGAAATGTGAAAACTGTATTGTTGTTCTTTGTTATTATGCAGTTTGTTGACCACACAGGGTGCTTAAATTTCCTCAGGGATGCTTTCCCTTCAATCAAGACCCTAAAATAGTTGTTAGACCATACCAATAGACCTAATAGAATCACCTAAGCAATATATGAATGACAAAATGTGATAAAAATGACAACATATTATTATTATTATTATTTTTTTAATTAAACTTGTCCTGCAACAGCAAGAATAACATTAACAAACACCATGAACAAATACACATTAACCATATTAAAATAAACTAAAGAGCATTATTTCAGTCCTCAAGATCTGACTGAGTCCAGTAAGCATCTGGAAATATGTCAACATGATTATCCTCTTCATGCTGATATACGCATGTCTGAAGTTTTTAGAGGGTTGTGCATTTTGAGCTACTTCTCAGACATTGGCAATCTGACAGTTTACATTGATGGCTGCACTTGCAAGACATCAGTTGTAGCACTGCCTCAGGGGCTGGAGATTGCCGCATCCACTGTATAGTGTGCTGGTCATTTTCATAGTTGGCCCAGCCATGGTCAAGTGGGCTTGGGATTTGTGGATGCTGCTGAATACTTGCTCTCAAGATGCCAGTCTGATAGTTGGCAAACATAGCATGCATGAGGAGGCAGTCCTCACATGGTGGAAGTTGTCTTGATTCACACTCTCCATGCTGAGTGCAGAAAAACTGGTAGCAGGTTGTATTTATGTTCTACGTATTTGTCGATGTTATGTAGAGTTAGCACCTAAATGCTTCATCAATACATCCATGGACAGCTCCAAGTCCTGTCCCAGCTTATGAAAAACTGCTTGAAAGAGCTCTGATCTCATCGTGAGCTTTAGGGCTCTGAGCTTTCCACGGCCTGCACTGTCCTTTTGTGTTTTTATGATTATTTTTTGTATTTACTTTACATTATTTTTCTATTGAAGCCCTAGCCTCTTCCCCCTTACATTAGATAATGTGTATTTCATGTTAAGATATTCCCTATCAAATAACCTGGTGGCTCGGTGGTACTCGCACTGGATACAAAGTAGTTCAAGAAAACTGTCGTATTTTACCCCGGCTGGCTTTAACGTCGTAACGCAGTCCCTCTGTTATAACCTTATTGTCACCAAATGGTGATGGCCAAGTCTCAATCGGTTATCTAAGACTTCCTGCATTGTTAGCAATGTTGTTATAATGTAGTTGAGCGTTTTCAGCCAAGAGTGAATTGGCCTGTCGCCAGGCCCATTTGCAGTAGGAGGCTATCAGAGGTGGAAAGAATTACCATACTTGTTTCAAATTCTACTCAAAGTAGAAGTAAAATTACCTCTTTAAAAATCTACTTGAGAAAGTTAAAAAAAAATACTAATAATAATTTGAGGAAAAGTTAGTTTTCAGTTGGTCTGTCTATTGCTTTCCTTAAATAGCACCCTTTGTGACCTCTGTCTATCTCTACACAAGTCATCTTCCAATAACCTGGCAATCGTGACAGCAAAATTCTGTGTGCCCTGGTGTGGCAAAATTGCAGGCCTAGGGTTAGCTCATTGATACAATAGCCCATTACTCTGAATTTAGGGGTCTGGATTTCATTGTGTTTGGGTCTGGGACCTTCCATTTCAAAGGCTGGGACGCCTACCAAAGGCAATAGTCTGATGCATTTCATTTAATTCCCTGTTGTGGGATTACATTCATGAATAAGTTTTGTTAATAAATAATAAGTCTTGTATATCTTCTAAAAAAGGCTTTCAGGCTGCGTTGCTATACAGATCTAGTCCCTGGTGTGTGCTCTACTATTCTCAGCCAGTCGCTTGCAACTCTATTGTGTACCGTCTGTGGGCTGTCGGACTAATGGTATGGGGCCGGCGGGCCCTAGATAGTAATCCAATAGATTAGTCCAAAATAGATAATTTATGGTAAATGGTAATAACACACAATTTCCCTTCATGTCTGACAGATTTTCCCCTTTATTTCAATTTTGCCTTCCTCAGTACTCAAGGTAGATGTAAGTAAAATACTTGGGCCAAATTGTAATTTGAGTAAAAAATAAAATCACCCACTTTAATAACTACCTTGGAAACTACAAGTTACACATCAAAGTACTCAATTACAGTAATTTGAGCAAATGCAATTGCTTGAGGTTATAGAACTTAAGTATGAGGTGGCCCCTTGTCAGTATATCAGGAATATACACATCGCCACTAAAAGTGTATAGGCCTTTTCCTCACACATGTGTTATGTTTAAGCATGCATGTACAAGAAAAGGTATTGTACTTGAATTGATGTCTATCTCTGATATTGTCTAAAGAGTGCCTCATACTTAAGTACTACTTATTACTACTTAAGTGTTTTTGGGAAACTCAGCCGAAGTCGATATTATAAGAGTTACCAGCAGGGACAGCCAGATGAAGGTAGATATTTGAGCAGAAGGAGACAAATGCAAGCAGATAAAGCTCATAGAGTCAACTCCATCTGTCAGGCACAGACACACAACCACTGCCACACCAACACACATGCACATTATGTGTTTTCTCTGGGTTATGTGTGGAATGATCAAAATTTGAGAATAGCATAACATATGAATCTAGAAACCACCACTTATTTTCACATAGTAAATGTACTTTCATTACCAGACACTGAAGCAGTAACTGTAAGGGAATGCAACTCTTCAATTTCTTGATTGTTAATAATCGTCAAACATGTAATCTGTTATTCCCTGTTACTGGCCTGCTCTCTGGACTCTTCATACAGTATGTTGCTTTGAAGGTGGGGTGATCCCTCACCCCCACTGCTTTCAGTACAGAGCGGGTCAGTCTGTTGATTTGGGACTTTACTTTTATGGTTAGATTTCCAAACCCCAGTGATTGTATCATAGGCATGCACAGATATAGGAACGGACTTTGTGGTGCTAAAGCACCTGCCCCTTCGCAGTATTGGACGAAAAAAAGGCCCTTTTTGAACGTTCCATTTTTATTTTGTCACAATGTGTTCCATATTGGCATGATCATCTACGGTAGAAATTCTTGAGATCAAAAGCATGTGACAATTCCCCCTGATATAATATAGTTTATAATAAAAGGGTGAATAACTTATGTCTCAAGGGCCGTTTACGGCCCCTGATGTAATTTTAATCTTATGCAGTTTCACATGGAATTTGACATGCTTTGTAAAGAAATTTAATTTGCAATACAATTAAGTTGTTTTCAGGGGACCTAGTGGAGGTGGGGTCTGTTGTGAAGGTGCCCACCTTCAATATAGGCCTAAACTGCCGGGGGAAATCCTGATCTGTGTTCATAGTGCAGCCTTTTATAAAATTTGAAGTGGCCCACGAATGAAAACGGCTCCCCACTCCTGCTCTAACCTAGCAAAGCAACTGGAAGTTCCACACGCCCCCCGCCCCCACCTTGAGCACCTGCCCCCAAAAATGTCTGTGCATGCCACTGGATTGTATAATGTTGTACAATCTCAACAACAGCATGGTACAAAAAGTTACTTTATCCTCTCCAAACACCCTTAGTTGTTTGGAGAGGATAAAGTCTCTGCTTCATCAAAGAGGTCTTTGTCTACATATCAAATTCGAGTGTGTCTCTAAATTAGTTTACATTTAAGTACAGTACACTTTGTTTGGATAATGAAACTTTTTTAAGGAAATTTTTAAGAAAATTTGTAATACAAAACCCACCTGTATTGTAATGTACTGGCAAAATTGTGTGGTGAGGCATAGAAGATTTATTTTTCTTACCCAATCTACCAGTATTTTCACTCTTGAGAAATAAACCCTCATTTTAAACGAAAAGTCAGTGAAAATGGGGGCCTGAACTAAATTAAGTGGGAAATATGTGTAATGTGCCCTTTGAACTATCCAAGAATTTTGTATAACATCTTTTCCTATAAATATATTTATCTCACAGTCATTTTTATGTTCAATTTATCAATATATTAGCAAATTAGCCTAGGCGTTTTAAGTGTAAAATGGTTCAAATAAGAAATGCATGATAAATATGATAAAGCTACTGTTCTGCAAAGGTTATCATACCAATTCATAAACTAGACATATATAGCAATAATAAAATACCAACAAGACTTTGCCCACCCTTTCGATTGCGATCGGTGGTCTGGCTCATGGACTAATACTAGTAGAAGATTATGCGTTGTTGAAGATTGGATACATTTATTGCCATGTCAACAGAGTTCTTTTTGTATTTTTTTTTAAGTATCACCATGTAGCCCTACTTGGACAGATGTTTTTTGTTTGACAAGGTTGAGTGTCTTGGCTCAGGCCGTCACATCCTCCTCCACATGTGGGTGGAGGGTTGGAGCAGGTCCTGTCTCGCTTCTCAGTGCCGTTCGCACAGGTCACTGAACACGGCTGCCACTCTCCCCATTCGGCCCAACCACCCTGCTCTAGGAAACAAAACAAAAAACAACAACAAAAGCACACCTAAGCACAACAGCATTTCACAACACCACACACACAATTTAAATCCAAAAGCACTCTCAGAAAACAAGGTTTGATAAAGAGACGTAGGGAACATTCAGGGAAGAAAGATGCATGGGCATCTGTGGGAATACTTGATAGCAGCAGTACTGGTAGTAGTAGACCCTAATATTAGTAGTAGCCAGTCAGGGCCGCTGCTAGGCTTAAGCAGAGTAAGCAGAGAGCTTTTCCCCGAAAATTAGAGCCTCTGAAAATGAGATTAAACATATCATTATTATTATTATTATTATTATTATTATTATTATTATTATTATTATCTAATTATGAGGGGGGCCTCCTGACTAGTTATGCTTAGGGCCTCCAAAACCTTAGCAGCGACCCTGTAGCCAGTAGTATTAGTAGTAGAAGTGCGGTCTACTAGTACTAGCCAGTAGTAGTGGAAGTAGTGGAAGTAGTGGTAGGCCAGTAGCAGCACTGTGCTAATAGTAGTAGGGCTTGCTAATACTGTAGTAGTAGTAGTGGTGGTAGAAGTGGTAGTAGTAGGCCCTACTAATAGTAGCCAGACTAATAGTAGCCAGCAGTAGTAGTAGCAGCCCCTACTAATAGTAGCCAGCAGTAGTAGGCCCTACTAATTGTAGCCAGTAGCAGCAGCAGCAGCAGCAGCAGCAGTAGTAGGCCCTACTAGTTGTAGCCAGTAGCAGCAGCAGCAGTAGTAGGCCCTGCTAATAGTAGCCAGCAGCAGTAGTAGTAGGCCCTCATTGACAGTGTGTGTGTGTCCAGGGGGGGCACCATGTTTAGTGACTGCAGTGGTGGTTATTTTAATGGTGTGTGTGTGTGTGTGTGTGTGTGTGTGTGTGTGTGTGTGTGTGTGTGTGTGTGTGTGTGTGTGTGTGTGTGTGTGTGTGTGTGTGTGTGTGTGTGTGTGTGTGTGTGTGTTATATCTCCAGGGGTTCCACCATGTTTAGTGACTGCAGTGGTGATTATATACTGTCAATGTAGGCCCTGCTAATACTGTCGTAGCCAGTAGTAGTAGTAGTACTAGTAGTACCAATTACCAATTAGCAGAGGTATCAAAAGTACTTGTGTGGTGTAACTAGCACATGGCATTACATAGTTGTCACACCCTTTACTCCATTGTAACTAATGGGATAGATAGACTGTGTTGTTACTGAAAAACACTGAAAACCTATCAAGGACCCACCACAAACTTGATCCAACTAGTTCACAGTTAGCTGATCATAAGACAAGTACACAGGTCTACTGTTTACTCAGATAAGGTACTTGTGTGGAAAGGAAACTGTGTTTCTTTTTTTTACTTTTACTTTTACTTTTGACACCTCTGCCAATCAGCTCTTACCAATATCCTTCTTACCTGGACAACAGTCCTGATCTTGACAAACTTGTATTTGCTGAGTTAATTCGGGATCCTTGCATTCCCCAATACCATCGCATCGCCTCCGTCTTCGCTGAACGCCTTTTAGGCAAGACACAGAGCAGGGACCCCAGGATGACCATTCAGACCACGAGGCTTTTCTGGATAACATGTAAAAGAAAACAATTATGGGCCTGTGTGTTTGTATACTTGCCACGTTTACATAATGTTCGTAATTCCAAATAAAAAAGACTGGAATGAAATGGTTCGAAATTAAAATTGTAATAATTATTTTCAGTCAAGTGTACATGAAGCACTTCATTTAACTCCTTAGGGCAGAGCGCAGATTATAACCTTATTGTCACCAAAATGGCAACGACCAAGTCTTAATCGATTTCTTAAGACTCCCTGCACTGCCATAGCAATGTCGCAATGATGCAAACATCGTATACAGTAAGAGATGTTTTTTGGCCTATAAGTTCTGAGTGGATGTACCATGTTTTTTAGACATGGTGGGTAATCTATAAATAAATAATGAGACTTAGGTTGTGAATGCGGATTTTTCTCCTTTCAGTTAAACAATAATTTACCATGGGGTTTGTGTACACTGATTTATGAGTGGAAATGACACTTCGTTGACCTACCGACAGGACTGGCATTCCCCATTTTCATTTATGAAGCCATAGTAGTAGTTGTAACAGCACTCTTCTTGGGTCACGTTCCCTATGAGTCTATGACAGGACCCAGTCTCTCTGGAAAACTCATAGTAACATGAGACGAGTTGTGAATCTTAAGCACACACACACACACACACACACACACACACACACACACACACACACACACACACACAAACAAACACAAACAAATAGTCATTACACATCTGCAAAGTCAACAAAAGGGACTGTGGAAACACTTTACACTTTAAATTGTTAAGTGAGGTCATAAGGCCTATATTTTAGGATCCCTTTACTGGAACGAAGTTCTACTACTGCTCTACTTTCTAGATAGAGTAGCTGTAAGGATTCAGATGCTACCGTAATCCTGCTTCTCTACACAACTGTTTCATCCGGGAAACTTACTGTGAAGCCTTTCCAAAAATGCAAATATGATCGATTTTCAGTCAATTCACCCCATCATAGAAACTCACTTTGAACCTTCAGTAAAGTCCATGATCATAATCTTACCTGTGATTTTAAGTAGCATGAAAAGACACAGCGAGCTAAAAATCCACAGCATTCTGTAACTCATAATGATCACAAGCCTATTTCTAAAATTTCCGTCTCAGTAGCCCTTTTATCCACAAAACAGCAAGGCTAGCGTCTTTTTAAGTGTCCGTCATTTCATTAGTTTCTTTTCAGCCAAAGGGCATTATTCATCATTTACTGGAAGTCCAGACCCGAGTCTGTTTGCTTAGTAAGATAAACAGCATTCGGCCTTTAACCAGAGCTCCCTGGTGATGGTGCTCAATAGTGTGAGCAAAGGGGTCAGTTGTCCCGGGCCCAGGGAGACAGGGGCAGAGGCGCATTTTGTCACCAGGCTAGGCAGGCAGCCGCTTGGGGCCCCCAAGCTTCTAGATGGTGAAAAACAGCTCAACTTTAAACTATAATAGCAGTGATTTGGTTCCTATGTCCATTCTTTTGGGTTTTTGCTTGGGCCCCCCACTGACACTAGAATCGCCTCTGGACAGGGGCCCCAAAATTCTGTTTTCATTACATTGTATGCATTGGATGGGGCGGGGGGGCTCTTTCAGATTACTTTTGTACTGGGTCAAGCAGAAGCTGTCTGCAGCCCTGGTGTGGAAGTGGACTCTGCAAAACTATGTGTCATTTCCTGCTGCAGCTTGTTAACAAACGTGCATTTTCTTTGAGTGTTATTTGCAGCTGTTTTGTTGCTGGAGCTTTATTAGATTTGGTTAGATTAGATTATTTATTGCCCCATAGGGATATATGTTTTCACATCAGACTGTTCAGTTCCATCAGGTTAGATCTTGTAGTGCACATCTCATTTGCTATACATATAGACACCATTTTCACACATAGACACATAAACATCCTCAGACAGTCACAAACAATACATATACACATATTTATTCATATACACTCCAATATACAGTGCCCTCCATAATTATTGGCACCCCTGGTTGAGACGTGTTAAAAGCCTTAAAATAAATTCAGTGTTTATTGCAGAAGAATACTGTCACACTGAAAATTGTAGGAAAATGTAGCCTTCAACTCAAATGAATTGTAGGAAAATAAAAAAATCCCTGACTAAAAAATAATTATTTTTCATTAAATCCCCTGTTCCATTTCTGTCATTTCTACAGTAGTTTACAAAGTTTACCAGAGTATGTAGGAACATTTAATTAGTAATTCATCACTTCCTGTTTCCCTGGGGTATAAATATGACGTGACACCGAGGCCATTTCTCTTATCCACTCTTAAACATGGGAAAGACAAAGGAACACAGCATACAAGTGAGGCAGATGTGCGTCGACCTTCACAGGTCAGGCAGAGGCTACAAGAAGATTGCCACTCAACTGCAGCTGCCCATATCCACTGTGAGAGGAATAATTAAGAAGTTCAAAACAACTGGAACAGTGGTAAACAAGCCTGGACGAGGACCCAAGTTTATTTTGCCACCACGCACAGTGAGGAGGATGGTAAGAGAAATCAAAAGATCTCCAAAGCTCACTGTTACAGAATTACAACAAATGGTAGCATTCTGGGGTCACAAAGTCTCCAAATCAACCATCAGGCGCTGTCTACACGCCAACAAGCTATTTGGGAGGCATGCACGGAGAAAACCTTTCCTCACTCACAATCATAAACGCAAGCGTCTGGAGTTCGCCAAGCGGTATTGGGGCTTCAACTGGGACCGTGTGCTTGGTCAGATGAGACCAAGATTGAGCTTTTTGGCAACAAACACTCTAAGTGGGTCTGGCGTACCACGAAAGATGCGCATGCTGAAAAGCACCTCATACCCACTGTGAAGTATGGGGGTGGGTCAGTGATGCTGTGGGGCTGTTTCGCTTCCAAAGGCCCTGGGAACCTTGTTAGGGTGCATGGCATCATGAATGCTTTGAAATACCAGGACATTTTAAATCAAAATCTGTTGCCCTCTGCCCGAAAGCTGAAGCTGGGTCGTCACTGGGTCTTTCAGCAAGACAATGACCCTAAACATATGGCCAAATCTACACAGAAATGGTTCACCAGACACAAAATCAAGCTCCTCCCATGGCCATCTTAGTCCCCTGACCTCAACCCCATTGAGAACCTGTGGGGTGAGCTGAAGAGGAGAGTACAGAGGAGAGGACCCAGGTCTCTGGATGATTTAGAGAGATTCTGCAAAGAGGAATGGCTGAAGATCCCTCTTTCTGTCTTTTCCCATCTTGTGAAACATTATAGGAGAAGATTAGGTGCTGTTTTGTTGGCAAAAGGGGGTTGTACAAAATATTAACACCAGGGGTGCTAATAATTGTGACACACATTATTTGATGTCAAATAATTATTTCTTTATGTGGGATTTTTTCCCCACTGAATAAATGCACTTGTATTGAAGGTTGGATTTTTCTCTTTTTTTCCATTAAGGTCCCATATTATTTAGAAAAAAATAAAATAATTGGAAGCTTAAAAAACACATCTCAACCAGGGGTGCCAATAATTATGGAGGGCACTGTACATTCCTCTACATACCTATACATTACATTCCCGTCTTCCACACAACCCATCCATTTTTATTTAATATTTTATACTATTTTATTCTACCCTCCCCCCTCGTTTAGTTTAGTTTAGTTTAGTTTAGTTTATTGGTTTATTTCATCAGGGACCATGTGCAAAGTACATTAGTTACATAGTAAAAAGATGACCTGCACCAGATTATAGCTAAAAGCTAATTTCCATCTGAAGTCCCTGCTATTCATCTGCAGTTACCCAGCTATGTCTTTCACCACACATACATTAGTCCATAGGGCCTACAAACCACATGTTGTTTCATCCCTGCATTGCCCCAAGTGTCACCATATACCCGTCATGTGGCATCCTGTTGGCCTTTTCCCTCCAAACTCTTGAGCATGCAACATTTCATGACATTTAATTATGCTTCATTTGTCCTGTGTATCTTTTATAATGTCAACCAATCAATGCATGAGATAAATTAAATTACTCCATTATGTATGGTAGTGTATATATTATTTTACGTATGCCTAGTTAATGTATAGTTTGTTGTGGTTATAGGCCCTGCATTACGTATGCAGATTGTGAAGCAGGCCTTTATTCACGCCTAGTGTAGACTACAATTCACCAAGTAGCTTTAAATATCATTACTTAGATGACACATAGATACATCTTTAATGTAGTAGGTAAGAATATTCAATGCCTCTTTAGCCACAGGAGTAGTTCCATCTTGCTTTAAGCAATCCATAATTGTGCCAGTTCCAAAAGGCAAAAGTTCAACATGCCTCAATGACTACCGTCCAGTGGCTCTGACATCAATGGTGATGAAGTGTTTTGAGAAGCTAGTGAAGTCCTTCATATGTACATCCCTGCCTAGCTCATTTGACCCTCTCCAGTTTGCCTATAGAGAGAACAGGTCAAGGGACGATGCCATCTCAAATTTGTTGCATACCACACTATCACATCTAGACAGAGGAAAGGGTAATTATGTGAGAATGCTGTTCATTGATTATAGTTCAGCATTCAACACCATAATTCCCCTCACTCTTGTCAGGAAGATTAAGTCACTGGGGCTAGACTTACCTCTATGCAACTGGGTGTTAAACTTTCTCACAAGCCGCACGCAGGTTGTTAGAGTGGGTGGCACAACATCTAACACCCTCACCATCAGCACTGGCTCACCTCAAGGTTGTGTGTTAAGCTCCCTACTCTACAAAATTTACACCCATGACTGCAGAGCCAGCAGCAGTCAGAAGTCCATCATCAAGTTTGCTGATGACACTGTAGTGGTGGGACTGATCAATAATAACGATGAACAGGCATATATAAATTAAGTTTCTAACATCTCACAATGGTTCCAGCACAACAACCTGGCACTAAACGTAAGCAAGACTAAGGAAATGGTGGTGGACTTTCGGAAATAGAGGGGAAACTACACTCCACTTTCCATCTGCAAACAACCAGTTGAGAGGGTAGAGTGCTTTAAATACCTTGGTTTTCACATCACAAATGACTTAACATGGACAAACAAAACACACAACATCATTAAGAAATCCAGGCAGAGACTGTACTTTCTGCGCCTGTAGAAAAAGTTCAAAGTTTCCACACCCATCCTAAAAGCCTTTTACTCCTCAGCAGTGGAGAGCATCTTAACAGGGTCCATCATCACCTGGTACGGAAACGCCACAGTGCGTGAACAGAAAGAACTACAAAGGATAGTGCGCTCTGCTGAGCGCTGTAGGCTATTCGTCAACCTCTCCCTGCCGTGAAAGACTTAAGAGAGTGCTATCTAGGGCCCATAACATTCTCAAAGACCAGTCACACCCAGGATATGGATTATTTAAAAAACTGAGATCTGGAAGGCGACGGTGCTGTCACAGAGCTAGATAGACTGAGAAAGAGCTTTTTTCCTCATGCCATTTGCTTACTGAATTCCTCGTAATTACTTTGATTGAACACACACACACACACACACACACACACACACACACACACACACACACACACACACACACACACACACACACACACACGCCATTAAAATAATCACCACTGCAGTCACTAAACATGGTGCCCCCCCTGGACACACACGCACACACTATATCAACGAGGGCCTACTACTACTACTGCTGGTTACTATTAGTAGGGCCTACTACTGCTGCTGCTGTTGCTACTGGCTACAACTAGTAGGGCCTACTACTGCTGCTCCTGCTACTGGCTACAACTAGTAGGGCCTGCTACTGCTGGCTACTATTAGCAGGGGCTACTACTACTGCTGGCTACTATTAGTAGGGCCTTCTGCTATTAGCACTACTACTGCTGCTACTGGCTACTATGCACTACACACACACACACACACACACACACACACACACACACACACACACACACACACACACACACACACACACACACACACACACACACACACACACACACACACACACACACACACACACACACACACACACACACACACACACACACACACACACACACACACACACACACACACACACCTTTTATTTTTATTTTTATTTTTATTTTATTTCTTCTTCACCCTTCTTCTGCACACTTGTTTTGCAACGGCCACACATTTCATTACAAGTGACACGAAAGTGTCTCTATGTACATGACAAATAAATATCCTTGAATCCTTGAATCCTTGAAGTAAATTAAGTCAGTCAGTCATTTCAATTTCAGCTGCTAGACTAATCTTCAGTCAATAAAAAAACACTCTTAATTGTGAGGTGCTTTAATTTTGTCACAAGATGGCAGTAAAGGCCTCCAGATGGCAAATCTGAGGACAGAGAGGAGGAGACATATAGCCTGTACGGTGCACACACCAGCCACCATGTTGTACAGAACAACTGGTTTTTCAACATGTTTGAAATTAAGTTTCTTCGGCAACACTTTATTTTAGGGATACATATATTAGCTCTAATACATACAATGTGCCTGTATAACTTGTAAGGCATGTACACCGCAAAATCAAACATTTGTTAGGCATGTATTCACAAATGTCTTGTTCATGCACAATAAGGGATTTATTACCAATTTAACCTTAGTAAGGACCTAGTAGGCCTTAGCATTTGCTTAGTACATGCCTTACAAGTTACTTATGCAGGCATTAACATTGTATGTATTAGTACTTATAGATGTATCCCTAAAATAAAGTGTTACCGTTTCTTCTCTAAAATGTAGGCTCGTTAAAATGGCAAATCACCTTTTACAAGGGCTATTGCAGTTCAAAACCAACTTTGAATATTTAGGAGCGAGTGAACTGGGACTCATTATGTAATGGCTAATCAGTATTGTATAAGAACATAGTCAATGTAACATGGAATACACATAAGTGGCTTCTTCAACTACAAATGTGGATGTTGGATATATCCTTTTTAGTCATTGTAGTCCAGAACCAACTTTGAAATGTTGGGACACATTATGTAAATGAGGGAGTGGCTAATTAGTATCACGTGAAGACAAAATACACCTGTTGATTAATGTGTACCACCATCACTGAGGTCCACCTGATGCAGAAGATGGTATTTATATTTTCCCCCTCTTCCTTCTGCACATGTGGGAGATGCCTATTTTATGCATGGGTTAACAGTGTGACACAACATTATAAAGAGGGGCAAGACATTGGCAGCCATCCACAAGAGCTAATTTTTTTGACAGACAGTGGTTTCCAACAATGAGGGGTTGAGTTGTGCGCTGCTAGTGTCGCACAGCCAGGAGAAAACAAAAATTGAGAACCCGTGTATATGGGCCATTCTATGAAATGGGTGCCTTTTTCATGTCAAAATTTGTGAAAAATAAAGTTATTTTTTTAAACACTGAATGTAATATCACACATTTATCTATTTGAAAAAGGTATGGGGCCATCTTAAGAGGCTTTAAATAGGTACTTTTGCAAACTGAGGATGAGTGAGGAGCAACGAGCTGTGTTTACAGCTTATGGACACTGGGTGGAAGCAGTGAGTGGGAGCAAGATATCTATGCACCATAATGGACACTACAATGGGTCCAATTCAATCTAGCGTCTCCCATCCTCTCCTTTTACTTGTGGCCTTGTGATGCGATGCAAGACATCATTGACGACAGATTTTTCATTCAATATCTCACACCATTGCAGTTTAATTTTGTCATTTGAAATTGGGAAGTTGAATGGTATAAATCCCCCTAATAAAGTTGCTCTGCTTAGACTGACAGCAGAGAAACTTTAATGTTTTCTCTATGGAAGCGGGCCTGTAGTGAAACACAGGGTCACAGGCAAAGGGAAAGGAGAAGAAGTAGGCCTACTGGATTAAAATGGACCCTGACTCTCATTGGATGGGACACCAAGAAGGAACAGGCCAGGGGTGCATTTCTGGAAAGCGTAGTTGCTAACTATGTTAGCTTTTGTTGGTTGCAACGCAATTTCAAATTGGCAACTACCGAAGTTGCTAATTGCTTACAACTACGCTTTCCAGAAATGCACCCCAGGTGGTGCTGCTGACCCATCACAAGCAGATCAAGTTGGAGCGGCTCTGGGGAACTCTTTATAACAGATGAAGGTCATGGGGAATGATTCTGCACATGCTGTCTGTTGATCAGAGCTCAAGAGGAGAGAGAGAGAGAGAGAGAGAGAGAGAGAGAGAGAGAGAGAGAGAGAGAGAGAGAGAGAGAGAGAGAGATGCATTAGACGATTTCAGAAAATGTGATTATTTAAATTGGCGTAAATTTGAGTAAATGTAGATATATCAATATTGACGTATTACATTGACAGTCATGATGATAGAAGGTATTGTTGAGTGGCAGTGAATACAAATCTGCTCTGCCCCAATCTCGTCTAATCCTGTCCAGTCTCCCATAGCTTTAAATGAAGCAGTCCTTTCCGGCCACCTCACCATTTGACATCTTTGAAATGTTTTGCCGCTTCACAGTATGGGCTGGCCCAGGCTATCAATGTACAGTGCTATGCTGTGAGAAAGCCAACATTCATTTAATATTTCTGATGAAATTTGACGATGCTGCTTGAAATGATACGATGTCTGTAGCCTATGTATGCACGAGTGTGTTGTATGTGTCTACTAATTTATGCGATTCAATGTTCCGTTTTAAGGATTTTGACACTTTTTTGTGATGTGTTGTAAATAAATGTATGCATCAATAAGCTACATTTATATCAGTTGTTCACCATAGGTCCTGATGGTACTCCACCCTCTCATGGCACTCTGGACACACACATAGAGAGAGAGAGAGAGAGAGAGAGAGTCCACAGATGACTAAGGGTGTCACCAAGTTAGGAATGTAGCCGATACCCAATATAGTTCCGCACATTCTTAAAGGGCAATATAAGTTAATTTGTCCATGACACAGATATGCCACAACAAAGGAGAGGTTTGTTACAGAGACATGAGCTACGGCTACACACAAGACACCTGCTCATCGTTGGGTATGTATAGGTACTCTTTCACAGAACAAACTTAAAAAAGGTAACCTTTAAAAATCAAGTATCTTTTTAACATGGTACCACAAAATGATCTTTTCAAGTACAAAAACTCAGGTTTGTGCCTGGTTGTGTATAAGTGTATGTGTAGACCTGAACGTATGTGTAGACATGAACTACAGTCTCAGTGCTGACAGGTTCATTTTATAATAATATGAACTTAAAAGTCATCGCCCCTAAGAAATGTTTGGTTAAACTTTGACTCAACCTGTTCTGCCCTCGACCAGTTGCAAACCAAAGGAGGTGGGTCAACCATGCCGTTTGAGAATGTTAGTTGTTATGCTCTTTTTCAGACCAAGTCTGGAAGAGATTTAAAAGTCATATCAGTGATAATCAGGCTACCGCCTCCCTTGGTTTGCTACTGGTCGAGGCCAGAAAAGGCTGTGCCGAAGTTTAAATCAAACATTTTCTTAGTCCCACTAGAACATCTCTGCTTAAACCACGTCACTGTCTTGAACACGCCTCTACCCAGGGATGTTGGAGCTGCTCAAATTTTATTGGTTCCTGACAAAGTGAGTGGAGTTCCTGATTTTTCCGGAGATCAGAAACGATATTTAGAAATTGGTGGTGGTGGTGGTAAATATTAATGAATAAGACATTATGAATAAGAATATTTCCTAATGGGCCATATACACCTTTAAACTTTAAACTAGAAGTGCTTGGCAAGGTGAGATAAACAGACAGGGAAACCACTGTAAAAGCTGACTCTCTACCCAAGAGGAATGTGTCCATCGTAAGAGGCATTATGAGGGGGAAGATTAAAACAGGCTGCAACAAAGGTGGTTCATGTACCATTGTCTTATCTTGCCATCAGAGATATTGAGCATTGAGTACCTTACAGTACACAGTTAATCACAGCAAATCACCAGCAGAAGGCGGGACAGGCAGGTGGTGGTGGGTGGGTGGTTGGGTGGAGAGATTTCCAAAGGCAGAACTACTTTCACTTCCACTATACCTGGTGGTGGATACACTGCTTATTCCAATTCTCACACAGTGATTTTGTCTTCCTACAGCATGACATGCTGTGCCAAATTAAGGATCCAGGAAGGCATTGGGATGTTCCTGGCAACATTGATTGTAACTGCACCATCTCTCCCCATCTCCCATGGCATATGTATGGGGCTGTCCTGTACCCCTGCCGAGTATGAGGTGAAGGAGGAATGCTGTCCTATGTGCAATCCAGGTAAGGCATATGCATCTGATAAATAACTACATTTGTTACTAGCGATGTAGTGATTCTCAACAGGGGCTCTACACCGCCCACTATATTGTCCCAGGGGGGCATTGAGAAGAAGACATGAATGATGAAGCATCTGCATTAGAATAGACTTACTTCATTTGTAGTATATGTAGTATCCCAATAATGGTTTTAAATATTAACTTGGCAGCTACCTAGAACTATACATGAAAATATTATTGTTATAAGCCTGTGCTACTTTCATCATGTTTAACGTGATGATGTTGAAATTATGTTCTGCAATAGAGAAATGTTGTTACTTCTGTATAGGCAACGGGTGGCTTTTGCACAAGAGTAGTTCTTCAACTTGACTGTTGAGTTCCACTGACAGTGCGACTAACTTCCCTGGTCTATTTGAAACAGCCATGATTATTATTGGATGACTGCATTAATGTAATGAATTGTGCAATGACTGTTGTGAAACAAAGCAAAATAAAACAACGGTGAACATTCGGTGGGTCCTATATTTCCCATATGGTGCGAATAAATAATTAATAATAATTAACTAGGCCAGGATAGCAGAGAAAAGTGTGGAAATCACCAGCACAGAAGTCAACAACATTCTATTTTTGTGTCTCTTAAGGATATTATGTGTATAGGCACTGCACCGAGTATACCAGTACAACCTGTTCTCCATGTCCCTTCCTTACCTACATTGATCATCGCGATGGCCTGGAGGAATGCGGGAAGTGTACCGTTTGTGACGCAAGTAAGTGTTGTTTATTACCTCCGCCAAGGAGGTAATGTTTTCGGTCGCATTGGCTTGTCTGTCTGTTTGTTTGTTTGTTTGTCTGTCTGTTTGTTTGTCAGCAGGATAACTCAAAAACGTATGAATGGATTTGGATGAAATTTTGTGCAGTTGTTGAAAATGACCAAAGGAAGAAGCAATCAAATTTTGGTGGTGATGCGGATCACGAACCAGAACCATGATTTTTAAAAAGATTCTTCACCATTGCTAGCCTATCTAGATGCCCCTAGTGACCGCAAATTGAATTGCGGGAAAGGGCGATTTTGACATTACAGTTTCTAACAAAAAGAAGGCAGAAAGACTTAAAATAAAAATAGGGTGTAACAAAGTCAAATGTTGTACCAAACAAGCTTCCTTGGCGGAGGTCTGCACTGTCTGATTGCATTTCTAGTTTATTTGTTTGTTTGTCTTGAATTGTTCCTTGTTTAGTCTGGTGAAGCTGTGGAACCGATGTGTGCTAGATATACCCCATTAAAACCCTAGCACGTATGTAATAATGTGACCAGGGACGCTGCCAGAAATGTTGGTGCTCAGTGCTTGGGCCCCCTTAAGGGCTCCTATCAGTGCTTGGGCCCTTAAAATCTGTACCACTTACCCCCCCTAGCGGCCCCCATGAATGTGACAGACAGAGTATATTACCGCTAATGGTGGATGTGTGTGTGGGGCAGCCACCTTACCTGCAGGCACCGGGCCTCTTCAAGCAGAAATCTGCCATAAACAGCAAGCACAGTCCTCTGAAACTTCTCCCGACTGCTCTTCTCCAGGTTCATGGTGGTGGCGGGAATGTGTGAGTGTATCGTCCCCTAGGAGGGAGCCTCTGGGGTGTTTCCACGGTACGAGCGATGTAAGGCATTTGCCTGTTACTCTCACTTACCGTGTTCTGTGACGGGTGGGGTTCAATGAAGCCAATTGGAGCCAATTTGGATTGGAGCCAATTTCGGTCCCCTAGGTAGGGGAAATTCTTTCTCTGCATTTATCCCATTTGGACTAGTGAATCACATACACTAGTCCGTAGCAGTGGGCTGCCTGCTGAGCAGCGCCCGGGGAGCAATGTGGGGGTTAGGTGCCTTACTCAAGGGCACTTCAGCCGTGGTTCAGTCGGGCACTGAACCGGGAACCCTTGGGTTGCCAACCCAGTGCTCTAACCACTGAGCCACGACTGCCCCAAGTTCAGGTGCAGTACGCTGACCCACCTCTGAAAATCTCACATGAAAAGTAGCTTGAGGGGTACTACATGAATGGCTGAAGCCATGAGGCCCAGAAAGCTCAGGAACATACGAAAGGGGAGCCACTGGGCGCGTTGAAAACTAGCTAGTCAGGCCTTAAAGTGTTTATGAAACGAAAACAAACGGTCATTCCCATTAAAGCCTTGTTTTTTCTGATAGCATCGATGAGACTTTGAACCCATTCATCCTGGAGGAACTTGTGAAAATGGCAACTCAAAGTGTGAATTCTGTGAAATTTGGTGTGACTAATGAGCTGGGCTGTGACATCATAGAGGGGAGTCCCTGGTTTGCTAGTATGGCGATCTGAGAAAACAACACACATTTGATGGACCCACATCTTATAAAGGAACCAAAATTCTGATACAAACATCAGCGTGTCGAAAAACCACACATCCAACCTCATGAGAGAAAAAAACAGCAGCACAAATCTATTTCAGAGGCACTGATACATCTGCAGAAAGTGACATGTCTGACAGGCGAAGTGACGATTGTTGACATAGCCTGACAGTTCGTTTTGTTTATGGTTACGGTTGCTAAGGGCGCTTTGCCATGACCCACAGATGACATGGCGTGTGTATTTGTTGACAAATGGGGGGCATTTTGATTCAATTGCGCGATATAGTGTGATTGAAATGCATGTAGGCTACATGCAAAAATATCATCAACTAGAGAAAAAACGGAGGTATTCGGCTGTTGGAAAAACGCCCTATATAGCCTAAGTCCTCAGCATATTTTTAGCGTTTATCATTATTATTATTTTTTGTGCTCAAAGTCACAGGCGTCGCGTGTCCCTCAGCCGGACTCTGAGGACGAGGTGTGTCCAAACGTCAGCCACACGTGCACCACAATACTAAAAACAAACAATCAACGCTTCAAAGTAGGCCTACGCTATGTGCATCTCTGTTTATTCGCTAAGCAGTAGCCCAATCTGTGAGTTGGCTGTCCTTGACTGAGAGCACCACGCTGATGTGCGGATATCCTCCCAAAAAACCAATTTATTGACCAGTTGAATGGCAATCAATAAAAAGTGTATATTCCGAGAGCATTCGCATCGGTTTGGCATGTAATGTGCATTACCCTTTCCCGAAAACAACATACAATGCAGATGGACAAGGTAAAACGAGTAGCCTAAAGCAAAGCAGTGCACTCACCTGTCTTCGTGCCCGAGCAGTTACAGGGGCAGTTTCAGTCTGCACGCCGGCGATGTCAATTGTTGGAACTGCTTGAGGCAATAGCATTCTCTTCAGTCCAACCATGCCCGCGACCTCCACATTTGTGGTGAAGCACAAGGGGTGGAAATGTGCAGAGCACAACAGTGACCACGAGCTTGCTTCAAAACCATGCATTGGATCCACAGAGCCCTAGCTTGATTTAGCCTTCTCCTTGTCGGCCACAGTTCCATCATTCTTCACAGAAGGGAACTTGTGCAAAGATATTCCTTCTGTCAAGTAGCCATTTTTGCAGCTGGCACCGTTCGGCCCTCCAGCAACACACTGCTTGACACTGCGCTTTGTTTTGGTACTAGCCGCCATTGATCTGAACAAGGTGGAATGAGGTGAACTCACCCCTTCTATGTCACGCATATCATTTGCATAAAATTTGCATGTCACCAAAAAAACACTTTTTGGGAACGTTTTAACATGACTTTTAGGACAAAATATCACCCAGACAATATCCCATTTTATTCACAAGGCTTAGAACTTTCAGAATCTGTCCTGGAAATTGTCAAATTCCTTTACTTTGTTTTCGTTTCATAAACACTTTAAACGCTTCGATTGTCCTCTGTGACAAGGAAGCCTTGAATGCAACAGAGTCGAGGTGCAGGCCAATGAACACTGTGATCTGGCCGAAGGGGAACACCATGAACTCATGAGCCACACAATCAAAGGCAAATTACAAGAATTTCCATTGAGGGGGGTAAACGTGAACCTGTAAATAGACATCCTTCAGATCAACCGAAGTGAACCAGTCGTTGCGATGTACCGAGCAAATGACAACCTCTGGAGTCTTCATCTTGAACCTTAAGACTCTGAAGTACGAGTTGAGACTTCTTCGGTCTAGTATGGGCCGTAGCCCACCGTCCTTTTCAGGCACCAGGAAGTATCTGCATTCGAAACCATCCTCGACCTCGACACGTATTGCTCTTTTCGCAAGTAACGCTGTGATCTCTCCCCTTAACAGTTACTTCCTCCCCATTTGCCACGAAGTGTCTGATCGCTGAATCAAAGGCAGGTGAATGACGTTTGAACTGCAAGCAGTAACCTCTCTCCACTGTATTCAGAATCCAGGAGGAGTCCGTGCATTTTGTCCAGAAGTCTATGCAGCGGGTCAACGGCATGATGGGTGAACCAGGCTCTTGGGTCCCTGTGCCATCACAACAGTCTCATGGGGACATGGCCGGATCTGCCCCTGCGGGGGGGTCCGTAGCCGTCCGCTGAGCGGGGTGGACAGCCGGTACTCTAGAGCCACGTGCAGTAGGCCCAGTGACCATAAACAGTAACCGGACGTTGGGGGGGCCAGGCGCCAGCGTCAGGTATAACGGTGGTCATTAGACGCCTCTTCCGTAACGTCAACCGAGTTGAAGGTTGAGGAGGGCGTAAAGAGGTATGCTGGGCGCTAGCCAGGAGACCTCTGCAACAGGCTAAACGTGAGTCAGCGTCCTCTACTGAGTTATCTTCTTTTCTTATCCCCGGACCCATGATCAGGGAACCTCTGGGAAGCGCCCTGTCTACCCCGAGAAGGGGGTTTCTTGAACTAGGCCTTCGTGCATCTCTCCATCACTGGGCCGGTGGCCGTGTCGGGAGGACTCACCCTGGCCCGAGTTCATAGAGGGCCTAGTCCAGTGCAGGTCCACGGGCAGAGAGTAGGGGACTGGGCGTTGGTACGTTGTACGTTGGCTTGGCGAGAAGGAACCATGGCCTTGAAGGCTGTTTGGCGCCTCAAATTGCCACTGGGTGGCTTCTATCGCAGCCGAACCGAAGAGTCCAGATGTCCTTGTCATTCATAGATGAAAGAATAAGGCAAGTGTGTCAGTCCCACCGTAGCTAGGGCCATGGCCCTGCCGGTGGCCTGGGCTGTACAGCGTGACACTCTCAGAATGAGCTCAGAGGCTGTCCTGATGTCCGTCCATAGCTCGTCAATGGGCCTGCCTTCCAGCAAGGCTGTGTCCATCTCCTTGCCTAGCAGAGCCAGGTAGGCTTTGAGGAAAGTGGAGGCACTTAATCCTCTGGGTGCAGTCGAGTTTTGTCGATGAGATGCCATATTTTCAAATAGGATAGTGCGGTATAGATATTAGTATAGATAGTATAGATAGTATAGATTTTTCCAAATTGTGTTTTTTAGAAACTACAAATCCCATAGTCTTCAAATCCACCTGTTTCCAAGATGGCGGATATGTGGTCATCATAGAGGTAGAAAATAACACTAGAGGTGACCCCGCCCCCCTTCTGACGGCAATCTGTGGCGGCCATTATCTGTAGGTAGGTCTGATAAATGGAAATGAATGGACAAGGAGGCTCACCTCTGTCAAAAAATGGCTTAATAATGTGAAATTGTCCATCAAAACACTCTACAAGGACATTAGTTGAAGTGTGTTGCTAAATATGTGCAGAATTAATATAATTCGATTTTTAGATGTATTTTATCGACTCATATGATTTAAGTAGATATTTATCCTGACATTTCAAATCTGGTCTTTGATTAATGGGTTACTTCATATTCACACAGTTTTAGTCCATTTTTTAACAGAGGTGGGCGTGTTCTCCATTGACTTGAATTGACTGAAGGTGCCTACACTACCTACAGACAATGGGAGGCGCCATGTGCCACTTCCCAGTGCTGTCGTGAATTGCCATATCCACTCGTGTTATTTTCTACCTCTATGTGGTCATATTCTAACACAATTGAATGTAATTGAAAGAAACATGTCATATACATTCTTGGAATTGGGGTTTTTATATTTCTCAGAGCCCCTGAATACAAAACAACCCGTTTCCATCCCCCCGCCCCTTAATTTTTGGTAGCAAAATCCAAGATGGCTGACATGACATATAGCATAAATTACATATTTGGTGTTTTAAGGTCTCTAAAGTTGTTGCTTTTTCTTGTATTTGTAATATTCACGATGGATAAAGGACTGTTCAGTCAGCCATTACATGAACTTCATTCAAAAACTATTTAATCTATTATTTAATCCATCTAAATTCTACGACATACAAAATAACTTCTTTCTATTTCCCCTTAACCTTTAGAAGCAAAATCCAAGATGGCTGACATTATAGCAAAATAAGGAGATTTGGTGTTTTAAGGTCTTAAAGCCATTCTGCCATATTGTATGCCTATTGGTAATATTTTGATAGACACATTACATGAAATGTTATCAACATTTATCTCATCTTTTGTCAAACTTCAGCATGGCGTCCAAAAATATCCTGGATCTCCTCTATATCTGAACTGACCTCTTTTCCAATTGGTTTATTTGAATTTTTATTTATTTGCAGGCACTTGACAAGGTCCTCAATAGCATAGCATCAGGTGGAGCAGGTGTAATTTATGACAGGAGTGGGGCCCACTGTCCATCATCAAGATGCCTCAGTCTCAGAGGAAGAGCATCTGAAATTTGGGGTGACACACTATAAATCTTGTGCGCAAATGTTGGCTTGCAATTGGCCAGTTGCAAAAAGAAGGCTGGTTGCCTCCATAAAAGCTCTCTAGACTGACCAGGAAGTTAAAGAAAATCCTATTAATTCAGTTCATAGAACAACGATCCAGAAGAATGGACAAGAGGACCACCTTATTCCACACAATATTATAGAGAATACTGTGCAGCAGCATCGAGGGAGACACAGTTTCATTTCATTTTAGTAGTTGGTATTTTTCTTTCATTATACATTCATACTTGTTCCACCTATACTTCATGAGGCCAAAGGTCTTATAAAGGTATGGAAGTGTGGCCATTACTAGGGTCGTGGGTGTGCTCTGACTGTCATCCCAAAGAGCCTAGTTCTATGAGCAGAGAACATGGCAAGATGGTTGGAATGCAACTTCCTGTTACACTTCTAGCAGAGCACTAATGCAGGAGACAAAAAATCAGGTCAATGCGGTGGATTTATTTTTCAGATCTTCAAACAATCAGGTAAGTATTCAGAGGTTAACATCAATCTTCTTCACGTCTTCAAGGGTAACAGAGGTAGTATTTCAAACATAAATATTCTCCCACACAGGGTTGTAAAAAGAACTGAGGTTCGTTTTCTTTTTTCAGGAATCATAACATAAAGTCTTTTCAGCATCAAAATGGAACAAAGGAGAATTCTTACGACCAGGGTGAGTTCAAAGGCAAGGTTCACAACAGAAAGTTCATCAGAGGCAAAGTTTGTCCAGGGAGTTCAGAGTCTATGTTGGCAAGGAATCTTCATGACCGAGCAAGGTCACAATGAAAGTCAAGGGCTTAAGTAAAGCCAGTACCATGAGCTGGAGAATGGGCTGCAGGTGATTCCACTTATCACCTGCTGTGGGGTCTCCCAGGGTGCTTGGCAGGGTCAGGGCCCGGCCTAGGTGTCTGGGGTTTCCCGGGCCGATTGCCAGGGGCTGAGGCAGACTGGCGGCATCTCCTGGCAGGTTGGGGCATGGCAGGTTGGGGCATGACAGTACCCCCCTCTCTACGACCGTCACCTGACGGTCCAGGAGCCCCAGGGTGGTCTCGGCGGAAGTCACGGATGAGCGACTTGTCAACGATGTGGCGTGACGGCACCCAGCAGCGCTCCTCCGGACCATAGCCGAGCCAATCGACCAGAAACTGCTCCCCTCGGCCCACTCTTCGAGAGTCCAGGAGTCGCTTGACAGTGTACACCGGGCCGCCTGCCACAAGACGGGGAGCTGGGGGTAGGGGTGTAGGAGGAGACAAAGCGGAAGTTAGAACCGGTTTCAGAAGTGAAACATGGAAAACTGGACTCACCCGAAGAGACCTAGGCAAAGCAAGCTGGTAGGCCACTGGGTTTATGCGCCGTACAACTCGGAATGGGCCAATGTAGCGCGGCTTGAATTTCTTGGATTGGACGCGTAGAGGAAGGTCCCGTGTGCACAGCCACACTCTCTGGCCCGTCCGGAATGAAGGGTTCACCCTTCTCTTGCGGTTGGCAAAACGCTGGGCACGAATTGCTGATCGCTTCAGGGCTGCCTGGGCTCGCTTCCAAGCTCGCCTACACCTAGCCACAGCAGCTTCAGCAGAGGGGACAGTGACATTGGGCTGCTCAGAGGGAAAGAATGGCGGTAAGTATCCACATTGAACTTCAAATGGGCACATACCGGTAGAGGTGGAGGTCAGTTGATTATGGGCAATCTCTGCCCAGAGAAGCATCTTGCTCCAGGACTTGGGGTTGTCAGAGATCACGCAGCGCAGGTACTTCTCCAGCTCCTGGTTGATCCTCTCAGTCTGCCCATTTGACTGGGGATGGAATCCTGAAGAGAGACTGACAGATGTATTAAAGAGAGACCAGAAAGCTTTCCAATACCTGGACACGAACTGTGGACCACGGTCAGAAACCACGTCGGCTGGGACCCCATGGTAACGGACCACCTCCTTCAGAATGACTTCTGCTGTTTCCTTGGCCGTAGGGAGCTTGAGAAGAGGAACAAAGTGAGAGGCTTTAGAAAAACGATCAACAATCACCAGAATTACTGTATTGCCTTCAGACTCCGGTAACCCTGAGATGAAGTCCATGGACAGATGGGACCATGGGCGACTGGGAATGGGCAGTGGACGGAGCAGTCCTGCTGGGGCTTGGCGTGAAGACTTTTGGGTGGTGCATATATTGCAGGCCTTGACATACTCAGTGACTTGCTTGGACATATCGGGCCACCAAAAACGGCGGCCGAGGAATTCTTGTGTTCTTTGCTCACCTGGGTGCCCAACCCAGGGTTTCTGCACATTTTGGATCACCAAATATAAGACTTTTTAAGACAAATATAAGACCTCTGATGATAAAATATAAGACCACCGCTCGGGGTGAGGCATTGCAATATTGCTAATGTTATTAGTTTGCATTGCTATAATGAAATGTAGGCCTAGTACATAATTATATATAATAAACAATATTATATGACTACTGTGCTTTTATAGTGTAGCCTAGGGTAAACACAGTGTAAGCAGTAGCAAGGTGTAACTGATCTGTAGGCCTACAGACACCATGTATGCATATGGTCAGGTCAGTTAACTGACAACTGGCATTTAATTGAGGGTCCCATGCATGTTTTGACGGCCTATGGAAAACTCAGATGAATGTTCATCAAATGCCTTTACATGTAGCCTACAATGCTCAACAATTCACCATTCTGATGGATAAATAGTTGAATGCACTTTACTATAGGAGAGATGACACCTGGTGTCAAAAGGGTTAAATGTACGACTACTCTGAGTGCCGTTTCTCCTCCTGGCTCCTCCAGCTCGCTTTATCAGACGGGTAGCAGAAGCAAGCGTTCTAATTCGAGCAGCCTGTCTGTAGTTTGTTGTTCTCAACAAACAGCGCACAACTTGGAAGCGATTTCCAGCATGTCCATAACAAGCAATTAGCGCGTTTATCTGTGACTGAACTTTCAACCTGCACTAACTCAAAACATACACATGCACACACACACACACACACACACACACACACACACACACACACACACACACACACACACACACACACACACACACACACACACACACACACACACACAAGCACACTGCACTTTCTGCACTAAACCCAAACATACACACACTGACACACAACTCATACTCACACACATACACACACACACACACACACACACACACATACACAGGTACACACACACAGACGCACACCGCACTTTCTACCTGCACTAAACACACACACACACACACACACACACACACACACACACACACACACACACACACGCACACACGCACACAAAACACATACAAACACACACACACACACATACTGCTGCTGGTGTATTTAATAAAAACCTTTTTTTAATTATTTATTTCTTCAAATGCTACTATTACTATGTCAGAACGCTATAAAGGACTTTTAGAAAAAAGAACAACAAAATACCTCCTCTTAATGTATGTTCTCTACAAGTCTTCTGTTGTCCAGTCTTGCACTTTAAATGTCTGTATGAGCAATGTCTACGTCCATACTGTCTATGTCCATGTATGAGTACTGTCTATGTCTATACTGTCTATGTCCTTACCTAGATTAGTCTATGTCTGCATGGGAGAGCAAGAAACGCAATTTCAAATTCTTTGTATGACCAGTGCATGTAAAGAAATTGACAATAAACTTGACTTGACTTGACTTGACTTGACTTACCATTGCCCATCTGGTTACCGATTTGGACATTACGCACCTCGCCAGATCATTGGCTTCGTACATATTCTGTTACTCATCCGATTTCGTATTGCCTCGCGCTCACTTCCTCATGCTACAATCATGTTAACGAAATCATTTTGCATTTGACAGAGGCCTCAAATAGCCTGTCACGTATCTAGAGGCGATTTTGAAAGTGTAGGTGAAGGAACATTTATTTTCGAATACGGTCATAATGGACTTTATGAAATGAACCCTTTACATTTAGCAAACGCTTCTACCCAAACGCGAGGGCATGGCTAACATGCTTACGATAGACAAGATTTAAAACTTACACTCAACGACTGATTAGGCTATGCGTCCTCCCGACACAGTTAACATCAAGCTTCATATTCCGACGTTGCTTTGGATAGCACCTAACCGTTTTATTTCTTGTCCTCAAGCCACATTACACTGAACGTGCATCTATCTACCCATCTCGATTCACGTTCATATTTTTTCGACCACTTTTTCGACTGTTTCTAATAGAACATGCAAGTAGGCTAGACGGCTCTGGCTGTACCCACAGGTCTGCGGCTGCCCCCCGCTGTGTGGCCAGCGGGCTGCGCTGCGCCACAAACACAGATCAGTTTCATCTACTTTTCCGCATCTTGATAAGGGACGTATGCCGGTTAAATAAGGTTTATAGCGTCAAAAAAAAGACCTTTTTCTTACACTCAAGCTACCCAGGGGAAATATAAGACCTCCCACGTAAATATAATACCACACTTCCAAAAATTGGCGAAATATAATGCTTTATAAGACCTTAAAAAACAAATATTAAAAGTAAGACTTTATAAGACTTTTTAAGGATCCGCGGAGACCCTGCCCACCCAATGTTCATTGTGACCCCACCTCAGTACCTCAGAGCGCATTGATGACGGTACGAATAAGCATCCCGACGGCCCACCTCCTGGATCTGGTTCAGCCTTCTGAGCCTGAAGGATGGACTCCTCCAAGGCAAGGCGCACTTGCCCGATCACCCGGCCTTGGGGAATTATGTGCTCTGGGGCAGGGGTCTGTTCAGTGCAGTCATGCTGACGGGAGAGGGCGTCTGCTTCGGTGTTCTTTTATCCTGGCCTGTAAGGGAGTATGAAATCAAAACGATTAAAGAACAGCGCCCAGCGTGCCTGGCGTGGATTTAGTCTCCTGGCTTCCTTTAAGTACTGTAGGTTCTTGTGATCAGTCAGTACTTGGAATTGGTGGGCAGCACCAGAGAGTGTTTATGGGTAGTACGAGAGAGGAATCTCGCAACTTTTTCCGGGTGGTACTGTCCACTAAGTGGCGCCATCCAGACAGCGCAGAGGAGCGCCAAGGAGCGCAGAGGCTGTTGAAATGAATGGGGTCCCATGGAGCTCAACCACGATGCTGCCATTGCTTTGGGAGAGAATTGGTATCATCGTTTCAATTTATTTTTCCAAAAGGCAGGATAGATTATCCTTTCGAACAGCACTTAGTTTGAATGTTTACTTGAGTTAAGGACTGGACGGACGTGTTCATTCGCTCCATGGTTTGTGCCATCTTGTAAATGTTCCTTTCTCGTTCACTGTAACAACTCACTCACGTGTGTATATGGGTCTTGTCTCACACCTCTACACAAGTTTGCGCAGGTCCCCACTTCAGCTCCTCCTCACTGCCTGTCCCCCCACTCCTCACACGTGGTGTGTTAGTAGAGCAAACCGGTGCGAGCTCATAGTCTCGTTCATATTTGTGGCAGCAAATGCGCTGTATTTATTAACACCCACATCGTGACAACAAGTTCTCGTTCACGTGCCTTTCGCAACATCGACGCTTGCAACAAACTTGTACGCGCCTATTCTTTTGAATGGTCTTGCAAAAATCTCTCAATTCCCCCTGAGATAGGAGAAATCCGCATTCATCTCTTAACACTTCCTCCGTCAATGATGTAAAAATCGTCATTTTGCATCATTGACGGAGGAAGTGTAAGAGAGGTGGATTTCTGTTGAGACTACAAGTCTTTTTCCCACCTTTTCAACCCCGCCCATAGGGGGTTTGACCTAATGCTCTAACAAACCTATCACAGATCAGTGTCCCAGTGCTTTTGAAATCACTGGCACTGAGGCTCCAGTAAGCAGTGTTGCCAGATTGGGCTGTTTCCCACCCAATTGCTCTGCTTGGGATGGCCGTCTGTGGGCAACAATGGCATTTTGCAGGAAAACTCGCCCAATCTTTCCCATAGACATCAATACAATTGGACGGGATTTATTGCTTCCAGGCAGGTTTTGAGCATTTTTTGGGCTGAAAATCATCAGCCTCATCTGGCAACACTGCCAGTAAGTCAATAAGGGCGTTCATGATGGCGTCTTTTCGGCGAGGTTGAAAATTTGCTAGGCAGCGAGCATGCTCAGTGTGTCCGCGTGAAGCATCCTGGTTAGAATTGCCGTTCACGACGCAGTTGAAGGGAGTGACCTCTGCTTGGCAGTCGTAACAAATGGCATTGAACCATCATGGAACAAAAGTTTTGTCAAGCAGCCACGCAGTGACAAAAAGCTACTGCTGGGCAGAAGACCTCCTCCATGATGTGAGGAATCTGCCGTGATTGGTGTTCATAGCTCATGTGATTCATGTGTGTGTAGTTGAACGTGCTTCATTTTCTACATGCTGAAATGTATTTCATGCTCAAATGCAGCATACTCAGAGTGGTACCATCCATATGTATGGTCGTACAACCCACTTACAACAGTAAAAAAGAGAAACAAACCACCCTGTTGTCACATGCTCCATCATCTCCACGTTAGGAGTGTATGCCGTAGGTTACAATACCAGTACTATTCTGTGGGCTGCCTGCTCGACGGTTAGAGTGGTGGTTACACGCCTGACTTCCATTCGTGAGGTCCCCGGTTCGAAACTGCACCGAAACACAGGAAGTCTTTAGTTGCTGATGGTTAATGTGGAAACAGACCCGTTGCGAGCGACTTATCTTGTCCTTTATGTATGAGAGTGCACGAAACAGAGTGGCCTTTGTGGTTGGCGCGCCATGGTAAAGCTACATATTGAACACCTGGGTTCAATCCTCGCAGGATGGGTTGGCGCTGTTAAGTAATTTTAAAACGGTCCTATCTGAATGACGACTTTGGTCCCAAAACACAAAATGAATAGCCTAAAGTGAGTACTAATTAACTGAATTATTACATGGAAGTGAAGCCAAATCATCACAAATTTAACTAAGACTTGTACCATGATTCACTGAGTGGTAACCTGTATCTCTACCACAAGACCACCCGATTTCTCTCCAAAACGCAGGGAAAGTCTCGCATTTCACAAGCATGTGCCGACGATGGTAAGCGCGTCATGGAATTAGCGCCATGATTATTTAATTCCACGAGAGGGCGCCCTGGTACACCCGCTGTCAAAATAGGTAGATCCACCCACAGACCTATAGATCCACCTTCTTTGCCGCTGTTGAAATCTCGTCGTCCTGATGTGTCCAGCTTGGTTGCGACGCAGTTATCCCCTCCTTTTTATGACCAAGCAAATCACGTTTTGATCAAATCTTTTACTGCGTGGTTGCGACCGAGCCTATTATTACCCCACACGACCATCCTAAGCAGCCCAATTGGGCGGGAAACAGCCCAATCTAGGGATGATGCATAGAGCAATAGTGTCCGGCTGCGTCCTGCGTCCACTAAAGACACGCCCACCTCTCGCTCGAGACACGCCCTCTCGAGACACGCCTACCGGTAGTGGCAGGAAACAGGATTTAGCGCCGCCATAAAAATACGAAATTCAAACAGTGAATATAAAGTTGTTAAACGGTATTTCATTTAATGATGAGATACTGAGAACCTCAGCTGATGAGAGCTGAGAACCTCAGCTTTCCATAACTGAAAACGGCATTTTCCTAGCATCTACCAATCCGAAGGTAGCCTACTTTAAGTGCGGGGTTACTTTTCTAAAGATAGGGTTTTGTTTCCTTGGAAACGGAACGGAGATGAAGCCAGACAGACTGACGAAGCGATAAATGTATGTCATTTGACTCGGTTTTGCATTATTATGGATGCATTTCTAATCTTGACATTCTAATGAACAATCTGTGCGAGTTTCAAAATGCGTTTTTATGGAACATGGGAGTAAAATGTGTTAACAGTACGCCCGTCTGGGATTTGTTAGCTAGTCCGCTAGTTAGCTAGCAAGTAAATAGATATTACAATCGATCTGTCTCAATGGCCCAAACATACACAAAGAAACACCAGGATTTGGATGTTTAATATCAGCAATTTGTCAAAGCAAAACATTTTGAAAACATTCACAGACCAGTTCATTATATCCACAGCCTTGAGTGTCGGCAAATCTTCCCACTTTTGACACATGATGTAGTGTAGAGACCTAGCACTTGCTAGCTAACTAGCGAGCCAGCTATTTTAACAAATCCCAGACGGGATGTAAACACATTTACTCCCATATCACATAAAAACGCATGATGAAATTCGCATAGATTGTCCATTAACATGTCAAGATTAGAAATGCATCCATAATAGTGCAAAACCGAGTCAAATAGCGTATGCGTAACACATAAACCGCGTCCGTTTCCAAGGAAACAAAACGCTATCTTTAGAAAAGTAATTCCGCACTTAAAGTAGGCTACCTTCGGATTGGTAGCTGCTAGGAAAATACCGCTTTCAGTTATGGAAAGCTGAGGTTCTCAACTTTTAAACAGGACCCATGGTGTGTCTTTAGGTCTAATTAAAAATATTCTGTGTCAGATCGAAAAAATGAAGTTTTGAATGGGTTTCAATGGCTTCAAAGGGCTGTGGTGTAATCCATTTTTCAGAACGCTCGAGACACGCCTTCAGAACGCTCGAGACACGCCTTCTCGAGACACGCCCCTGTCTTGCAGGACGCAGACAGACCCTACTCGCATAGAGTCCCAAATAACTGGGTGTGGCCTGTGGAACTTGAGCATTGCAGTGCATTATGGGGATTGTTGTCACAAATCCACAAGCACTAAAAAGTCATTTTCTGCCTTTTCTTGGCCAAGAAGGCACCAAATTAGAAATGTATGTTACTATTCTACTATAAATATGACCCACTTTCAGTAACATATTCATGTCTCCACCGGTGGAATGCCCCTTTAAGTAAAGTCAGTACCATGAGCTGGAGAATGGGCTGCAGGTGATTCCACTGATCACCTGCTGCGGGGTCTCCCAGGGTGCTTGGCAGGGTCAGGGCCCGGCCTAGGTGTCTGGGGTTTCCCAGGCCGATTGCCTGGGGCTGAGGCAGACTGGCGGCATCTGCTGGCAGGTTGGGGCATGGCAGGTCGGGGCATGACACATCCTGGACAGACCAAATGGTCTCATAGCCTTCAGATAAGATGAAACCAGAGCCATCTAATAACAGAGTTACGTCACTCCCATAGACCTCTATGGACCAATCTTTCCACAGCAATGGCGGCTCTCATGGAGCCTCACGGAGCGTTAACATGGAAATCCCCATTGACTTTAGTTCTATTAGAAGTTACTTAGTTCTAGGAGGTGGCCGTAGAACACAGAAAATGTGGTAAAGGTAATGTAATTTGTTTGTACTTAATCTTTGTTTGGTATGTGATGGTTCTGTGTTAGTTTCCAACGAACAGAAGTTTACTGTTAAAGGACCAGTTCAGTCAATTTCAATATGCTGTTGTATTGCTCACGCTACCCTTGACTTGTCAGTACCCGGTGATGCCACATTTTTCGGCTCAGCCCTTTCCGAGATATGAGCAATTCTAATGGGGGCAGCGTTTGTTTACATTTTTAAAAAATGAAACATAGGCCAACTCCAAATATTTTCCCAAAAGGTACTGCTGTTTGCTAGTTGTCTGCTGATGTTTTATAACCTTTTGGATGTTTTTGGGAATAAATAAAAATGTTTTTTTGAAATGTAAACAAAGAGCTGCCCCCATTACAATGACCAGGATCTCGGAAACGGCTGAAGAAGAAGAAAAAAAAATCTCAGGCAGGGTAGTGTGAGCATTACAACTGCATGTTGAAATTGACCAAACTGTCCCTTTAAGAAACATTTTAATCTACGCGAATCACATCACCAACCGACTTCCTGGTCCCCGGTTTGCTTATTATCCGTCTCTTATTAGACGGCTCTGGCTCAGACTAACCCTAAAGCAACTATGTAGGCCTTGGCCTTGACACAGGCAGCCAATCCAGTACAGGTAGCATTGCATAACAGGTAATGTGCCTACAGTACATGAACTGATTCATAGTAATTTTTGTTTGGACAATAATTTGGACCTGCACAGGACAAGATTGCAGACAATTAGACTGAGAGGCATTTTGGATTCATACTCTAAATTCAGTGGAGCCTCAGGGCATAAATGAGGAACTCAATATGTCTTGCTTTCTGTAACAAATTGCTCCAGCATCGCGGCTGTGGTCTTGTAATAATTGTAGCTGTGGTTTTATTGACAATGTTCTTTGTGTATTGTTTTTTCACTTTTTTGTTTTGTTTTGGGAAGTTGGCAAGCTGTCTAATTGTCTACAATCTTGTCCTGGTGTTGGGGGGTGGGGTCAATTACCTGCAATGAGATGAGACAATTTAGCCAAACCAAGTGGGATCATCAAGAATGTCAAGTCTTGAAATGTGTGTCTCTCTCTTGCTATCATTTGACTCTGAAGAAGGTGTAGCAACACCGAAACGTTGGTCGCGTGTGTGCACAAAATAAAGTCTTGAAAACTAAGCTGCAGTGTGCTCCAGCTTCTCCTTTCCAGTGATGTCTGTCCCACTGTGATGCACTTGCAAGCAGGGTTGCCAGATGAGGCTGATGATTTCCAGCCGAAAAACTGCTCAAAACCAGCCTAGAAGCTCAAAATCCCGCTCAATTCTATTGATTTCTATGGCTAAAATTGGGCAGGTTTTTCTGCTAAATGCCATTTTTACCCGCACACGGCCATCCTAAGCAGCCCAATTGGGCGGGAAACAACCCAATCTGGCAACACTGCCTGCAAGCTGAGTGAGGGATGATGCATAGAGTCCCAAATAACTGGGTGTGGCCTGTGGAACTTGAGCATTGCAGTGCATTATGGGGATTGTTGTCACAAATCCACAAGCACTAAAAAGTCATTTTCTGCCTTTTCTCGGCCAAGAAGGCACCAAATTAGAAATGTATGCTACTATTCTACTATATATGACCCACTTTCAATACATATTGATGTCTCCACCGGTGGAATGCCCCTTTAAAAAGGTCCTGGTTCCGGTTTGTGCTCCGGATCACCACCAGAATTTAATTCCTTGTTCCTTGGGTCATTACCAACGACTCCACAAAGTTGCGTCCAAATCCGTTGATTAGTTTTTGAGTTATCCTGCTGACAAACAAACAGAGGTGGAAGAAGTACTGAAGTTGTGTACTTAAGTAAAAGTAGAAGTACCCTGCGAAAAAATTATTCAAGTGAAAGTAAAAGTGTACTTAAGTCCTAAGTACTAACTTTTAAATGTACTTTTCAGTACAAAAGTACAAGTAGGCCTACTCACGCAATGGCTGTCTTTCTCCATGTCTACCTACTTGATCCAATAGGAAAAAGTGTCTGCAACGGTTTTCGGTTCTATTTGAACATGACTATGGAGTCCTGTTAATGTTTTTAAAAGTATATTTTCTGTCTGGGTGTCAATTTGGAAGAGGGGCTTGGTCCCGCCTCCCTGCCCGCAGCTGAGGCTACTGAAATATCCACGAAACACAACAGGAAAACCTAGGATAAATGTAACTAGTAACAAAGTCTTCTCCTAGAAATGTAAGGAGTAGAAAGTACAAGTAATTGTCAAAAAATGTAATTGAGTAAAAGTAAAAGTCTGCATTTTTATTTTTACTCAAGTAAGTACAAATTCCAGAAAAAACTACTTAAGTACAGTAACGAAGTAAAAATACTTAGTTACGTTCCACCTCTGCAAATNAACAGACAAACAGACAGACAATAATAGCCTACTTTGCGGCAGTAGGCAGTGTATGACCCTACAGGTGGATTTCATTGCTTGCATTTATTGTTTAAAGTCGTGTCTTCATCTGTGATCCCCAGGCGGTGGTCTAAGAGTGAAGAGGGAGTGCAGCCACATTTCAGATAGAGTCTGTGAGCCTCTAGAAGGATACTACTGTACCGACCCAATCAAAGATGCCTGCCAAGGAGCTGTGGAACACACAAAATGCAAACCAGGACAGTTCATCCAACAGAATGGTTTGGAAATTGTATTGCCCTAGCAAATTCTCTAAACTGAGACACCATGATTCATGGATGCGGTCCCTATGATTGAAATTGTTTATTCACACACAGGTACATCCTACTCAGACACTGTGTGTGGTGACTGTGGTAACAACACATACTCAGATGGATCGTTCACATTCTGCAAACCGCACACACAGTAAGAGCTTTCAAATGGTCTTTTGTCTATAATTTATAATAACTTATCTGTGTGACTACATTCCAAACTATTAATTTTAATCTCTGTGTTGTAGGTGTCCGGCAGGTTATATAACTGCAAATGAAGGAACCACGTCATCAGATACTGTGTGCCAGAGGACTGCCAGAGGGCACATTGGTTTGGTAGTTGGTGTCTGTGCTGCTACAGGCATAGGCCTACTGTTAGCCGTGAATGTCATAAAAGCCTTCCGAAAAGGTGGAAATGCTGGTATGCAGGTGTATTGTGAAATATATTTGTTCTTATGGCAGAATATAAGCTGATGAGTAGTAGTAGTTGTTGTAGTCATAGTAGTAGTAGTGGTGGTAGTAGTAGTAGCAGCAGCAGCACCACCATCAGTAGTAGAGCTGGGTAGATGATAGGATGGGGGAAATTAAATCTAAAACATTTGGCCTATCTTGGAAAGATGTTAAGAATTTGAGATGAACAGTGCTGCAGGGCTGTTACTTATGGTCTGAGCATATTTGAAATGTCCTGTTTGTGAAAACTGTCTTTGTGTTTCTCCTTTTCAGGCACACTGAGGAAGAAAAAGGTACTGTTACCATTTATTATTTTAATAAGAATGTTAATGATGTCAATAATAATCGATTCAGCTATGCATTGTAATCAGTGTTGCCAATTGGGCTACTTGGGATGTCGGGCTGCGGGTAAAAACGGGAAAAAAATGTGCATTTGGCGTTTTTTTTTCTGCAGTTTTGTGCCCATAGAAATCAATGCAATTTGTTGAAATTGGGCGGAATTTAGCGCATTTTGGCGTTTTTTGATAACCTTTTGGGTGGGATTTGATCAGACACATCTGGCAACACTGATTGTAATGTGGGGCAGGACAATTCAATAATCGATTCAGCAAATGCCATAATCAATGCAGCCTATTTTTTCTAGATTCAATTACTTCCTTGGACATTTCTAGAGAAAATTAACTTTAAAAGTAAATTAAAGCACTTCAAAGCATTGAAAACTGCAGGATACATACAACAGCCATTAAAGTGTTGTTCATTATCTGACTGCTTGTGTTGCCTCATGACTGATGAAAAATGGACCTTTTTCTCAATAGAAATGTGACAGTAAAAATGTAATGCATTGCAATGTATCGTAGAATTGGACTGAATTGATTTGAATTGAATCATTACCTGCCGAATCGTAATCGAATCAATATATTGTAATCGAATACTCGTAGTGTGACAAGGTGGCTCAGGGGGTACTCGAGCCAAAAAAGGTTGTGAAACACTGTTCTAGAGGGCCGCATAATAAAGGTTCTGGTGTGCAGAGAGCTCCTTATATTCTGAGGTAGCTATTTCAGATACTCTACCATCTTTAGGGTCAACTTCTTCCTGCCTAGCTCTGGTCGAGTTTAAAGAGTTTAAGCTATAAACAAATCTATTTGCATGGGTTTACTGTGACATGTGGTATGATAGGTCCTCCTTGTGCCCCTTGTGCTTCATCTAAATCCTGAATATGAACTTGCACTGCATTTCTTTTTTAGGAATATGCTCTTACTAAGAGGTAAGGACTCATTTAGATTGTGTGTGTGTGTGTGTGTGTGTGTGTGTGTGTGTGTGTGTGTGTGTGTGTGTGTGTGTGTGTGTGTGTGTGTGTGTGAGTGAGAGAGAGAGAGAGAGAGAGAGAGAGAGAGAGAGAGAGAGAGAGAGAGAGAGGGGAGAGAGAGAGAGAGAGAGAGAGAGAGAGAGAGAGAGAGAGAGAGAGAGAGAGAGAACATGTCAACCCCTTCACTAAGCCTCTGTAGCACTATTGTCATGAATGACCATGTGTTGATCTGTTACCTAACCTCCTTGTGTAGATGGAGCAGCCTCATTCACGCTTTGCAAAAAAGAAGACTCAACTACATCATAACAACATTGCTATAATCTTACCAAGAGCATTAATTAACAGCTTAAGACTTGGCCATTTCAACTTGACAATACAGTTATGACATAAGCTCTGCACGAAGGGCTTAAGACTCTCTGTGTTATCATAGTAATGTTGTAATGATGCAGTTGACGCGTGTGTGTGTGTGGGGGGGGGGGGGGGGGTGGTGTGGGGTCAGCAAAGAGTGAATAGAGCATCAACGGGCCCATCTGTTTGAAGAGGCTACAGGTGTTATCAAATTCTAAATTGTAAGTCACCAGCATGTGTTTGTGTTCAAGGGATGAGAGAGGTGTTCAAGATGAGGATATGCAGGAGACGGCAACTTGATCACATTGAAAAGAGATGGAAGAAGATTCTGCATATTATAAGGTGTGTTGCAGTGCTATTCACAAAACATATTGAATTCCGTTTGTTTACTTATTTGAACTACATTCACTAAACTTAACTTTTGAAAACAATCATGACTGTCACTGTCATTCAAGCCATTGCAATATGAATGTATGGGATTGTTAAAAGTATACATAGGGTACAATAAAAGCAAAAATAAATAATACTGGAATGACTCAATCCCTGATGGTATTGCTTTGTTTTATTTCTTCTTTAAGATCACAGAAGTTGCTACAGTGACATTTTGTAGTGTGCCAGCTGCCTACCACCCTCCCCGCCACTGATAAGCTAGAGGGACACCCTACTTTCTCCGCCTTGTCATCTGGGCTGTTCGGCCCTATTGGATCATGTGTGTCAGATGTCTGAGGTTGATAAGCTCCATCTGCAGCCCGGAAAGCTCATCTTTTCAAAATGGAAGCTATAAACTGTTGCTCATTTACACCTACAACTAGCAATTTATAACTAACTGTGTATGACTGCCTCCGTCAGGAAAGTTTATCTCAAGAGAGATGAAGGATATGGATCACTGGAACCATGCTGTGTGGTCTGATGACACCAAGATGAACAAATTTGCTTTTGATGGTGTTTAGCATGTGTGGTGGTAAACAAGTGAGTTTTACAAAAAAAGTCTATCTGGGTAGTCAAGCATGGTAGTTGGACTGACATGGTTTGGGGATGTATGAATGCCGTGAACATCAGAAATCTGAATTACACCTAAAGAAACATGCATACATGCTGCTAGTTGGCCTCCGTTACACTTTCCCCCCTAAACCTCATTCCCATCCCGGGTTAACGGCACTACTGTGATGGAGGTGTTCCTGCACAGTTGGTCCCCCTCAGAGCGCGAACCTGCTACCTTGTCAACTACATCGGCTCAGCAATGGGAGTCACAGTATGAGCGCGCTAAGCTAAAGAGCCGGCGGTCCGATAGCCCAACGCTACCGTAGTGTATTGAGGTTTTGGGAGGGAGGTTTACTAACGTTCCATGCCAAACTCTGCTATGGGCTCCGTTACACATGCACTGTGACTACTGAAGCAGATCATGACACTCTCCATAGGATTTCATTCAAATCTCACACCAATCTATTCAAGCCAGGTGCAGACTCATAATGTAGAAGTTCAATGTAAAGAAAGGTTGAAACGCACACTGATGATCTTTTCATTTCGAGACGTTTCGGCCCAACACGGCCCCTTNTCAGACACTCTCTACAGGATCTTAGCCAGGGGTGTACTCTGTCACGGGGGTGACTTGTGATTTGTGGGGGAGGAAATAACTTTTTGGTCACTTGTTTTACAGAGGGAAGGATTTTAACGACAGCCCATGGGATGTAAACACTGAGGGAATCATTAGGCACTTCTCAAAACCCAATCCCCACCTGAAAGCATTTCCATTAACTTCCAAGTGTATCAGCCTAATTAGTCACGCCCAGTGATTGGATACTCTTTATTAGTCACACCCAGTGATTGGATATTCCGTAGAGTTCACCAAAGAGTATCCAATCACTGGGTGTGACTAATTAGGCTGATACACTTGGAAGTGCACTACACTAGGGTTTGGGGCGGGCTGGTCGCTATGGCCTTTTCCTACGGAAAGCCCCCCTCCTAGATGTAGCGCTTCCCTCTGCTCTCTCTCTCTCTCTCTCTCTCTCTCTCTCTCTGACTGAGCTGGCAATCTGGAAATGTTACAGGCTGGAGCAGGATGGAAAAATAGTGGCACAAACTGACCTGTTTAAGACTCTTGTTGAAGCAAGGATAGTAACTGAGTTCACCTACTTTAAGGTCACAGCTGATGTTACTTTGTTTGAAAAAAAATGGTGTTTGGATAAGGGGCTTTGGTCAATCTGTAATGGAGGTAAGCTTAGATTTAGGTGGTAATGATCTGGGGTATGGGGGTGATGGGGGGAATGGGGAAGGAGAGGTCTACTCCCTTTTATGGTGAATGGAAGGATCAACATGCATGTAATGTAAAGTACACTTTTTAAGTGGTGACAATGGTTCACAATAAAGGAGTGTTGAAGGTCTCTCCCTCCACTATTCCTCGCTCTCTGTTCGAATCTGACTCCCACTCACTTGACTGGCTGCTCTTCAACACTAGGCGACCTTGTAGCGACCCGGCAGCGCATTGATAGAAGGCTACTCCTTTACACTCACGTATGACGTGCCGTAGTTTTAGTTAACCTTGATCACACTGTATGCTATAGCAGGATCGTGAATGGGATGCAGTGCTACTTTCATTGTGTGATTTATTCACCTTTGTGCGGTGACTGGAGTAGCCCTTAATTCTGTGATGTGTGCTGGAATCCTGAACAATCCAGCCCAAACTACCAAGCTTCCTCCTGTTCCCCCTCAGAGCGCAGCGGACCAAGGAACCTCCAATCTGGACCTCATCTGGGTGGCGGGTGGTTGCCAACATCACACACTTGGGCAGGCAGGACTGTGATTCCCCCCGAAACCCCCAACCTCGAACACTGACTTTCACTCCCCAGGACCAAGTAGAAAAATAAATATAAAACATTCTAAACCTCATTCTGTGTCTTGGCATGCTTGGTGATGTAGGGTTTACTCCTCAGGGTAAATGGTTTGTAAACGGGGGCCTCGCCAGTAGTGTGCCCCCTACCTGGGACAATCTGTTCCATGTTGTAAAACGTTAGTGGCTTTAATTTGATTTTTTTTGGAGTGAACAACAAATGTAAGTTGTCATATATGTTGTTAACAGGTCACTCATCATTGTGTCGAAGTGAAATGTTGTCCTATGAAAAGATATAGTTACAAATCTGCAAAAAACGTGATGGGTGTACTCACTGTGACATACTGTACGAACAATTTTGGCAACTCACCCAGTCCAAACAAGCGCATACAGTACATGTGGCTCCAATTGCCAGCTCGTACCCCACGCCACCATAACAATCCCAGCCCAGGCAGCCCGGAAGGAAGGGAGGCCACGACGGCACGGTTGCCTCCACCAATCCTCACACTCCCTGGTAGAATTACAGTACATGACACACCGCAGTCTCACCTGCTAACATTGGAGTCTATGACAAGACTACAATTCACACACAATACAATTGTGTCATGCCCCCTGGCTCCTTGCCTTACATGCTTCCATCTAAAACTGAACATGCAATTAAGAGATGGCCAAGATCTAAAAGAAAGTCTAGGAAATCTCAACTTGATTTGACTGAAAAGCGATAAATCAATTATGTTGGCCTATTTGCAGAACTATTTAAGCTTTGGAGAGGTATTTATTATTATTAAGTACTGTGCTCCCCATGTGTGTACTGTGTGTCTCCAATGAATAAAGTGTGGAAAGGATGGATTACACTCAGGCCTCTTCTTTTAGTTGCATTTAGTTTCAGTAGCATACAATGGACAGATGTTCAGATATAACTAATCCTTTGTAGCAATCAACATTTTTGATCTTTGTGTTTTTAATGTAGGCCTATCTGTACATGGAAAAGACAAACTGTACAAACCACACTACCCACCTCAGTGTTCTAGATGTAATAACTTTAAACTGACGAAATGACGTTATTTACAGTCCATGGACACCAGGTAAAAGCAGTGAGTCAGACGTACTATAGACACTAGTGATTCTCACAAAATGGAAACACTGAGAAGGAGCAGGCAAACAGAGGAGGAAAAACCTGCGTGCAGAAAGTAAAAACCCTGGCACATTTTTGCTCCAGCCTATTCAATGAACCAACTGATCCTAAATCACACTCGCCTTAAGCCAGGTTGATGATAATTAGTGACATTGCTTATGTTGAGAGGACAGGCAGAAGGAAATGCAGGACCTTTATTCTGCCTGTCATCTCTGACTGCAGGCTAGGCGGTGCTGCTCACTGAGGAACTTTTTAACAGATTATTGTCATGTGGAATGATCTTGCAATTTTCACACAAATTGTCTGTTGATCTGATCTCAAAAGGAGAGAGCTATTTTAGACAGGATTTCACAAAATGTGATTATTATTATAAATGTTTTGATATATCAATTGATGAATGACATTGACAGTCATGATTAAAGGTGTTTTTGCTGAGTGCCAGTGAAGACAAATCTGCTGTGCACCCATCCCGAACATCATCTCTTCTGGCTTCAAATTAAAAAGTCCTGTCCAGCCTCCTCCCTATTTGACATGTTTGAACTTTGCTGCAGCTTCTATTGAGTGGGCCCAGGCTATCCATGTACAGTGCTATACTGTAGCAGAGGCATGATTCATATGGTCGAATTTGAGGATGCTGCTTTAAATCCCATATGGAAAAGATATATTAATTTCATGCACATTTTTAATGGAAAGAATCTGTTCAGAACTTAAAACACTGTCTTAATGGTAAATCCTTGTAAAAGTATTGGTATAAAAATATATATGACATGTATGAAATTGGCCCATTTAGTGATTTCTCATACAAAAAGTATTAAGTAAAACTTAACTTAAGTACAAATTATGTATGCCATTTACAAATAATGTGTGAATTTTTTATGGGAAATGTATGCATTTTATATTATAATTTTTTGAAATATACATATTTTTCCATTGAATTGTGGATGTATCATAAGTATTCTATGATGGCCTGAAATCAAAAGCAAAGTGACGCCTCTCCCATTCAAGGGGGTAGCCCCCAGTGGCTCCCCAAGGGAGCAGTGCGGCGGGACGGTAGGCTACCATGCTCAGGGTAGGCCTACCTCAGTCATTGAGGAGGATGGGGAGAGCACAGGTTGATTACTCCCCCGACCAACCTGACAGGTCGGGAGTTGAATCGGCAACCTTTGGGATACAAGTCTGACACCCTAACCGCTCACCCATGAGTATAGCAGAGCAGATAACGCCAAAAATAGTTCACTTTGGTATGCAGGGAAACTTGGCACACATGTTCATTAGAATGCACTCTTTCAGTAGAGAGCATTGTCAACGCAAAAATCCAAGATGGACACCCTTTTCAAGATGGTCACCTTCTCCACTTGTAAATAAGGTCAAAAATAGTTTATATGGATATGGACTGCCTTACAGATATAGCCTACCAGGTAGCTGACGGCATGGCCTGCCTGGAGCCTGAAAACATTGTGCACCGGGACCTGGCGGCCCGCAAAGTGCTGGTGGGAGAAGACCACCTCTGCAAATAGGCCTTTGGCCTGACTCGAGTCGAAGGTGACCCTTCGTAATACAGTACCTATTTTAGTCCAACAATGTTGTTTGTTTATTTCATGTAAAATGAACTAAATGTTGATGTGGTTGAAATCCAAGCTACATTTTCAAACCGACCATAAAATAATCTCAAAAAGTCTCAAAATGGTTCCAGTATTTATCTACTTGTAACGAACAGGGCGGAAGGCAGTGGTTTGCTTCTGTGCACTGTGCCTAGCTGTGTTTGTCTGGAATGCTTACTAACAGTCCTTTATTATGTTGTATTGCTTTTACTAATGTTTTTAGCCAGACACTATAATGCACTTCAGACAGAGAGACAGAGATGGAAGTATAAAGAGAGCGAGAGGGAGAAAAAGCGACGTAGGACGGGAAAGAAACAGGAGGACGGGAAAGAAACAGGGCGGGATAGAAACAGGTAGGGAGATAGAGATAGAGAGAGAGAGAGAGAGAGAGAGAGAGAGAGAGAGAGAGAGAGAGAGAGATGGAAGTATGGAGAGAGCAAGAGGGGAGAGAGAGAGGGAGAGAGAGAGAGGGAGAGGGAGAGAGAGAGAGAGAGAGAGAGAGAGAGAGATGGAAGTATGGAGAGAGCAAGAGGGGAGAGAGAGCGATGAAGGGGGAAGAGGATGGGAAAGGAACAAGCAGACAGGAGAAAAGAGGAGAAAAGATAGGGAGAGAGAGGGGGAGGAGAGATTTGCGCTGTTTTCAAATCTGTTTTATAAATAAAATTTACTCACTTACACCTTGGGCTGTATGTGTTGTTATGAGAGACAATTCCGCCTCCAACCTTTCAGGCGACTGAAGAACAAAACTACTTAACACTGCTTTGGACCTGTGGAGGAACTTCCCTGTGGAAGCCATGCTCCAGAGGCCCTCAGCCACGCCATGTTCTCTAGCAAATCAAACTTCTTTGTCATTTGCCATTCTGCTCTACGAAATCTTCACCTATGGAGCAACACCATACCCAAGTATATTAACACAAATGTTTTTTTTTCAAGCTATCTGTATAATATATAATGTGTGTAGTACGTAAACCTCAATAATTATTAACATTAATTACTTTTGTGTTTGTGCGTTGCAGGTGTTGGAAATAATGAGCTATTCAATTATCAATTGGGTATCGAAATTAATGCCAAAGCCACCCAAATGTCCTGAACACATTTACTACATCATGAAGAAGTGTTGGAGTGACTCACCAGAGGATCGACCCAACTTTGAGGAGCTGAACACCCTTTTGCAAACTGAGGATGAGTGAGGAGCTGTGTTTACAGCTTATGGACACTGGGTGGAAGCAGTGAGTCAGAGCAAGATATCAATGCACCATAATGGACACTACAGTGGGTCCAACTCAATCTAGCCTCTCCCATCCTCTCCTCTTGCTTGTGGCCTTATGATGCGATGCAAGATGTCATTGACAACAGAATTTTTATTCAATATCTCACACCATTGCAGTTTAATTTTGTCATTTGAAATTGGGATGTTGAATGGTATAAATCCCCCTAATAAAGTTGCTCTGCCTAGACTGACAGCAGAGAAACTTTACTGTTTTCTCTATGGAAGCGGGCCTGTAGTGAAACACAAGGTCACAGGCAAAGGGAAAGGAGAAGAAGTAGGCCTACTGGATTAAAATGGACCCTGACTCTCATTGGATGGGACACCAAGAAGGAACAGGCCACGCGGTGCTGCTGACCCAGTACAAGCAGATCAAGTAGGAGCGGCTCTGGGGAACTCTTTTTAACAGATGCAAGTCATGGGGAATGAATCTGCACATGCTGTCTGTTGATCCGATCTCAAGAGGAGAGAGAGAGAGAGAGCTGCATTAGACGATTTCAGAAAATCTGATTATTTAAAATGACAGGACAGGAGTAAATGTATATATATGCCTATCAATATTGATGTATTGACAGTCATGATGATAGAAGGTAAGGTTAATAATAATAATAATAATAATAATAATAATAATAATAATTGTATTTGTATAGCACTGTATCATACAAGGCATGTAACTCAAAGTGCTTAACAAATGGGAAAAAAAACATCATTGTTAGAGATGGATTTAAAAGGAGCGGTATAAAGGAGAGGCAGAAATAGCAGGAAGGCAGAGGAAGAAGAGATAGATAGAGATTGTAGAGTCATAAGGTCAACGTAGGTTAGGACCAGGATTCTTAGATGCGTAAGGTCCATAGTGGCTGGGCCTAGCATAAGTCATAGATAGTCACACAGAGATTGGGCGCTCAGATGCGGCCCCTGGTGGCATCAGGGGTGAGGAAAAACTCCCTTTCGCTTGAATCATAGTTTGTGGGGGGGGGGAAGCTCAGTGAGGTCTGAGAAAAAAAGAACCCTATAGTCAGGAAGAAACCTCAGGCAGAGACCAGCAGCCACCTAGGGGAGCGCCCTGCCAGGGCTGGTTGTGAGCAGTAAGGACGCTTCATCAGCTGGGACACTATGACGCCTTGGCAGCTAGGAGTTGGCAAGGATGAAGCTGCTTCTTGAAGGAGTCGACGGAGCTGGCTGATCGGATCTCGATGGGGAGGGCGTTCCATCTCTTGGGCGCATAGCAAACGAACGTGGCGTTGTTGAGTGGCAGTGAATACAAATCTGCTCTGACCCAATCCCGTCTAATCCTTTCCAGTCTCCCCTATTAGCTTTAAATGAAGCAGTCATTTCCAGTCACCGCTTTGCCGCTTCACAGTATGGGCTGGCCCAGGCCATGTACAATGTACAGTGCTATACTGTGAGAAAGCCAACATTCATTTTATATTTATGATGAAATTTGACGATGCTGCTTGAAATGATACAGCGATGTCTGTAGCCTATGTATGCACGAGTGTGTTGTATGTGTCTACTAATTTATGCTGTTCAATGTTCCGTTTTAAGGATTTTGACACTTTTTTGTGATGTGTTGTAAATAAATGTATGCATCAATAAGCTACATTTACTTCACTTGTTCACCATAGGTCCTGATGGTACTCCACCCTCTCATGGCACTCCTGCATTTGGACTGCTGCACAGAGACAGACAGAGAGAGAGAGAGAGAGAGAGAGAGAGAGAGAGAGAGAGAGAGAGAGAGAGAGAGAGAGAGAGAGAGAGAGAGAGAGAGAGAGAGAGAGAGAGAGAGATGTCTTAAGCATACCTCTATATTCAGTCATGTCCCCCTCACATGCACCCGAAAATCAACAGACAGGTGATGATCAATGAAGTTGTCGGCGAGGTGGTTAGGTGTGAGCTGATAACGTTTAGCTTTAGTCTGTGTGTTTATCAGGACTTGGGTGAGTATCCTCTCCCATTCTTTTGTTTTGGAAGATGATAGTTCGTTATGTCAGTTGGTATCAGTGTTATCAGTGCAGTGGCAAGGCCGGCGGGAAAGTTTAACTAGGGTGAACGTACATGTGGCGGAGATCATCTTGCACCTGCTCGTCTCCCTCGGCGCGAGTCCATGATCTTCACAGGTGTCACCAAGTTAGGAATGTAGCCGATACCCAATATAGTTCCGCACATTCTTAAAGGGCAATATAAGTTAATTTGTCCATGACACAGATATGCCACAACAAAGGAGAGGTTTGTTACAGAGACATGAGCTACGGCTACACACAAGAAGACCTGCTCATCGTTGGGTACACGTAGGTACTCTTTCACAGAACAAACTTAAAAAAGGTAACCTTTAAAAATCAAGTATCTTTTTAACGTGGTACCACAAAATGATCTTTTCAAGTACAAACACTCATGTAGGCCTATGTGCCTGGTTGCGTATTAGTGTACCCTATGTGTAGACCTTAATACTTCAGTCTTTACGTGAACTACAGTCAGTGCTAACAGGTTCATTTTATAATAATATGAAATTAAAAGTCATTGCCTCTGATGAAGTTTGATGATTGGTTATGCCTTTACCAAAGCCCGGTTTAAAAAAATCGCTGCATGACAGGATTGACCTAATCTTACTGTATCTTACTGTACTTTATGCTAATAGATAAAAGTGAGTTTTAAGGTGAGTTTTAAAAGCAGCTAGGGAGGGGGACAGGCGGATATGGAGTTGCAGATCATTCCACAGTTTGGGGCCCATTACAGCAAAAGCTCTGTCTCCTCTGGTTTTCAAACTGGAGCGTGTTACAATGAGGAGCGAAGTGAATAGCTACTGCTGAACTACTGCATGTGAGTTGCAGTATGTTCCTGTCTGCAGAAAGTGTATGATGCTGCTGAAGTGTTTGTATTGACTCCTGTAGCAACTGACGACCAATGTCTTGTGCCAGCTGTTGGATAACATCAATAACAACATCCATTAACCATTTGATCACAAACCACTGTCATCTCTGCTCACATCCTCCAATAATCAGCATAGATGTAGCTTTTTGTGAATCAAATACACTGTTACATCAAATGGCAAGATGGAGTAGTGCAACTGAAAATGTGCACAGTTAGTCACTCCATCACAGTGCAGGATTCAGTAGAAATTTCTGCATAAAAAGGAGACAACCCGCATACTTCAGGTCTATATTTGTGCAAAGAAGCTTTAGTAGACTTGCAAGCTTTCAGTCCTTAGACCTTCATCAGGCAGAGGTGTGATGTCAGGCCAGTTCCGGTGCAGCCTTAGCCTGATGCAAACCTCAGAATTGGCATCGGCACAGCTGCTGAAATAGAAGCACGACTGGACTGGGACCAAAAAGGGCCTGGACATTTCTGTGCACTCCCCTCTTAATCGAGGGCCGGTCTCTAAGAAAATACAGGTACAATACAAGATTGGTCCCCAGGGACAGTCAGCGCGCCAGGAATGCCACAATACCAGTAGGCCTGCATAGAGACAATTGAGGCAACACTGGTGAAGCGCTCTGGGCATTTGAAAACGGAACGTTGAAATGTAGCTGCTGCTGGCAGCTCGCACTGTCTGCTGGAAATCAACTGTAAGTTAGAAAATGCTTCAATCTTTTTAACTGGATAGATAAGATATTTCTAACGGAAGTTATCAGGGCAAGTCTTTGCAAGTCATGAGGTGCAAGTCCAAGTCCAAGTCGAGTCTTTTGATGTTCAAGTAAGTCCGAGTCAAGTCGCAAGTCTTGAGACATTTTGTCAAGTTGACTCGGAAGTCATCAAATTGACGACTCGAGTCAGACTCGAGTCCAAGTCAATTGACTCGAGTCCACAACTCTTGCTATGTGCTGTCTTGCGAATCGATTCACAACCAAGCCAAGCCAACTTCACTGCAGTCCTCCGCCAGCTCAGTATGCTTGAAAGACCCTGAGTTCACTTCTTTCATTCCCCTCCTCTCAAAGACGGAGTAATGCGACAAACACTTTCATACAACAGCAAACATCTTTCTCTTGCTGTACATGATTTTTTTTAAGAAGTAGGCTTGTGTTTGAAAACTCAGTTGACACTAAAATTGCCTAAAGGAGACAGAAGGGTTTTTCCTGTGGACTTCTGCTGGCTCTCATTAGTTTGGTTATTGCATTATTATTGAGTGCCAATGTGATCTGATTTGTGACCAGGATGTTGCCCTTAGTGCCAGTGTGTAATTTGTCTCTTTCCAGATGTAATTACTTAGTCTATTTCCAATTCCGATCAGAAACGATATTTAGAAATTGGTGGTGGTGGTGGTAAATATTAATGAATAAGATAACATTTTCTAATGGGCAACAACATCCGTTAAACCTTAAACTAGAAGTGCTTGGCAAGGCGAGGTAAAGCTGACTCACTGCTCAAGATGAATATGTCCAGACATGTAGAAGGCTTTATTATGAGGGGGAAGATTAAAACAGGCTGCAACAAAGGTGGTTCATGTAGGCTACTGTATTGACTTCTTGCTAATGATTATGTTCTTTCCTTATCTTGCCATCAGATAGATTTGATTACCTCAGGCTGAGAAAGTAAAACAGAGGCTGGGACAGTAGAAGGCATGTCATGGGTGGGCAGTAAGTGGTTAGGGTGTCAGACTTGTTGCCCAAACGTTGCCGGTTTGACTCCCAATCCGCCAGGCTGGTAGGGGGAGTAATCAAGCAGTGCTCTCCCCCATCCTCTTCCATGACTGAGGTACCCTGAGCATGGTACCATCCCGCCGCACTGCTCCCTTTTTGGGTGTCATTGGGGGCTGCCCCCTTGCACGGGTGAAGCATGAATGCTGTTTCGTTGTGTGCATTGTGCAGTGTTCACTTGTGTGCGTGTCACAATGACAATGGGAGTTGGAGTTTCTCAATGGGCCTTCACTTTCACTTTTAAAGCACGCCTGAGAGGCAGGGTGTGTGTTAGAGCATGGCAACCCGACTGAAGTCCGACGGGCCTGGTCGGAACCCGACGGGCCGGGCCGGACTCAGACAAAAAAATTGAATATCTGTCGGACTCGGGTCGGACTCGGGCTTGAAGCAAACAGACATTGTGAAAAGTGTAAGCAACCAGAGGAAACGTTTCAGTTCATGCAAACGGCAGTTTTGTGATTAAAAAATAAGTAATTGAATATGCATAACTGAAAATGTTGGTAGGCTACTCCTGCGAGTGATTATTATTGGCTGTATGCACGCGCCAGTTACCAGTGGCAACATGGACGCTCACTCCCAGTCAGCCGAGCAGGAATGCCGAGTCAACTTGCTTTCTTAATAAGCGCCAAATCAACAGTTGTCAGTGAACGCGTGGTCTTTTGTTGTAGGCCTAGTGTAGGCCATGTTTTAGCATGCCTTCGATGCTGTCTTAAATGTTGAACATAAAATGACGAAGTTTGTCACTGCATTGCTCGCCAAGGATTACATTTCCAGCATGGAGTAGCAAGGAGCATAATATGGATTAAAGAAGACGCACACGCTACGTGGAGTTGCCTAGGGGCGAAGAGGTTTCCTGCTACTATTTTGTCCGCTGTGACATTTCATGTCCTTCACGTAGGTTCTTAATTCTTGTCACTTTTAGGCTACTGTAGGCTACAGTTGTAACTATGCGCGTGCAACCTTTCCTGATTTTATATTGACCGCATGGACATCAGGGGAAATGACATTCTCTTGGAGGGCCGAACAGGCTACTGTTCTTCGGGGTGAACTTATAGCCCATCCTTCAAGGAGCGGCATCTTCACCATGGCTCACCGGGATTTATTTGCACTATAGTAACGTAACAAATGCTTCCATAGGCGGGCTGACTGCATCCAAAACGTAGCCAATTCGTTAGTTTTCGCCTTTCTTATCCTCTCACGCCCCTCCCATGCATTCGATCACCGCACCCAACATCTCTGGTCTAACCGAAAGAAACATAAGGTGCGCTGTCACATGTGTGTGTGTGTGTGTGTGTGTGTGTGTGTGTGTGTGTAGCCTACTATGCGTGCGTAACTAAATGACTGTAGGCTACTGCAAATTGCCTCATCCTAACGTCTTTGCCTATCCTGGCTATTTATCACGTGCTATTTTGAGTATGGTGGAGCCCACATAGAAAATCTTGCTTGCGCACAGGTTCTGTTGATATTACAGTGGTCTCGGGCTTCGGACGGGTTCGGACACAAACATTTTAATTAGTCTCGGGCTCGGGTCGGGGTCGATCACTTTTCTGTCGGCTGAGGGCCGGGCTCGGACAGAAAAAACCGGCCCGAGCCACACTCTAGTGTGTGTGTGTGTGTGTGTGTGTGTGTGTGTGTGTGTGTGTGTGTGTGTGTGTGTGTGTGTGTGAATGACAGTGAGAGAGAGAAAGAGAGAAAGAGAGAAAGAGAAAGTGTGTGTGTGTGAGTGTTGGAAAGAACGGGGATTTCCAAAACAAAAGTACATTCACTTCCTCAGCTATCCGTGGACACACTGCTCTTGCCTCACACAGTGATTTTGTCTTCCTACAGCATGACATGCTGAATACTGGACTTTTTACTTGGTGTGCCAGATTAAGAATCCAGGAAGGCATTGGGAGGTTCCTGGCAACGTTGATTGTGATTGCAGTATCTCTCCCCATCTCCCATGGCATATGTATGGGGCTGTCCTGTACCCCTGCCGAGTATGAGGTGAAGGAGGAATGCTGTCCTATGTGCAATCCAGGTAGGCCTAAGGCATATGCATCTGATAAATAACTACATTTGTTACTAGCGATGTGTTTCTCAACAAGGGCTCTACAGCCCCCAAGGGGGCATTAGGTAGCCCTTTAGGGGCGTTGAGAATGAGATATGAAAGATGAAGCATCTGCATTAGAATAGACTTACTTCATTTAAACATAAATAAGGTGTCGCCTAATAATGGTTATAGCCCCTTAATGCACGCCGTACCTCCTGTGGCACGCTGTAATAGACATTGAAAGTTAACTACTATAGTACTACACGACTATGACAGTGCAAGGGGTCTTTAGTAATACATTGCCATTCTGGTAACAGCTAATTTACAATGCCGTGTCTTAAGGGGTTTAATATAAACAGAACTGGTGCCGAGAATTATACATGAGAATATTTTTGTTGTTATTTGGCTGTGCTATTTTCATGATGTAACTGACTTCCCTTTCCAGGTGTTGTGTAATAACTGTTGTGAAACAAACCAAAATAAAACACAAAATTGGATGGGTCCTTTATTTCCCAATAGATATAAATAACACAGAGAGAACAGTGTAAATTGTGGGAATTATATGTGGAGAAATCAACAACATTCTTTTTTTGGTTTCTCCAGGATATTATGTGTATAGGCACTGCACTGAGTACACCAGTACAACCTGTTCTCCATGTCCCATCCTTACCTACACTGATCATCACAATGGCCTGGAGTCATGCAGGAAGTGTACTGTTTGTGACACAAGTATGTGCTGTTTATTTATCTGTATGTTTGTTTTGAATGTGTTCCTAGCAGTTACAGCATAAAGCAGGTTAATCGACTCCCCCATGTGGATTGGATGTGTCAGTGTGCTGGTTACTTGAGATGCAATATCCTAACAAATGGTTGGCATTCAAATCAGCTCAATCTGCTTAGAACCAGACTGTGGACTTATATGGCCTTTTGGGCCTTTTATTTCTTGACAGGACAGTACAAAGACAACAGGAAGTGAGTGTGGGCAGAGATGGGGTAGCATCAGGAAATGACCCCGACCAGACACAAACCTGGGTGCCCCTGCATGCAAACCCATATCTGTGAGGCTTAGTACGCTGCGCCATTGGAAACACTTTATAATGTCTGCTTATAAAGCATTAATAACACTTAGTAAATAATGAACTAATGATGAACAAAACATCAGCAAATGTTTGTAAATGACTAGGAAATGTTAACAAATGTTTGTAAATGACTAGGAAATGTTATGTTAATATTTAATATTTATCAAACATTTGCAAATTGCTTGTAAATGAATAAACTACATACAGTACTTTGTTATAAGGTATGTGCAATCTTGAATATACTATAGATATTTTGTAAAGCATTAATAAAACTTGGGTAATAATTTTAAAAAAATGTTAATGTTTTGTTCATCATTAGTTAATTATTTACTAAGTCTTTACTAAGCAGACATTATTATAAAGTGTTACCACACCATTTACAGTTGCCATTGACAGTCAATGCTCCTGATACCCACCTCATCCACCTCGAGATGATTGATCAGCAATGTGATTGCAATAAGAAGCAGAAATGTGCGATATTTGGCCATTGCGTTACAGGTCCGGCCCACTTGAGCTCAAATTGACTGTATGTGGCCCCTGAACTGTAACAAGTTTGACACATCTGGTATAAAGTATATTTCTTCATAGATGTTGGCATACATATGTTAGATTATATGACATTCATCTGTACCTCACCATAAGTAGTGTATAACCCCGCAGGTGGGGGATTTCATCACATGTATTGTTTAAAGTCGTGTCTTCATCTGTGATCCCCAGGCGGTGGACTAAGAGTGAAGAGGGAGTGTAGCCACATTTCAGATAGACTCTGTGAGCCTCTGGAAGGATACTACTGCACTGATCCAATTAAAGATGGCTGCCAAGGAGCTGTGGAACACACCAAGTGCACACCAGGACAGTTCATCCAACAGAATGGTTTGGACATTGTATTGCCCTGGCAACTTCTATAAACTGAAACAACATGATTCATTGATGTGGCCCTCCTGCCAGTACAGTATGATGAAGATTGTTTACCCACACACAGGTACATCCTACTCAGACACTGTGTGTCGTGACTGTGGTAAAAACACATACTCAGATGGATCGTTCACATTCTGCAAACCCCACACACAGTAAGAGCTTTCAAATGGTCTTTTGTCTATAATTTATAATAATGTATTTGTGTCTTACAACATTCCTAATTGTTCATTTAATCTCTGTCCTGTAGGTGTCCAGAAGGTTATATAGCTGTAAAAGAGGGAACACCATCATCAGATATTGAGTGCCAGATCAATATGTACACCATTTGTTTAGGCATCATTGTTGCTATAGCCATACTGGGTGCTGTGGCAGCCATATGCTGGTGCTTCCGAAAAGGTGGGTATGTTGGTATGAAATATTGGTGTTATAATCGTTATTATTGCATAGGCTAATGTGATGAGTAGTAGTAGTAGCAGCAGTAGTAGTAGTAGTGGTAGTAGTAGTAGTAGTAGTAGTAGTAGTAGTGGTGGTGGTGGTAGTAGTAGTAGTAGTAGTAGTAGTAGTAGTAGTAGTAGTAGTAGTAGTAGTAGTAGTAGTAGTAGTAGTGGTGGTGGTGGTGGTGGTGGTGGTAGTAGTAGTAGTAGTAGTAGTAGTAGTAGTAGTAGTAGTAGTAGTAGTAGTAGTAGTAGTAGCAGCAGCAGTAGTAGTAGTAGTAGTAGTAGTGGTGGTGGTGGTAGTAGTAGTAGTAGTAGTAGTAGTAGTAGTAGTAGTAGTAGTAGTAGTGGTGGTGGTGGTGGTGGTGGTGGTAGTAGTAGTAGTAGTAATAGTAGTAGTAGAAGTAGTAGCAGCAGCAGAGCTGGGTAGAGTATAGGGTGGGGAAAATGAATAAAAACATTTGATGAGGAGTTCTGTAGGTTGATACTTATGAACTTGTGAATTTAAATGTTCTTGTTTGTGAAAACTGTCTTTGTGTTTCTCCTTTTCAGGCACACTGAGGAAGAAAAAGGTACTGTTACCATTTATTCTTTTAATAAGAATATGGTGGGTCTGTGACTGAGGGGTCCAAATAACAATCCTCAAGCTGCTCAGGCATTCATTATGATTACACAGGTACATTATAAGCATGGATTTGGACCTGACCGAGTGACCCAATGTGTCATGGTCTATCCATGGCAGGTGGAGGTTACTCACTCCCCCATAGACCCAGTTGGTACCTCTGGGCCTGCCCATGAAACTGCTTATTTTCCCCTCCGTATGCTCCACCTGCTGTATGTAGTGGCTAAGTCTAATGTCAACAAGCCTAATGACTGGCAGTGATTGGAACCGCACGGGTGGGGCATACGGAGTGGACAAACATGCAATTTCATGGGCGCCGCGGGCCAGAGGTGCCGACTGGATCTATACACTGTACATGTGGGATATGCAATGGAGTGGAGTCACAGTATCTCAACAATGGAACACACCTATGAAATTAATGAAACCATCAGACCGTTTAATAAATAATTATTTGAGCAGCTTTAGCTTGAGTATCACACAGTATCATACAGGAAGACAGTTGGGGAAGTGAAAAAGAGAAAAGAGGATGTGAAAAAGGATAACTCATTTTTTGAAAAAAGGTTCGCACACTTCTTTGGAGTTTTTTTCTTCTTTAAGTTATTTTTCTTCTTTTTATTTATTAATTCATTGGCAATGACGTTTCGACCTCTCTGTCTTCCTCAGATTCACTCTTTGTCAGTCCAAATCCAAAGGAGTGTGCGAACCTTTTTAAAAAAAATACGTTATCTTTTTTTTCAGCACCAGGGATTGTGCACAAGTAACTCTCTACAAGAAAAAGGAGAACTTGACTATAAACATGCACACCAAAGATGGTAAAAATGGACGTGGATCCTTCATAAGGAGACGCTTCCTGGTGCTGGGGGGTTGGGATGAACATTATATCTTTATCTCCAATGACAGTCCCATGACAACATTAATTCTGGTGTGCAAAGAGCTTCTTTCCATTCTGAGGTAGCTATTGCTAAACATCCCCACTATAGATGGGCCTATAAAACATTTCATATAGTCATGAAGCAATTTACTCTACTTACATACCATCTGTAGGGCCATTTTCCTCCTTCTGCTCGAGTATAAAGAGTTTTAGAAGTAAACAAAGCTGTCTGCGTGGGTTTACTGGGGCATGTGACATACTGTACAGTATGGTTTAATAGGTCCGTGTGCCCCTTGTGCTTAATCTAAACCTGAATATGAACTTGCACTGCATTTCTTTTTAGGATTATGGCCTAGTTATAAGGTAAGGACACATTTAGATTGTGTGTGTGTGCGTGCGTGCGTGCGTGCGTGTGTGTGTGTGAGAGAGAGAGAGAGAGAGAGAGAGAGAGAGAGAGAGAGAGAGAGAGAGAGAGGATGCACATGTCAACCCCTTCATCAAGAGCTTGTTAAAACACTATTGTCACGAATGACCACGTGTTGATCTTTTACATAGCCTCCTCCTTGTGTAGATGGAGCGGTACCGTTCACGCTTTGCAAAAAAGAGACTCAACTACATCATAACAACATTGATATAACCTTGCCGAGAGCCTTAATTAACAGCTTAAGACTTGGCCATTTCAACTTGACAATACAGTTATGACATAAGCTCTGCACGAAGGGGTTAAGACTCTCTGCATTGTCATAGCAATGTTGTTATGATGCAGTTGAGGCCTGTGTGTGTGTGTGTGTGTGTGTGTGGGGGGGGGGGGGGGGGGAGGCTTCAGCAAAGAGTGATTAGACCATCAACAGGCCCATCTGTTTGAAGAGGCTACAGGGGGTTCCAAATTCAAAATTGTAAATCATCAGCATGTGTTTGTGTTCAAGGGATGAGAGAGGTGTTCAAGGTGAGGATATGCAGCAGACGTCAGCTTGAAAAGAGATGGAAGGAAATTCTGTGTAATATAAGGTGTGTTGCAGCACTATTCACAAAACATATTGGATTCCATGTGTTTGCTTATTTGAACCACATTCACTGAACTTAACTTTTGAAAACAATAATGGCTGTGTCACTGTCATTAAAGCCATTGCAATATGAATGTATAGGATTGATATCTCAGTTTATAACAGTTTGTTCTGTTGAAACGGTCTTTATTTTAACCAACATATACTGCATACTGTGCATCCAGAAACAGATCAGAACAGGCCAATATCTCAATTCTGTACAAACGTCTAGAAAATGCCATTGTCTGGTGCAACACTACTGTATATTATAGTAAGTAAGTAAGTAAGTAAGTAAGTAAGTAAGTAAGCAAGTAAGTAAGTAAGTTTTATATCTAAAGCACATTTAAAACAGAACAAAACTGACCAAAGTGCTGCACAGAGGCTGGTTAAAATAAAAATAGATAGGCCTAAATAAATAAGGCATAGCACATTTTAGAAGCATTCCAATAGACACAAAGAAAAAACATCTGCATGCAGTGTACAGTTGCAGAGCTGACAGCATTGACTAAAAGGATACATAAAGTGAGCTTAGAAAAAAATTAATACATAAAACTATAGGGTCAAGGGCTAAAAGTATACATAGGGTACAATAAAAGCAAAAATAAATAATACTGGAAGGACTCAATCCCTGATGGTTGTTCTTTGTTCTATTTCCTCTTTATATTACAGAAGTTGCTAGAGTGACATTTTGTAGTGTGCCAGCTGCCTACCACCCTCCCCGCCACTGATAAGCTAGAAGGACACCCTACTTTCTCTGCCTTGTCATCTCAGCTGTTCGGCCCTATTGGACCACGTGTGTCAGATGTCTGAGGTTGATAAGCTCCATCTGCAGCCCGCAAAGCTCATCTTTTCAAAATGGAAGCTAACTGTTGCACAATACTGCCCTACAAAGGCAAAGTTCTGTAACTACGGCAACATTGAAACTGAGAAAAAGGCCTTAAAAATATTGGTATTGGGTTGGATATTGTAGTGGCTGCAAATTTGACATGGCAATAGCCTATCTCTAAAATGGGATACGTTTGGGCCATAAGGCTTTGCCACAATAAAGGTCGGAGGTGTTATGAAGATCATTTTCAGTCTAAACTCAATTTTGACAAAAATATAACACTAGGCCTACTTACTGCACTTTGCCTTTGTAGGCCTACGGCAGAAGACATGGGTCATACCCACAGCAACTGTATAAGTAACTCTGTCATGAAAGTTTATAATTGGTGAGGAGCAGAGGCATAGAATACGGATGGATAGTTGGCATTGCATGCAGAAACACTAAGCTAGTGTTGCGCTTATCTGATTGTCACATAGCCTATTTTAATGGTCCTTATAGGAAAATGTTTTTCCTGGACACTGAATGAAGGATGTAATTTCTGATGAGCAAAATGGTCCATTGGGTTCCAAATGTCCATGTTTATTTTGTCAGACATATGGCACCCCATGCAGCCCAATATTTCATGAATATCTTACACTATTGCCTTTTAGTTCTCATATTGATCACTGTTATCATAATACCTGTATCATACCTGTTATCATCTATCACAATCTGCATGGGTTTGTCACCTGTTCAGACATATGAGAGTATGTGGCTTCTTTCTTTTTAGTAGCCTATCATGTTTATTGTCTTTGTATATGCACCTTTTTTACAAGCAGTATTGTATTTGTAACAGTATTTGTATGCAATGTTAATTCATGCAATGTCCTGAAAAATAAAAGTAAAGCAAATGAATTAAAGTAGGCTCAAGTAAAGTAAATGTATCGTGATCTACACTGACAAATCCTCTTGACCTCCATCTCGTAGCCTACTACAGTCTTGCACTGACCTCTTGGGCCGTTTGTTGGGGTGGCCCTTGTCTTGCATGGGTGAGGCATTTGTAATGCATTTCGTTCTGTGCGCTCTGTGCTCACTGTCCTGTGCTGTGCCGCGCTGCTTGTCTGTCACGACGGTATTCGTACTTTCTCAGTTGAAGTTTCACTTCACATTATCAATAGGCCTACAATACAACGTGTTTTTATAGCGCAGTATCACAAATGAAGTTATCTCGGCGCTTTCAAAATACACACTCAAACACAACACATTCCCTCATTCACACACCTGAAGGAGTCTTATAAACGGCCCTGGAAGGAGTGCAGTCATATCGCCACCCCGTGGACATCAGGACAGCCAACACAATACAGACTTAAATAATGTGCGCCTGCGTTTGTGTATCTTTGTGGTTTTGATTTTTTTTACCGAGGGGGCTGAAATGCATTAGGCCTATCTGACCTGTTTTGCATTTTTGTAGGCTATACTGACACACTCATCATTTAGCATATTGTACCAAAAACAGGGCTGATGATAGGCCTACTAAGAAATAAATATGAAGAGTTGTCTTCCACAATTATGTCATCGTCATAGGGGTGTGCCCTTGCTCGGATAGCCTAGTAGCCCACTGCACTGCTTTCACTTTCCAGTGTTTAGCGTTGCTTTAAGAATGTAGACCATGCAACGATTGTGCTTTAACAGATCAGACATTGCAACTTGGGTCTTCACAGTGACGTTTAGAATATGTTCGGATTGTGCTCACGGGAGGGGCTGATAAAATAATTGTCATATTATGGCCATTCAGCTGTTCTTGACTGTCACTCAATAAAGTTTAACATAAACATTATACCAGCCTATCGTTTCCTTTCTTCTTCTAAATCCCACCCAGAGGACTGACCTGTTGCGGAAGCAGCGTAGTCAGAGTTGGAAATTACGAATGTGTCTTATTTAAACCCAACCCAAGTCAGTGAAGGAAAACATCTGTTTGCGCAGCCAACCACTTGGGCATGGAGCAACAATGAGGTAAGCTTCTCAAACCACTAAAAATAACAATACGAAAAAGTGTCCTTTCACATATGCCTTATGCTATCTCTCGTTAATATTTGGGGCGATTTGTTTATTCTTGCTTAGGAGCTGCTGAGCGTGTGTAGGCTATAGCCTATCAGACAGTTCTTTATTATCTGACAAGAGATACTTTTAATATGAACTCATCTGATGTTAGGCGATGCAGGCTAGCCATATGACGTTATAATATGTAACAATAGCAATGAGCGAATCGCATGGGATAACAAATCACTAAAATGTAGTTGTGGGAGGAGCGGGTAATTCACTTTTACGCGCGGCTGTTATCGCTCCGTCATTTGCCGGAGTGCATTGAAGACAAATTGTAATTGAAGTAAGTGTCAAGTGTTAAGCTTTTTACATAACTTGTGCCCACCACTCTCACGTACCATGTTTGGTGAAGGCGTGTGTGTCTTGGGGACAAAAAAACTTGTTTCAAAAAAGGCTCTGCCAAATTCAGGGTAAAGTGGAAAACGACGAATAGTCTGTGTATACTCACATACGTTACGCAGGGCTCTAGTCTAGATCAACCTTGTCCATCACCAGCCAAAATAGCTAGTAGGCCTAGATTTTCATTTCAATAGCCAAACACACACTTACTAATGGGTCAAAGTGGCTAGTAAGTTGGTCTTTTCTACCAGCCTTACTGAAAGTTCACCAGCATTTGCCCGGTTGGCGTCATGTGTCAAAAAAGTAACACTGGGCTACAAGTAAATCCATGGTGTACACCAGTACAAGAATAGACGTAGCCTAATGTTGTACCATTACATGTGATACATAGTTATTACACCAGTTATTACACTGTAGGAATTATGTAGGATCCTAATTATGTACTAACTCTATATGTTATAGACTGTTGTTACTGGAAAAAACTAAAAACCTCAAAAGAACACTGGCACAAATTTGACCAAATGAACTTAAGTTTACCTTTGGTTTACCCAAACCAGTTTACCTTTGGCACAACTTATTATGTTTCACACAGTATTGCCTTCTCCTCACTACACAGGTGCTGTACTGCGTGAATGGTTTCCCAGGGCAGCTCTGAGACCTCCCTGTCCTGTTGCTGCTGAGGTGAACTTCTAGTGGAAGCCATGAGGACGTTCCAGCCAGCAGCGGTGGTGATGCTGGCCGTGTCCCTGTTGGTGTTGTGGAAGACAGGCCTGGGTCTCACGTGCAATCCCTCTGAGTATGAAGTGGACGGGAGGTGCTGTGAGATGTGTAACCCTGGTAAGACTTGCATGTGAGACTAGTGAGCCTTATGAAAGCGAAAGTGAAAGCCCATTGGGAAACTCCAACTCCCATTGTCATTGTGACACAGCACTCTACAGCACACAAGTGAGCACTGCACACAACGAAATTGCATTTATGCCTCACCCGTGCAAGGGGGCAGCCCTCAATGGCGCGCCTAGGGAGCAGTGCGGCGGGAAGGTACTATGCTCAGGGTACCTCAGTCATGGAGGAGGATGGGGGAGAGCACTGGTTATACATACAGGGCTGAGTGCTGACAGATTTGACTGGGCCCAGGACGTCCTCTGAAAGATCCCCCTCGCAATACGCAATGCAATAAGGACCCAATTCTCGGGCCTCCATTTGTCTGTACCCTGGACAACATACCTGTTTGTCCCTGCCTGCCGGCTCTAGCCTATTCAGTATGTTACCTTACTTACAGTATGCCTTACTTATGCTGCAATATTACTGTATGCAATGTCATAGCAATGTTGATATGATGTTTTCTTCTGCCAAGTGTGAATGGGCCCATCAACAGGTCCATCTGTACTAAGAGGTTATGGTAACACCTTCCTTGTTAACTAACAGAGAGTCACTGGTTTTGAATCCCTCAGGTAAAGTAATAGACTTGATTAGAGGTTTGCAGAAACATACACATTGCCCATAGGCAGCATTGTCAGTGACTCCTGATGCACACCCTAGCACAGGGGTGGGGAACCTATGTCTCAAGGGCCGTTTTATACAGCCCCCGATGTTATTTAAATGTTATGCAGCTTCACATGAAATAGGACATATTTTGTAAAGTAATCTTAGAAAATACATTTGCAATACAATTAAGTTATATTCATGAAACCTAGATAAGGTGGTGTTTGTTTAAAAGGTGGCTGCCCTCAATATAGGCCTAAAGGGAACGGGAAAATCCTGGTTTGTGTTCATAGTACGGCCCTCGGATGAATTTGAAGTGGCCCTTCGAATGATTAAGGTTTCCCACCCCTGCCCTAACGGATTGAAACTTTTCTTTCTTTATAGGTTGCTTTTGGGCTTTTCAGCCTTTAGTTGGACAGGACAGTTAGAGCAGGGGTTCCCAACCTTTTTCGACGTGGGGCCCACTCGAAATTGTCACAAATGTTCAGGGCCCACTTCTGACCCAATAAAGAACAAAACTCAAATAAATCAATAGCAACACACTGCAAAATATATGACTATAATTTGTAGAAAATGATTTCAAGGCCCACTTGGAATACCTTCAGGGCCCATCAGTGGGCCCCGGCCCATAGGTTGTAAATCACTGAGTTAGAGCGTGTGACAGGAAGCAAGCAGGAGAGAGATGGGGGAAGGATCGGGAAATTACCTTGAGCCGGACTTGAACACGCCCCTTAGTCACAATGCCCCCTGAACTTTGTACATTTTTAAAGAATTTGACTCGGTTGGACTTTCAGTCTGCAGACTTTTACTCACTCTCACATTGTTACAATACCTGGACTTAGTGAGGTGGGACTTGCTGTGCATCCATCTCCGTTGTTGAATAGGGTTGTCCACAGGTGCAGATGTTGTGGGGCCCCTATAAGGCTGGTGCGCCCACAGAGCTCTCTCAAACAATGTGTCACTTGTGAGAAACTCTACAGCAGGGGTGGGGAAACTTCTTCATTCCAAGGGCCACTTCAAATGCATCCGAGGACCGTAAAAGTCCTCCGACGGCCGTACTATGAACACAAAGATTCCTTTACAAAATGTGTCATATTTCATGTGAAGCTGCATAACATTAAAATGATGCCGGGGGCGGATAAAATGGCCTCAAGGGACACAACCGGCCCTCGAGACATAGGTTCCCCACCTCTGCTCTACAGGGTCAATATGAGTCATACAAACATGGTGAGCAACCACCACAAGCAGAAACATGAGTAAATTTGACACCTGGCTTTGTCATTGATCAAATAGTGACCCGGCAATGAGGATAATTTATCAACATTTCTAAGACTTGTGTTTGTTCTGTTTCCCTCCAGGGTATTATGTGCTCAGCCGCTGTGCAGAGTCCACTAACACCACATGCTCTCCCTGTCCTGCATCTACCTTCACGGACACACAGAATGGACTGGAGGCGTGTAGCATGTGTGGAGTGTGTGACTCCAGTAAGTCTCAGCTTTTCTCTTCTGGTAGACTTACTGTATTTTATGTTAACTTCTGTGTGTATTTTGGTGAAAACTTGTGGTGTATTATCAATGTTGGCATTTTGTGTGTGTGTGTGTGTGTGTGTGTGTGTGTGTGTGTGTGTGTGTGTGTGTGTGTGTGTGTGTGTGTGTGTGTGTGTGTGTGTGTGTGTGTGTGTGTGTTGTAGTGCACTATAATGTCACTGATGTAGCCTACTCTAGTTTAGATATTACGTGATTCATAACTACTCTCTGCTTCATAGTTTTCAACAATAACCACCTGCTTGTTATGTGAAATCAATGCAAAATCAATGTCAACGTGTTACTTCATGCAAGCCTCTATTCTGCATTACAAAGGCAAAGTACAGTAACTACATAATACTGTTAGTCAAAACTGAGTTGACACTGAAAATGGTCTTCATTACTCCCCCTTTATCTTGTGACAAAGCCTTATGGTCCAAATGTGTCCCATTTAATAGACATTTCTGTGAATATTTCTGTAACTACAATATCCAAATGAGTTTACAGTAATACCAAGGCTTTGAAGGCATTCTTCTCGGTTTCAATGTTGGCATAGTTGCTGCTCTTTGTGGTATTGTTGTCTGAAACAATTGTGGCTTTTCACTTCTTTTTTCACTTCTCCATTATGTTTAACGTCTTTCACTAGGGGCAATTTCACACCTAGTCCCCTTAAAGTGAACCAAACTTCGTCCTCTATATGTGGACCAAAAAGTGAACCGACAGCAAAATGACTCAGTTCTGTTTTTGTTCACATTGGGAGTGTATTACAAAAAGAACCGGCTAATCTTTCTGGTCCTGATAGGCTCTTATGGTGTGTCAGTCAGTCCTCTTTTTGATCACATACGCATACGGTCCTCTAGAGCCATCCTTAAAGGGATACTGTGCAGGAAATGGTCAAAAAAGGTACTGCAACTATACTGCTCATTGAAACTTGGCTGCCTATTGCCAAATTTGATCTTTTCATGAAAGTTTACTAAATAATAAAGTAATATGTTCTAAGTTCCAAGTGCAGTCAGTTTTACAGCTAAAAATGGCTATTTCTGGAAATTCAAAATGGCGGACCATGGAGAAGATCCCCCTTTTCATGTATAAAAAGTGCAATTTTTCCAGTCATAATGAACACTCAGAATTTGATGGTGGTGGTAAGTATTCAAGAAAAAGGTAACATTAGTGAATGGGTAGCGTGGATTCTGGAAATAATCAACAAAAAATCCTGCACACTGTCCCTTTAAATCATTACCAGGGTGCAATTTGTAGGGGGGGAAGGGGGGATTGCCCCCCCCCCCCTTCTGGTCTTTATATTGCCATGATGTGATCACAGTTCAATGTAATTCCATTGATATTGCTTAAAATCTGAAAGATATCCCCCCTTTTGGTTTTCCGAAAAATCGCACCCAACTAACTCATAAGCCAACCGTACTGAGACCATGTCAATATAGGTCTCAGTATGGTTCACTTACAAGGGGACCGTCTGGGTACACTTTGGAGCGTTCACAAATGCACAAAAAATGCTGGGTCACAGCAGGTCTGAGTTCACTTAAATAGCTGAAAGAGACCTGGTGTGAAAACCCTATACCGTATGTCACATCTCTGAAAATTCCACAGTCATGATTGGTTCGCAACCTCGTAGCTGTGTATGGTAGCCATGAATAGGAGATAGCCTCCCTGATTTACTGTAAGTGTAGCAGTTGCTATCCTACTGCCATTAGACTTTTGAACTCAATACGTCACCTGCCCCCCCTCAATACTTCAGGACTCTCTATACTGTGAGATGCATATGGATTTTTATATATTATTTATTTACTGTTAATATATCTTTTATTTTGTGGGCATTTGTGAGTTGCCACCAAACAGTATCTCACTGTATTTTATATAGTGACAATAAAAGCACTCTACTCTCTCTACTCTACTCTACTTGAGGAGCTGAGCGGAAGAAAGCGGATCTGGAGAATGCTCCTCCTCCTTGTTTGGAAGTGGCTTTAGACCAGTGTTCCCCAACCTTTTTTGACTTGCGTACCCCCTAAGCCTTTTTGTTGTACCATGAGTACCCCTTATCCCATGCTCTCTACATTCCTTTATCCCAGTATGACTACTCTATTCAATTGTCATTATCACATTTTTCCGCGTACCCCCTGAGGTGTGCTCGCGTACCCCTAGTGGTACACGTACCCCTGGTTGGGAAACACTGCTTTAGATAACAAATAGAATGCACAATATTGGGCTTGTTTGTTGATTTGTTTTTTTTTGTTTTTGTTTTTTACAGTTCCCCTTGGAATCAAGTTGCCGTCACCATCCAAATTAAACCGTATCTGTGATCTCCAGGTGCTGGTCTAAGCCTGAAGAGGGAGTGCAGCTCCACCTCAGACACACTCTGTGAGCCTCTGGAAGGACACTACTGCACTGATCCAATCGCAGATGGCTGCAGAGGAGCTGTGGAACACAGCAAGTGTAACCCAGGACAGTATATCCAACAGCAAGGTAAGAGACAACAAAAAGAGAAAAGGGAATGCTTGCATGTGTGTGTGAATGTAAGATGGATGGAAGTTCGGCCCTTACATTTGTGTCTATCAGCATTGCACCATTGCACACAGGTCTGAGTGCCTTGTGCAGGAGCGCAAGATTGACATAAAATGTGCATGGCAATGCATCCATACACAAAATGTACACACACGGAATGTATCCCGCAACAGGCAGTAGTAGTGTATGCAAATGTAGTATTATTACCATTGTGTAAGCTATGTAATAACTCATCTGTCTATTTATTATTTATTCATCATTACTTGTATTTACTCGTTCATGCTTTTATACCATTATCTTTCTTCTATTGTACCCTTACTGTCTACTTTTGTTTTATAGCCAAGTAAAGTATAGAATGGCAGTGCAGTGTTTTAAAAATACAGTGTTAATTCAACACTTAAAGAGTTGGTGATTTAATATCTAGATTATATTTTATACCAGAGTACTCTCTAAGTGTTGTATTAACAGTACATTTTTAAAATCTGTAATGGTCCTGAAGTCTTGAATTAACAGGGCTATGGCTTGTTACAGGTCAACATGTCATTTATTCTTCATGTTTCTGTTTTCTGTCCATGCAGGCACCGCATCTACAGATACTGTGTGCGCTAACTGCAGCAAGGGCGAGTTCTCTGACGGGACGTATTTACATTCTTGCAAACCACACACACTGTGAGTTCCTTTAAGTGGGATTTTTCCGTGTCATTTAAAGAATTATACATGTACATTTAAACACTTAACGGATAATTCCGGCCCATTTCAACGTGCAGTTGTATTCCTCAGTAGTATGCAGTTGTATTGATTGTATTGTTACACTAAGGGTTGCCACCTCTGTCTGACAAAAAACCTGGACGTTTCAATGGTAATCATTTCGCTTATAAGCATGGCTCCCTTCATGCAGTGTGCAGGAAAACTGTATATCTCCTTTGGACAGACCATTAAAAAGTTAAAAAGGGTATGTTAAAATGAACACAAAAGGGGTTCCACGTGCTTCTGTTTTTTCATCTGGTGCATCAACGGGAGGGAGACAGGTAATCTTGAACGAAGAGAAGACACCGGAGCAGCACAGATGGGATGCTTTTCTTTTTTTAATCAAGTGCACAACATGATAGGGACTAACGTTTCGATGGAAAGCCATCTTCATCAGAGTTCATGGACTCTGTCAAGGACTCTGATGAAGATGGCTTTTAAGTGAAGATGGCTTTAAAATGAAGATGGCTTGTTAAAATGCTTCAAAATGTCCAGAAAAGGGCTGAACAAAAAAATGCTGCGTTGTTGTTGAATGTTGACAGCTCATATGTGGTGTTATATAAGTGATACAACTGCATGTTGAACCTTCAACTATTTACTTTTGTGTATGAATTCAAATTCCATAGTTTTTTTTCCCGTAGTTGTCTGTCAAGGGAATATAAGGTACTGAACTGTTCTATACTCATGCTGTATGATTGATATTCATTCATAATCCAATGTTTGTTTGTTTTTTGCCCCGTAGCTGTGAATCGTTGGACCTTGAAGTGGTGACAGAAGGAACACCTTCCCATGACACCGTCTGTGGGGAGAAAAGTGGCAACGGCCTTCTCATATTTGGGATCGTCGCAGCGGTCATCATATTCATAGTGGCCTTTGGCTGTGTGTATAAGATCTGCGATCATTATAACATCAGGCTCTGTAAAATCCCCCGGATCTTCATGTGGTGATCTGGGAAGTGACCTCTGAAACACACCTCTTCTTTCCAAGGCCTCTATAGTGTTTTTTTGCAGTCTGGATAGATAGCTGCAGATTTTATGTATATTTTTCTATATGTTATACCAAATAGCCAGGTTGCCTATACCAAATGTGTACAAAAGTGTCACCACTCAATTCCATTTCACTCTGACAGCTACAGTAGGTCAGGAACCACAGCTAGCGTACACTAGTCACTTGGACCAGGAAGTCGTAGGCCAATCAAAACAGCGGTTTCCAAGCTGCCAATCACAAAGGGAATGAAACCAGCTGGCGCACCGGGCTCCCAATCAGAAGCATTGATGGGAAAACTTCAAAAAGTCCATTCTTTCAAGTCCATTCTGCACTCCCATCTGTTAATACAAACAGTGATGGCATTTTATGTTTTTATTTGCTTCATGTCCTTTTTCTGTCATGCATAGGCATCTAGAGATTGGGAGAGAGAGAGAGAGAGAGAGAGAGAGAGAGAGAGAGAGAGAGAGAGAGAGAGAGAGAGAGAGAGAGGTTGCAGTTGCAAAATACTCTCAGGTAGCTGTATTTGAACCTGAGTCTCCACATTCTTCATAAAGGGTGCCTCCTCACCTGCTGGTATACCTTAGGCTGTTATGTATACGTAGGTTTGTGGACAATGCTTTACAGAAAATTCCTTAAGGGGGAAATACATACTTGAAAAAAAAAAGAGTTTCTCACTAGTGACACATTATTTGAGAGTTGTCCATGGGCGCTCCACGGTGCTGTAGCACTCACTAAATCAGCTCCTACAGTATGGACAATGCAGCTCAAAATTGATTTTCTACTGCCTTTCTGCAATCGCCCTTATTAATACGCACACTGATAGCATTTTTATACGTTTTTATTTGGTTCACGTCCTTTTTGTAATGTACAGGCACATGGAGAGAAAGCGTGTGTGTGTGTGTGTGTGTGTGTGAGAGAGACAGAGAGAGAGAATGAAATTGCGTTTGGAATACACCATACGGAATACACCGTATTGTCATTTTAGCGGATATTTGCAGTTTTCTCTAAATATCCCAAAGCTGAATGAGAATATTTGCGATAATATCCATTACGCACTCTTTTTAAGCACTGACAACTGGGGATATTTTTTTGTGGAAATTGAACAAAGCACTGAAAAGTGTGGATAATGAATATTATCGCAAATATCTTCATTTGGCTTTGGAAAATATAGAGCATTTTCAGAATTTATTTTTTATATTGATGTGTATACTGTTGTTGAATTGAAATTGTGTTGAATATTGTGTTGGATTGAAAAGTGTTGTTTCACATAGGCCTACATAGCTAACGACCTAACGTGGTCTATACTTTGTGTTTAATCTCAACCTCTTTGTTTTCTTCCAAAGACAGTACAAAAGTGGCCTATTACAATCAACATATAAGACTTTGCCTTTACAGATATCCAGCAGAAAACAATTAAACCCCAGTGGAAAGTGTAACAAATGTGACCTTTGTATTTCAAATAAAGTGTGACAAAAGAAATAAACTTGAGGAATGTGTTTTATTGAGTGACAAAGGGCATTTACTGGGCTGGAAGATCAGCTTCATACATGGAATGTAATGCGCAGTGCACAGTGATGTGAGTTACATTTTAAGATGTGCTCAAAACATGTGAGGCACCAAGTTAATTCTTGATTTCTTCTTTGTATGAGTGATGAAGCACTTTAAGGAGGCAGAGCGGTCCAGAGACAAGGAGTTCACCAACACAGATTATGAATGCTAAGATATATTGGGTATGTCATGATAGGCCTTTGGCTACAGACACAATATCACTGGATACAATAGCACCACAGTTGTCAGATGTGGATGTAATCCAACAGCAGGGATCCTTTTAGTCAAAGTTAAAGTGCAAATACATGAAGTAGGGAATTAATACTCTTTTGCATATTGCTAGTTCAGTAAGTTTAGTTTAGTTTAGTTTAGTTTAGTAGAATGTTACTGGTGAGATTGATTGCCACACCCAAGTATTAAAAGCCACCTTTTGCCACTTTAAAGGGCAGCTGTGTCAATATGCTCAGGGGAGGTTTTTTGGCCAACAGGAAAGACTTCATTTTTATTGACATTAAGTTTATATCCAGATAAAGGATTCTAACCACGCGAATAGACCAGGCGCAATGCGATTCAAGCGACAGAGTGCAGCAGCAAGCGATACGAGCGATTGAGGAGACTAGAGTATGTCCGTACAGGCAGAAGGCAAAGCATTCAAGCATTCCCATTGGCTGTGGTCACTGACCTCTATACAGTCATTGGCTGTCGCGGCTTGTCGCCGAACCGTGTCATAGAAAGTTGAAAAGATTTCAACTTCAAACTGTCGCGCTCGTCGCGCAAATCGCTCTAGTCTCCAGAATCGCTTTTGTTGCGCGACTCAATACAAAGTCAATTACTTCCGTCGCTCGCCTCGCTCCGATCGCCGCTGGTGTATTTCTGCGGTAATGGATTAGAGAGATATAGGACAAGGTCAGGAAGAAAATTTTAATACAAATATATTATTAAGACTATATATTAAATATATAGGAAACAAACAATACAAGCACATTTAAAAGTCGTGTGCACACCTTCAGATTGAATGCCTCTCAATGGAAACATCTAGAGTTCAGCCTTGTTGAACTTTCCCGCCGGCCTTGCTGCTGCACTGATAACACTGATAACAATTGACACAACCTGCCAACTATCATCTTCCGAAAGAAAAGAATGGGAGAGGATACTCTACCCACTGCCTGATAACCACATATACAGTACATACAATCTACAGCTCAACTTTATCAGATCACACCTTGCCACCTCACTGATAAAACTTGATCGATAACTCACCACCTGTATGTTGACTTCCGGGGGCATGTCAGGGGGATATGACTGAATATAGAGGTATGGCCAAGACAACAAACCTCCCTCTCTCTCTCTCTCTCTCTCTCTCTCTCTCTCTCTCTCTCTCTCTCTCACTCACTCACACTCACACTCACACACACACACACACACACACACACACACACACACACACACAATTTGTATAACCTGTACAGTAAAAGCAAATGCACTAATAAGAAAGTAACAAATCCAGTCAGGAGTTAGGCTGGAACATTAAATTAATATAACTGTATCAAAACAAAACATGGTTTGCTACCCTCTAGTGGTGACCACAGACGGACGTGCATTTCTTTACTGTATTTTTTTTTTGTTCAGATTACAAAATTGCATCTACCCCACCTGGGTAACACTTTATAATAAGGACCCCTTGTCAAGCATGAGTTAAGCATTATTGAAACCTTAGGTAATACTTAGTTAATCGTCTTTCAATCGTGTTAACCATTATCTCTTTATAACTCATTACTTAGGTATTGTTCTCACACTTAGTCCTCAGCATCATGTTTTAACGCCATTTAAGCCGTCTTACACCGGATTTCCCCTTCAACAAGTCTTTAGAAAAGTTCCCAAGAAATATGTAGGTAGCAAGTTACAATGTGGAGTAGGCCTACTCATGAGGAAGCCTTAGCAAGCCACATATGCATGCTTTGTAAAGCATGAACAGTTCTAACTTTAGAATAGCTACCTGGATTTACTTAGTTAATGAGTTATAACTTGTGAAGTAATCATGAGCAAGCCTTAGCAATCCATATGTGAATTCTTTGTAAAGCATTAACAGTTCTGACTTAAGAATACCTGGATTTACCTGCATCCATGAGGGGCAGTCACATAAACCTCAATTCATTCTGGGTAACATGTCATACTCAACGCATACAAATTATTTAACATACATGCTTAAGTGATGAAAAATAATCAAGAGGTATTTTCTTAACAAATGAGCAAGAAAGGGTTAACAAAGGCATCCCCAAAAGAATGAGTATTTATTCATCACATGCAAACCATTAATATACATGTTTAAGAAATGAGGAATAATTCAGATTTATATGTTAACTAATGATGAAGAAAGAGATTAACTAACACTAAGTAATGAGTTATAATACAGAGATAATGGTTAACACACGATTGAAAAAGAATGAATAAGCATTATAGGGTTTAAGTAATGCTAAACTCATGCTTAGCAAGGGGTCCTTATTAACGTACATGCTTAAGAAATGAGGAATAATTAACGTACATGCTTTAGAAATGAGGAATAATTAAGAGTTATATGCTAACAAATGATTAAGAAAGAGGTTAACTCGTGCTTATCAAGGGGTCCTTATTATAAAGTGTCACCAAGCTCTAAAGAGTATAAAAAATGTTACCTCATTTGATGATTATGTATGCATAAGCTATGTTTAGGTTCACGCTTCATTGAAATTAAATATATTGTAACATTTTGATGTAATGTTCAGATTTTCCATTTTACACCCTTAGAATAAAGTGACAGCCAACCCCATAGGGTGTGACAACAAACCCCGCCCTGGGGTTGGTTGTCTGCGCAAGGTGTCTTTGACAACCCGTATCTTTTAAAGCGAATGAATTCTATGGGATCTATGACTATACAAATGTACCTGACAGATGGCGCATTGGAGCTGTATAGAAATGGTTTTCTTACAATACACAGTTTTTCCTGAAATTAGATTTAAGTTTTAAAAAATGTGAGAACCACTCTCCCCTGGATGCGGGCAGATCCTGAGGAATCCCCTGTTTGGTGTCGGTTGGAGTCACTTTCAAGTAGGCCTACACCTGACATACTCTATACACTGGTGACCTGCTCTCCCCTATTAAAGAAAGCAAACCGTGGAAAGAATGCTCTTGTTACATCCACATTGCGTATGCAGACAGTTCTGTAACCATTTGGGAGTTAAAACTCCATCTCTATTCATGCCACTTAGTTGCAAGCCCCTGTTCCCTCCTTCTACTGTATGTTTCAGGCTATGGCACCAAAAGGATTTAGCTACAGTAAAATACTTATTCATTGACTGTGTATTTGAACAACGAGTAGAGAATTTTTTGATCCTAACATTGATCCATTTTGTGATAAATGCCGCCAACATCATGGCACATTGGTGCATGTTTTGGACTTGTCTCTGGTGCTCTACATTCTCTTCTGTCTCAGATGTGCTGCAAATAGAATTAGAGCCATGCCCCATTCCAGCCTTGTTTGGAGTCCTCCCTGACACTATCAAGATATCTTCATCCAAATTCGTCTTTGCTGCTTTTCTGTTTCTTATACAGTAGCTAGGAGTTTAATTTTGATTTACTGGAAAGCTTCACATTTGACTTACGTAAGACTCCCCCCCCCCCTTTTGTTACATGTAATAGCATTGTTTGCGTAAGATATTTTATGTTTTACTTTTGTACCAGCTTGTATTGAATTTCAATTGCACCTTCTGGAATAAGACAAATGTCAAAATAAACCATGGAAATCTCTTCCTGAACTTGAGTCTTGTTGCTTTTATGTTTTAGAGCTCATTTGAGGAAAAAAACTCTACCATGTATGCCAATATGTAGACTGAATTAATGTACTCTGGTTTTTTAAGACATTTTTGGAGAAACTGCACTCAGGAAGGTCAACGGGCAGCTGAGTTATTAATTAGTTAATTACTTGGTTAGTTTGGTAGGTTTTAATTTTGTAGTAGTTTATTTTCAAAATGCATTCTGTCAATTCACAAATGTAATCTTATTCATTAATATTTACCATCAATTTCCAAGTAGGCTACTCATCTCATCACTTATTCATCGCAAGACAATGCGAGATACATAATATTCATGCAAGGCGATATACAGCGCCAAAAGGATCAAATACACATACAGACATACACAAATAGATAAAACAAATAAATACATAAAACACAACACTAGTCCAACTGTGTGCAAAGTGTCCTGATAGCTCCCTTCTACAGAACTTAAATAGACCAATGAGCCCAACTTCCGGTTGCGCTGCTCGGCTGCGAACCGCGTCCTAAACATGTCAAACTCGCTTATGTGTATGTTCTGTCTTAAACGAGTCTTGCTCAGGGATGCAAAATGAATTTCAGTGTAAACTGACAATGGAATATTATCGTGTCGTATCGTATCGTATCGTATCATACCGTAGAATGAAGTGGCCAAAAGGTTGCCAATAGTGTAATAGTGTCCAAAATGGTCTCTGAAGTCTCAGAGACAGCAGATATAGATGCAGTTGATTACAAGCTCATTGCTCCAAACCCCAGTGAAGAAGTCATGCCAATACAAACATGTAGGCTAACATGCTTCATGTAAAAAAAACATTACAGTAATTAATTTACTGTAGGCTATTTGTTCTTTTCAGACATACAGTATAGTGAAACATGCAAAGGTGTTCATTAGATAATTATGTGTGTGTGTGTGTGTGTGTGTGTGTGTGCGTGCGCGCGCGCGCGCTCCCGTGCATGCATGCATTCGTGTGTGTCAGTTCGAGTCTTGGAGAGAGCGAAAGAGAAGAGGGAGTGTTTTTAGGGTGTGACCTAGGCCTACTGTCTGTTATTCAACCATGTCATCTCCTCCCCATATCCTCTGTCAATTCCCATGCCCCACCTTCGGGGATTTTCATTTGAGTCAGCAGTCTCTCCCACCCCTCCACTAGATGGCCCTGCTGACTTCGACAAAGATTTGTTTCCTCCCCCAACTGCAATGGTGAATAATGGTTTTGTCTGTTAAAAAGAAGAAGAAGAAGAATGGTTTTCACGTGTGACACATGGGAGCACAAAAAAGATTCTTGTCTAATGTGGATTTATATTTTGTTCAACGCCTCTCACTGTCATCCGTGAAATGTGGATCTATGTTTCACTTCTCTCTGTCATGCTTGTTATTTGCAACTCTCCAATGTGTCTGTCTTGTGGTGCTGCTCAATATGAAGTGAAGAAAGAGTGTTGTCCCAAATGTGATCCTGGTAAGTCTTACCCTATTCAGTTTCAGTTTTTGTGAGTTGGAATGTTGGCTTTTGTTTCTGCTGTATTCCTTGCTAATATTCTCTACATTATGTATTTCCTGTTCATATCTTTTAGGATACCACGTCTATAGACACTGTACAGAAGATACCAGTACTACATGTGCCCCATGCCCCATCTCTACGTATACTGATGAACACAATGGACTGAGGGCATGTAGAATGTGTGGAGTCTGCCACTTGAGTAAGTCCAACTTTTGGTTTTGAATGAGGTGTTCAGAGGAACCAAAATGTACTACTTATTGTTCAGTTAGGCCAGGGGTTCCCAAACTTTACCATGACAAGGCCCAGTGGCGGACTTAGCAATTTGGGGGCCTAAGGCGAATTTACCTAGGGGTGCCATCGGCCCATTTCATATCACACATTTTTAAACATAAAATCTCTTCTTCAATTTTTTAAAATCACGATTTTCCATTCAAAAAATATTTACAAAAAAAAAAAAAAAACAGGCAATCTTGGGCTACAACCCTTTCTGGACAGATTTCAATGAATATTTGCAACTTCTCATGCAGAAATTGAACAAACTAAAATGTGAAATTGTCATCCCATTTTCACTTTAATATGAGAGCAGAGTGATTTCCCCCCCTCACTGAAGTGTTATTTCATATGTGCATGCTTGCTGTCACCTATTTGAAGTGACGTCTGTTTGGGATTTCATGGAGGACTTTTACAGTTTTTCTCAATTGGTTTTGTACATTTCTCACAACAGAATAATGATTCTCAAAAGTCTTTGTTCAATTGTGACTTCCTGGTGTTACCTCTGCACATGGTCAAATCAGTTTCTCATTATTTTCGGCAAATAGCAAATGCTCTCGTCCACCATGCTATGGCTGTGTACAATTCTCAGTGATTTCGTACATTATCAATTGCTTTTGTCATATCACTCAAAAAGCTTTGTCACTGAATGCATGAAACTATCTCACCCCCCAAAACATTTAGGCCCTATGTCATAGTTTAAGTCTTGACATGCAAAATGATTTACCAAGCTGTCATAATGTGATAAGCACTGTATAATTTCCATTGGATTTTTATCTATAGATGTGATCTGAATTGGTGAATTGCCCACGTGTAAATATTGACTCTCTCTAATCAAAGGCAATAGAAGGGAAAGAGAAAACAAGCATGCAATACAACAATAGGCACTGTACTGCATTATATTACTCTATGCCTCATGTGCCCTTTATAATTATGCTCCATGCAAAATTACAATATTTCCCTAGAATTTCACAAGACAGTAAGTGCACTTTATACAGTATCGGTGTATTGTTTCAAATTTATTTTGCTTTACAGTTCTAGATTTTTTTTTCACATTTTGACACCTCAACCAGAGTTTGCTATATTTTTCCTATTTTGCAATGAGAAAACCTGTCAATAAATAGGTCATAGTCTAAATGTATCTAGGACAATCTTATCGGATCAATGTAATATAAAGCCGAATTTCCCATCCAATCTAAACAATATTTTGCTTCAGAAAAGATCCTCAGGAGTGACTATTCAATTGACAACATAACATGACAAATCGATTTGACTAGCTTGTCCATACACGGACCACACTATGACACAATGACTAACCATTCTGCTGGCACTGATATGTTCATTGACACAAAAAATTGGGTTTTGAACAAGAGACTCGGTTTTGCAGGTCATCCACGGTGTTTTGCCATTTGTAAAAGCTGTTTGGAGAATGAATATTATGTTTTGCAAATTGCGAGAGAGATTCGAGAAATGTACAAAACCAATTGAGAAATACTGTAAATGCTGCTGTGGGGAGTAGACAGGATAAGCGACAGGTGGACACTGTTTTCTGACAGAACTTAGGTTCCCTTTCGGTCGATTCACTCGGTACAACACAGATAGTATGGGATATCACGCCCCCGCGTGGTCTGGCTTGAAGACACCTTTATTCACGCCTGAAAGGCAAGTCGCGTGGTGACGTAGCAAGCACCGCCTACGTGGTACTTAAGCGCAGTCACCAGCGATGCTTCCCCAGTTCAAGCTTCTTCACCTCGCTTGGGCACCTAACTCTGAAACACCGCCTGTCTAGCCCGCTAGCTGGTTCTAAGTGTGTACTACTTGACGTGTAGATGTGTGTGTGTCTCATTACAATGAGCTCGCCAAAACCGTCACTCTGCTAACCCCGGCCCTAGACCGTGTCCACAGGCTTGTGGTTTTTCCCTTCATGAGAGGGATCACCATGACGCCTGCCCGGTCTGTCTGGGGATCCTCCACGCTCGCAGACCCTGAGGCATGTGCGTTTTGCCGCCAGTTTAGGACCTCAACGCTGGAGCGGCGTGTTAAGTTTGTTGAGCGAATCCTCGGCGAGGCTGCTACCGCCGCCCAAGACCCTCTCCTCTCCGATTCCTCCGACCCCCTGCCGGGCTCCGAGGACGACCTAGAGGGCTCTGGTGGTACGGTGGTCAGCTGGGCGGACCAAATGGAGGAGATCAGCGAGTTGAAGCTAACTGCTCCGCTAGCTCCGACAATCGATGCTACTGAGGACGAAATTTTCGACTTGGGTCTGGATGAACATGGTTTTTCGGAGGACGAAGACCAGCCCGACTTATCCCCCGGTTGAGACGGATGACACGTTTTTCGCCTTATATCGCCTGGCAGCCCAGAAGCTGGATGTGGAGTGGCCCCCCACCCCCCCCTGCTCAGAAGCCGACAAGATTTTCTGGGTTCTTCCTGCCTCAAACACCAACTGCAGCGAAGCCTCGTCTGCCCTTATTTCCGGATTTTGTTACAGAACTAACAGCCTCCTGGAATAAACCCCTATCCACTCGGGCCTCCCTGCCCGGATATGCGCCATTTTTGGAACACGAAGGGGCAGATAAAGCGGGCCTTCTTAATCCTCCCCCAATGGAGCCGTCCCTAGCAGCCTACCTGGCCCCGGCGCAAAACTACGGCGTGGCCGGCCCCACAACGCTGCCTTCGAAGCACTGCTGGTTCTCGTATGTGCAATTGGAAAAATGCTACAGGTCACAGGCGACGACGGCTCGGGCGATGTCCTCCGTATCTATGCTGCAGACCTACCAGGCAATATGTCTCGCGGAGCTAGCCAGCCTGCTACCCGAGGGAAGCACACTCACAGAGCTACTCAACGAGATTCGTGTAGCTACTGACCACTCGCTACGCATGTCACGCTGCGCTGCTCTATCTCTGGGAAGAGGAATGGGTACGACCGTAGTGGCACAGCGTCACCTATGGCTCACTCTGACGGATATGCCAGATAGAGACCGAGCCTCATATCTGGACGTTGAAAAAGAAGAAAAAATCCAAGGCGATCCACGAGCCCGTTTCACCCGTGGGCTTGTTTGGGCAGTCACTCGATGCTATGCAGACATCCTTTGATTTGCGGAAGAAGCAAGCTGAAGCTCTACAGAACGTGCTGCCAAGACGTGATGCTAAGCCCAAGGCTAACCCTCATCCCTACAAGCAGCATCCTCAGCCCCAGCCTCCGGTGGGTTTCCGACGCCCGGGTACCTCTTATCAACCCGTGAAGAGAGCTGCTTCAGCCGCCCCAGCACCGCAGAAGCAGCCTATGGATAGAGCCCCAGGCCAGCCGGCTTGGCCCAGACCCCCCCCACAGAGTGGGGAAGAGGAAGCAAAAATCATCCTAGCTCCGGCTCTGGGACGGCTGTCAATTTTGGGAGACGCTGCAGCCGCCCTTCCAGTGCCACTGCTGTGTCACAACACGTTTCAGGGCCCCAGTCCGAAAAGGACTCGTTTGTCCCTACCCACACAGTCTCCCAAGCATTCCCACCCCCCCACACCACTTCTGTTCCAGCCCCACTGTTCGGGCATAATAAAAGAGTGTGTGTATGTTGTTGTGAAATCGCCTCAAATAAAAGATGCCGTTAATTCTCACACAATCTCAAAGGGGTACAAAACAGAGCTAAACAGTGCTTGCCTCCCTCCACCGGAGGGCGCGAGTGCTCTACCAACGCAGCCACTGGCAGGTCGCCTCGCGTCTCGGTTATCTCAGTGGCACTCAATCATAGCTCAGGGGTACAGACTTCAGTTTCGCCTTCCCCCGCCTCAGTTCTCCACAATTGTCGAGACAAATGTGTTAGAAAATGCTGTCGGGGCTATGAGGGAGGAAATAAACTCTCTTCTCTCGAAGGGGGCTATAAGAATAGTTCCGCACACGGAAGCACAGGGCGGCTGGTACAGCCGGTACTTTGTTGTGCCAAAACGCAATGGGAAGTTACATCCTATCTTAGATCTGCTTGTGCTAAACAGACGCTTGAAGGTATTCAAGTTCAGAATGTTAACTTTACGTCAACTTCTGAAAGTAGTCGGACCGGAAATGTGGTTCACATCAATAGATCTGACCGACGCATTTCAACATGTAGCTATTCTCCCAGCCCACAGAAAATTTCTCAGATTCGCATTCGAGGGCACTGTTTACGAGTATCTCGTCCTCCCGTTTGGCCTAGCGCTCTCTCCCCGTTGTTTTTCAAAAACACTGGAAGCAGCCCTTGCACCCCTGCGAGCTCAGGGAATTCAAATTCTAGCTTATTTGGACGACATGGCGATCATATGCCGTTCGGAAGAACAAGCAGTCACACACACGGCCATGGTGCTGTCTCACATTCAGGCTTTGGGGTTTACAGTGAATTACATGAAAAGTTCCCTGACACCTCGTCAACGTTTGGAGTTTCTGGGTCTTGAGATTTGCTCACTTACGTTCCTTCGCCTATTAGGTCTGATGGCCTCCATGATAGCGGCTGTCCCACTGGGGCTTTTGCACATGAGACCGTTTCAGATGTGGGTACTGTCACACCGTCTAAATACCTCACGTCACCTAAACAGGCGAATGTTGGTAGATGCGGCGTGTCTAGCTGCGCTGTCGCCATGGAGACGGAGGGATCTCCTGCGCAGGGGAACTCCCATAGGCAGGATTTATTCCCGAATTCTAATAACGACAGACGCGTCCCTCAGGGGCTGGGGAGCCATATGCGAGAACAGAACAGTGAGAGGGGTCTGGACCCCATGTCAGAGCAGACTCCACATAAACTATCTAGAGCTGCTGACTGTTTTCCTGGCCTTAAAATACTTCCTCCCCACGGTGGAAGGGCATCATGTTCTGATCAAGACGGACAATACTACAGTAGTGTCATACATAAACAGACAAGGAGGGACACGTTCACTCCCGCTACTAACGTTAACGAGGTCGCTCCTCCTGTGGAGCGAGCAACATCTCTGTTCAATCCGAGCGACGCACGTCCCGGTCGCTTTGAATCTGGGCGCGGATCTCCAGGGGCGGGCCCCTTGTGAGAGAGTGGCGCCTCAACCCCCAAGTGGTGTCTCAGATTTGGGACCGGTGGGGCAGGGCCCACACCGATCTATTCGCATCCAGAGAAAACCCGCACTGCCCTCTGTACTTCTCGATGCTGGATCCCAGCACTCCACTCGGGGTAGACGCGCTGGCGCACAGCTGGCCAAGGCGCTTTCTCTATGCGTTCCCTCCGGTGGAACTGATCACGCCTACACTGGAACGAGTGCGTCGGGACAATCACTATCTAATTCTGGTAGCCCCGTGCTGGCCAGCGAAGCCATGGCACGCGGAAATAGTCAGCCTACTGGTGGACGAGCCGTGGCCTCTTCCCCTGCAGCCAGATCTCTTGTCACAGGCGGGGGGGGCAGATCCTACACCCTCGACCGGAGCAACGTTATTGCCACTATACATAATGCTAGAGCTTCATCTATGCGAAATCTATATTCGTATAAATGGCGTGCGTTCGAGAACTGGTGCCACAGCAGACGTATTGTGCCTTTTCAGTGTTCTGTAGTTGATGTTTTGACATTCCTGCAGGAGCTCTTCGAGCAGGGCCTGTCTTTCTCTACCATTAAGGTCTATTTGGCTGCTATATCAGCATGTCATGTAGGCTTTGAGGGCGTGTCACCTGGAGCGCATCCTCTAACTATTCGTTTCATGAGGGGTGTGCATCGTCTAAGACCATTTAATAGGTCGTCGGTGCCCTCGTGGGACCTTCCTGCTGTTCTGGAGGCGGGAGCGTACCAATGTTCCCACGGCCCATTGGTCCCACGGCCCACTGGTCCCACAGCCCATTGGTCCCACAACCCATTGGTCCCACAGCCCATTGGTCCCACATCACTAAGACTTTTTTTCATTTTTTAGGCCCATTGGTCCCACAGTCCATTGGTCCCACAGCCCATTGGTCCCACATTGCTTTTTTATTTGAATTTCTGGGCCATTGGTCCCACGGGACTCACTAGTTCAAGGCTCTTTCGGTACTTACCGCTAACGTCATACGACCCTAAACCTAACCCTAACCCTAACCTTAACCCTAACCTTAATCCTAAACCTAACCCTAACCTTAAATCGCTTGTTTGAAATGTTTGATTATCATGTGAAGTACCGAGAGGGCGTCAAACTAGTGGGTCCCTTGGTCCCACAGCCCATTGAAGTGTTTGTGATGTGGGACCAATGGACTGTGGGACCAATGGGCTGTGGGACCAACGGACCTAAAAACAAATTTAAAAATCTTAGTGATGTGGGACCAATGGGCTGTGGGACCAATGGGCTGTGGGACCATTGGGCCTAATTTTGAAAAAACGCAAAAGTCTTAGCAATGTGGGACCAATGGGCCGTGGGAACATTGGGCTGACCCCCTCGAGGCGCTGTGTGGCCCTCCTTTCGAACCTCTGGAGTCAGTGGATGATTAAAGTGGTAGTTCGCTATTTTAGACATTAAGCCCTGTTTGTGTGACTTCTGGGGTGAAGTAGAGATGTTCTCATCACAATTTTGACATTTGGTGCTGAACGGAGCATTTGGGTATTCAAGACTGCAGCCCCCCCACCTTTACATTGACTCCAATGAAGCACTCAAGCAATCGATCATAAAATGGCATTAAACTTTCGTTTGCAGAGACATGAAACTCACCGAGTGGTCAGAGGTGGGCAGCGATACGTTGGCTCGAAAATCACCGCGAAATACGCTTCCAGAGAAGATATATTCATTATTGTCCGTCTTCATTGATTGTATTGGTTTAACTAGTATTACTCCGCGCGACCGGAAATGGGGGTGCGTTTGTTTACGTTACTATCTATGGTTTGTATGCAAGCTGTAGTTTTTGTAGCCAGTCCCGCTCAAAGATAGCCGTTCTACCTCGCTCCATAAACAACACACTATCGCTACCTACTGGCTGGATGTCTACTGCTATTCAACGGCGTCTGGGGAAAAATAGGTCCGCCAAATGCTTAACAACAGTTAGAAGGCATATTTCGCTGCAATTTTCGGGTCAATTTATCGCTGTCTACCACTGACCACACGGTGAGTTCCATGTCTTCTCAAACAAAAGTTTAATGCCATTTTATAATCGATTGCTTGAGTGCTCTATTGGAGTCAATGTAAAGGTGGGGGGGCTGCAGTCTTGGATACCCAAATGCTCCGTTCAGCACCAAATGTCAAAATTGTGATGAGAACATCTCTACTTCACCCCAGAAGTCACACAAACAGGGCTTAATGTCTAAAATAGCGAACTACCACTTTAAAGTCGTGTCCTACAAAACCGCACTTCTGCTCGCATTGGCGTCAGCAAAGCGCGTATCTGACATTCATGCTCTTTCAGTACATCAATCTTGCACTCAGTTTGCGCCTGATGGGGCGAAAGTTGTTTTGCTGCCTAACGCTGCTTATCTGCCCAAGGTCATGCCTAGGTCTTATCAGTCTATGGCGATTGAATTATTTGCCTTTTCACCCCCTCCGTTTACGTCTGAGGAGCAAAGGCGTCTGCACTGTCTCTGCCCTCTGCGGGCACTGCGCACATACATGTCACTAACTAGCGAGTTTCGGTTGTGTGACCAGCTCTTTGTTTGCTTTGCTAGACCAGCATTGTCTAAAGAACGTCTCTCCCATTGGATTGTCGAGGCTATTGCTTTGGCCTACAGCACAAGGGGCATGGCATTGCCTGTGGGTTTGCGCGCTCATTCAACTAGGGGGATGGCAGCATCCTGGGCTTTATTCAAGGGTGTATCTCTGGATCAGATCTGCTCAGCAGCATCCTGGTCCTCCCCTCACACTTTTGTACGCTTCTACCGTTTGGACGTGGCGGACCCTTCGGTGGCCTCCTCGGTCCTTTCCTCTGGGACAGGATGTTGATATGTGTCAGCCCTTGCTGTGCGGGGCGTGTATATAGGTCCCATACTATCTGTGTTGTACCGAGTGAATCGACCGAAAGTCAGGTTATGAATATAACCACTGTTCCCTGAGGGAGAGGAATGAGGTACAACACCAGCTTGCCCCGCTTAGCTCATGCTCGGTGAAGTTCGCTGGGTTGAACTGGGGAAGCATCGCTGGTGACTGCGCTTAAGTACCACGTAGGCGGTGCTTGCTACGTCACCACGCGACTTGCCTTTCAGGCGTGAATAAAGGTGTCTTCAAGCCAGACCATGCGGGGGCGTAATATCCCATACTATCTGTGTTGTACCTCGTTCCTCTCCCTCAGGGGACAGTGGTTATATTCATAACCTGACGTTTGCAGGCATTTGGCGTTTTCAGGTGGATACTGTCTTCGTGGATGTTACAGACATCCCAACTTTCAAAAACTAATCAAGGAGATATTTACTGAATAAACCGAAAAGCGCGCTCTCTGTCAAGCGGTCGCCCTGACCCAAGCCTACCTGAACAGACCCATTGAGAAGAAATGCGCGTGCAGTCAGGTTAAACAGAAACACAGCCTTCACGCTCCCCTCGCTCGCGTGCCTGTGAAATCTAATCGAAGTAGCCAATTCCGCGCTCAATGCGCGAGTTGCCATCTTGCCTGCACTTCTCATATGTTGGATGTTGGATTTCATGGGAGACTTTTAAATGTCGCTGTGGGAAGTAGACAGAGTAGGCGTCAGGTGCACACTTTCTGACAGAACAGCGGTTTGCAGGCATTTAATTTCATTGTCTTCGTGGATATTACAGACATTCCAACCTTCAAAAACTAATCAAGGAGATATTTACTGAATAAACTGAAAAGCACGCTCTCTGTCAAGTGGTCGCCCTCAACCAAAGCCTGCCTGAACAGACCCATTGAGAAGAGACGCGCGTGCAGTCAGGTTAAACAGAAACACACTCGCGTGCCTGTGAAATTTAATCAAAGTAGCCAATTCGCTCAATGCGCGAGTTGCCATCTTGCCTGAACTTCTCATATGTTGTAGGCTATATTGGATTTCATATGAGACTTTTAAATGTCGCTGTGGGAAGTAGACAGGCGACAGGTGCACACTCTTTTCTGACAGAACAGCAGTTTGTAGGCCTTTGCGTTTTCACGTGGATATTGTCTTCGTGGACGTTCGACACCATAAGTTCCAAAAACGAATGAAGGAGACGTTTACTGCATAAACCAAAAAGCGCGCTCTCTCAAGCGGTCGCCCCGAACGAACCCTTTGAAGACGCGCGTGCACAAAATAAACAGAAACACAGCCTTAACTCTCCCTGCACTCGCGTGCCTGTGAAGTCTAATCGAAGTAGGCCTAACCTACTCCACGCTCAATGCATGAGTTGCTTTCTTGCCTGCACTTCTCATAGCATAAGCCAAAAAAAAATCAGGGGATTGCCGGTGTTCAGGTTTTTTTCTATGGTTGTTTAGTTTCTTTTGAGTGTGGTGACGCTGTCTGTAGGCTAGTCTAACAACACTGAATGTAGCAAAGGCTATCTGCAAACGTTTCGTGCCTTCCTATGTTTTTGTGCTCCGCTTGATGTTATTGACCATGAAGAGTTTGTTGAGTGTGGCCTTCACAGTTATCCTCCTTATTTATACGTCGTTGAATGTTCAGGGATTTGCCTGGCGCACATGGCACGCATGGATGGAATATTCCATTTTAACGGGAAAGAGAGGGGGTGCACGGAATCTGTATTTTTACCTTCGCCAGAAGGTTATGTTTTGCCCGCCGTGTATTTATTTATTTGTGAATATGTCTGTTTGTCTGTTTGTTTGTTTGTACTTCGTATAACTCAGTCAAAACTGAGCCAATTTTTATGAGGGATGATTGGTCATGACCCAAGGAACAATCGATTAGTTTTTGGGAGTGATTGGGTCAAAGGTCAAAGGTCAAGGTCACGAAAAGGTCAAAAACGTAAATTGAGCCGATTTTTATGAAATTTTGTGGGATGATTGGTCATGACCCAAGGCACACTCCATTACTTTTTGGGAGTGATTGGGTCAAAGGTCAAGGTCACGAAAAGGTCAAAACCGTAAATTGAGCCGATTTTTATGACATTTAGTGGGATGATTGGTCATGACCCAAGGAACAATCGATTACTTTTTGGGAGTGATTGGGTCAAAGGTCAAGGTCAAGCTCACGAAAAGGTAAAAAACGTAAATTGAGCCGATTTTTATGAAATTTACTGGGATAATTGGTCATGACCCAAGGAACAATCGATTACTTTTTGGGAGTGATTGGGTCAATGGTCAAGGTCAAGGTCACGAAAAGGTAAAAAAAAAAAAAAATTGCCAAGCACTATATGCCAGAACAACGTGTGCATGCTGAATTGAATAAGAGGTCAAGACTGGGCCAAAAATGTAATATTACGATATTCCGGTCCCATTTAAATGAAACTAACACCAAAATTTGGAGAATGTTATGCCCCACACTCTGAAGATGGCCAGAATAAAATAAGTGGCGTAGGCGAAGGTTTGCGCTCTACCGAGTGCCCATTCTAGTTTGTAATGTATTGTATTGTTCTTGTTTCCAATTTAAACATACAAAATTCATTATTCATGAAAAAAAATACCATTTATCTGTGAATAACTGTCCAAGGGCCCCAATTACCAGCTATAGGCCTATGTGAACTTTGCAGAGGGGTCAGAGGGGGCCCCTACAGCTGGTCTGAGATGGATGGGGCCTAACCGCAGAGATACACCAGCGGCGACGCGACTCAAGCGACAGAGTGTAGCAGCAAGCGATACGAGAGACTGAGGAGACTAGAGTATGTCCGTACAGGCAGAAGGCAAAGCATTCAAGCATTCCCATTGGCTGTGGTCACTGACCTCTATACAGTCATTGGCTGTCGCGGCTTGTCGCCGAACCGCGTCATAAAAAGTTGAAAAGATTTCAACTTCAAATTGTCGCGCTCGTCGCGCAAATCGCTCTAGTCTCCAGAATCGCTTTTGTCTCTCGACTCAATACAAAGTCAATTACTTCCGTCGCTCGACTCGCTCAGATCGCCGCTGGTGTATCTCTGCGGTAAGGCGGTTGCCTAGCAACGCCTCAATGCAAGGACTGCGCCTGACAAGGCCCCCTATATACTGGTAGATTCCTGCCAAGGCCCCCCTTATATGGGCCCATTTTTGGAAATAAGCTTATTTTACACCTTCCCTTGAGTTAAATTATTGGGTCTTACCTTTCTCCTGTACTTTCAACCGTTCTCTGGGTATGGCAGTGCACATTGTACCTCCAAGCTAGCAGTTAATATTGAGTCCTATGAGACCAGCTGGCGGCTAACTGGTCTCATAGGACTCAATGTTAACTGCTAGCTTGGAGGTAAAATTTGCACTGCCATACCCAGAGAACGGTTGAAATCATAGGACAACTGTAAAATCCTATTATTTAACTCAAGGGGAGGTCTAAAATAAGCTTATTTCCATGGGACAGTATCACATAAACATTCAATATAATTATTATGTGGGTACAGTATAGTGCTACCAGGCTACCTTCACTCAACCAAATAGCACTCTGGAACTCTTGTTTGGAGTTTTAATTATTATTATTTAGAAGTTTGAAGGTATGTGAACATTCTTTATAAGTTTATTACCATAGGCCTATATGTTGCCCATTCAACAATTATATCTTTTTCATGAAAATGTAGAACCCATTAATGTCCACATTTCCATTATGGTTTGGAAATGTACACTTTTCATACATGAATACGTGGATCGTAAATCCATTATGAATGACTAGTCGTAGACATCATAGACATGGCCGGCTCTTGCCTGACCTGTGTGGGTCCGTGCAGCTTCATGAACACTCCTTAGCTCCACCAGGGGGCTCCGGAGCTACACACAGGTCTGGCTATTCATGGACCTCATTCGTTGCGTATCCACTCTGGTCCAATATTACACATTATTTCTCAATTGGTTTTGTACATTTCTCGAATCTCTCTCGCAATTTGCAAAACATAATATTCATTCTCAAAACAGCTTTAACACATGGCAAAACACTGTGGATGACCTGCAAAACCGAGTCTCTTGCTCAAAACCCTTAGTTTGTCTTTCAAAACCAAGTTTTTTGTGTCAATGAACGTATCAGTGCCAGCAGAATGGTTAGTCATTGTGTCATAGTGTATGGACAAGCTAGTCAAATCGATTTGTCATGTTGTCAATTGACTAGTACACTCTTGAGGATCTTTTCTGAAGGGAAATGTTTAGATTGGATGGGAAATGTTGTAAATTCGACGTTATATTGCATTGATTAGATAAGACTGTCCTAGATATGCATTTAGACTATGACCTTTTTATTGACAGGTTTTCTCATTGCAAAATAGGAAAAATAGCCAACTCTGGTTGAGGTGTCAAAATGCGCCCTCTACCATCCCTTTTTACTTGTCTTGCAGGCCCATGTGAAAAAAAATCTAGAACTTTAAAGCAAAATAAATTTGAAACAATACACTGATACTGTATAAAGTGCACTTACTGTCTAGTGAAATTCTAGGGAAATATTGTAATTTTGCGTGGAGTGTAATTATAAAGGGCACATGAGGCATAGAGTAATATAATGCAGTACAGTGCCTATTGTTGTATTGCATGCCTGTTTTCTCTATCCCTTCTATTGCCTTTGATTAGAGAGGGTCAATATTCACCTGTGAGCAATTTATCAATTCAGATCACATTTATAGACAAAAATCCAATGGAAATTATTTGGTAAATCATTTTTATCAAGCATGTCAAGACTGAAACTATGACATAGGGCCTAAATGTTTTGGGGGGTGAGATAGTTTCATGCATTCAGTGACAAAGCTTTTTGAGTGATATGACTAAAGCAATTGATAATGTACGAAATCACTGAGAATTGTACACAGCCATGGCATGGTGGACGAGAGCATTTGCTATATGCCGAAAACAATGAGAAACTGATTTTACCATGTGCAGTCACAATTGAACAAAGACTTTTGAGAATCATTATTCAGTTGTGAGAAATGTACAAACCAATTGAGAAAAACTGTAAGACCTATATTCCTGAATGGGCAGCATACATTTAGGATAGAAATTACTAAAATTACACACTGGACCCTGAATCTCTCAAGAAAAGTCTAATAGTCTAATAATTCGAATAACTATGTTTTTATGATGAAATACATTCCAAACTGAACATTCAGTAATTTTTTAGTTTTCATCTGAAAATGATGTAATTGTATTTTATTTGAGTGTAATTCAAATTTTGGTGACACTAAAAGGGTTCTCTGTATCTCTTTGAAGTCAAGACTGTTAGCCAAGACTTCCTGTCATATACAGCTCCCCTCAACTACAAAGTGAAACCAATGCCATATTTTACATCCAAATAATACACAGAATGAAAATGATCTGCCATTTACATCGTCCACTGACCAGACCACCATATGTAAGCAATTCAATCAACAATGATATCTCTGCCTCTCGGGAGAATAGAATCTTTATTGTTACTGCTTAGTATGTTGTCTCAAAAGTCCTTTGCAACACTCAAGTTCACCGGTTGTTACCCCTTCGTTGCTACGTATAAACATTAGAGATAGGCCAAGAGAGTTATCTATTCGTTTTTTTATTTTACTTACCAATACTATAAAGACATGGGTGCGTCCGCTCCATTGTCATCTGAAGTGCTGTCTTCTTCTTCTGAAGTCACACCACTTCCTGTTATGCTACAGTACCTCTGACCATGGGGGCCGCTAGGGGAGGGGGGGGGAGTGGTACAGATTCTAAGGGCCCAAGCACTGATAGGGGCCCTTAAGGGGGCCCAAGCACCGAGAGGGGCCCTTAACCGGCCCAAAAATTCGAATCTTTCATGGGGCCCAACATTTCTGGCAGCACCCCTGCCTCTGACCACAACTCATATCTGCAGTGAGAAACAACACGTCATTTATATTCTTCAGAAATAAATAATAGGAAGAGCGCATAAACATAGCCATTAAAGGAACAGTCCATCTCAAATTTATCATATGTAGTTAAGTCCCTGTAAAATATAAGAATACATCGGATTTTTCATCTGTGTTTGCATTGCATAGTTTAACAGTATAGCCATATTAAGCATAGCAATGCAAGTCTATGGTGCTAAAAAAACATCATCAAATTCACTTCTAACCTACTTTAAAATGAATGTAAAATTCACCAGAGTGCAAAACAGGGGTGTAGTTGAAGTTGTTTGGTAGTTGCCAATGGGAAAATGCATTGAAAACAACAAAGCAGCTAATGTAGTAAGCAACTTCGGTTTCGAGAAATGCATTCCAGCTATTTAATCCCACCCTGGGATCACTTATGCTAGTGCTCCCATTTACTTCCAGTGATTATACAAAACTATGCTAATAATTCTGATACCAATACATCTAAGTACTGAAAACGCTGAGAAGAAAATTCTATGCACATTCATGAATAATGCTTGGAAATACTGCAAATATGTGAAAATAAAAAGGGTGGACTGTTCCTTTAAGGAAAATGTATTCAAAGCATGAGGTCTATGGTCCACAGGTGCTGGTCTTAAAGTGAAGAGAAACTGCACCTCCACCTCAGACACACTCTGTGAGCCTCTGGAAGGATACTACTGCACTGACCCAATCCCAGATGGCTGCCAAGGAGCTGTGGAACACACACAGTGCAAACCAGGACAGTTCATCAGACAGCAAGGTAAAGAGATACTTACACTGCCATGGCAACTTGTAGAAACAGCAATAATCTAATCATTTTTTATGTTTAGATTCACCTTGTATTTGTGTGTAACAGGTTGATGGATAAGACAGCTGCATCAGACAGTTGGTGTGTGGTATGTTGGTGCAGAGGATATGGATAATATAATACACAATATTTCTGTAAGCAAATGATACAGACAAAAGATTTTACATGACTGTAGCTAAGGGGAGTAGAATTACCCAGCTGGGACTTATACCCAGACCTTCTGAGGTAGTAAACTAGGGCTCTGACCATGGGCATATTTTTAGATGTGGATATAACTCCCCTGTTATTGTACATTTGATTTAAATCCACATCGGTTTCTCAGAACCCACAGTAATATTGTCAGGTTTCAGCCGACAGTGAGCCCAATTGTGAGTTATTTTCGCCAGCATTATGGGCTGCGCTTGCTCGGCTCCGCTCCTATGAACTGCAGGCACGGGTTGGAGGGCAAGTTTGGACACTGTAATGTAAACCCACTGTGGCCGGACTCATTAGTGTGACAGTCAGAACACACTCACACAAGTGATGGTCACTCCATCACACTGCCTTCCCCTTTGGGAAGTGCACGTTTCACACACTCATGGTGTCCCTCACACAACTGTTCATCATGCTACTCCCACCCAGTGTGCCCCATCATCTATGCTTCACCCATCACTGGGGTCCTTCGCACCGGGGTCACCAATCCTGGGGTAGTAATCCTTCTGAGGTAGTAAGCTGTGGCTCTGACCACTACACCAAAGAGCCAGGTACGTTGGCGTGACAGCCAGAGGACACCCACAACCCTTGTGATGGTCACTCCATTCCAATGATACAAATGTTGGAACATAACATCTGGGTTCAACTATGCCTGTAGGAGCAAGAAACGGACTAATAATGTAATAGGCTGGAGTTACAGTAGGCCTACATTGACAGACTGAAAATGATTTAGAAAGAAAACAATGGTGTGTATGCTATAACTTTTCTACAGTTTAGTATGTCTGTCTCCTCCTCATCATGATTATCTTTTCCACAGGCAGTGCATATTTGGATGCTGTGTGTGAAGACTGCCCTACCAATTCATATTCGAATGGAAATTTCACCATCTGCAAACCTCACACACAGTCAGTATATATCTTACAGGGTTTTCACACCTGGTCCCTTCCAGCCATTAAAATTTTCTGCGGATATGTGAACGCTTCAAAGTGCACCCAGACGCCTCGGAAGTGAACCGTACTGAGACCGGTCTCAGGTACCTTTATTGACGTGGTCTCAGTACGGTTCAGTTATGAGTCCTGACAAGTTACACTTGTGAAGCCTAACAGGGCCAGGAATGGCAGCCGGTTGTTTCTGTAATACACTCTCAATATGAAAAAAAAACAGAACTGTGTCCTTTTGCTGTCGGTTCACTTTTTGGTCCACTTAAAGAGGACTGAGTTCGGTTCACTTAAAGAGGACTAGGTGTGAAAATACCCTTATACTGTGATAACATATAATACACATTCCTTTTTTAGAAACACTAACCCTGTGTGTGTGTGTGTGTGTGTGTGTGTGTGTGTGTGTGTGTGTGTGTGTGTGTGTGTGTGTGTGTGTGTGTGTGTGTGTGTGTGCGCGCGCGTGCGTGCGTGCGTGCGTGTGTGTATGTTTAACCATGACAGGTGTAACTTGTACATCATGGATGTCATCACCAAAGGAACGCCATCCTCAGATACTCACTGTGGCAGAAGTGCTATGATCAGAGGAGTCACATTCACCGTTGTTCTGGGGATGCTGTCAGCAATAGTCATGATGCTTGTCTGGAAAAGTTTTTCTCAGAACAGGACCAACAATGGTAGTACTGACACAACTCATTGCTGTTGTTGTTACTTTAAATTAATTCCATTTTTCATTTTTACTGTAGTAGTTGTTACTATTTGTTGTTCTTATGGGTGTTGTTTCCAGTGGTCAATGGCTAGTTAAGGATAATCGGACCGCCCTCCTGATTGCCGGTTCGATTCCTGGAATGATTGACCATCCTCCCATGTGGAGACACCCACTGGTACCATCCTCAAACTCTTGGGCTGCCCCCGGGCACTGTGCAGGAATGGAGTTTCATTAGCTGCACTATGTACTGTGTAATAGGGCTGCGTAAATATGAACAAAAAAAGTCATGACTCAGTTTATTTCAGTCAATACTGAAATCACAATTATTCAAATGATTATTATTTTTATTTATTTATTGTTTATACTGTTATTATTTCTAATTCTGATAGACTGATCTCAGTTTTCCTGTATTCTGCTGTCCTGTATTCTGTGCTATTTTACTAGTATTTTACTAACACGTGTTTCTCAGAAATGGTGTCAAGTAAAATAGCAAATCATCATTTCAACTCGGTAATATGAATGTAGAAATGCGATCAAAATTCTTTTACACGCACAGTGTTATTGTGTATTGTCAATGATGAAACCTCCACTTCTTATTCATAGCCTGTTTTTTTGTTTTCATTTACAATGCAGAGAATGAAGGCATGCAAATGACTGGTGGAGAAAAAGGTAAGCTGATGTGTGTGTTTGTGTGGAGAGACCATCATTCTTTAAAGTTTAGACACGTGTTCAAAAATGATCAGAATTCATGTCATATAGTAGATGCTATTCGCCAGTATCTCCAGAGTCCAGCTCGCTGCAAATCTATGAGCTTAATTTGTAATTTACAATCTCATATTTTACATGTAGACAGGACAAAAATAATGTATAAAATGAAAATGTAATCAATAGCCTATACTGTACCTGTTTCCGTTTTATTCAGGCAATCGTCTGAACCTGATGCACAATCAATGACACATCAATAACAGCAGATCCTGTCCTGTTTATGAAGACATTTCACTTTGTTCCACACGTCCACCTCCCTATTCTACTTTCCTCTTGTCTACATACTGAACAGTGATTCATACTGAACAGTCAGGTCCGCCACTAGGCATAAGCATTTGTGTAATTTTAATTTTGTAACTTGAGCCGCCACTTGGCCAGGACACCCTTGTAAAAGAGGTTCTTAATCTCAACGGGTTTATTTTTCCTGGTTAAATAAAGGTTAAATAAAAAATAAAAAATATAAAATAAGCAGAGTATACAGAACGCTTAGGGCCTTGACCATTTTGCCCCCAAAATATTGGTAACACTTCCTATGAAGCCCGTATCTATAGCACATTATGAGCACATTTATAACAACTTATAATGCGCATCATCATCATAGTGCATTATAACTACACTATTAACGCTTCATGATGGAGTATATCAACAGTCATGAATAACTATAAATCTAGCGTATAATGCATTGTAAATCTTAGGGTGTTTTGAGTGCTTGTGAATGGTTATAAACTACAGGCAATGAAGGGGCTTATAATACATTATAATTGTCATAATGCACTATGATTAATTATGATGTGCATTATAACTTGTTATAATGCGCTCATAATGCGCTATAGATATGGGCCTCATAGAAAGTGTTACCAAAATATTGAATAATGTTCTCTAAAACATATACTTATTAGTTATCAAAAGGCCCATCATTTTTCAGGCATAGTGGAATTATGAATACTGGATTACTGGAATGAATTAACTGGCGTTGTGCCCCCTCTTTGTAATTTTTGTTGTAGCCCTTTCTATTGAGCATATTTTAACTTGCTCTGCACTGAGAATGAAAAGGCAGATATTTTTAATAAGGTCCCATCTTTAAAGGTATTAATTTTTTTTAGAATGTATTAGTGTTAAGAAGCGTATTTTTATCACTTAATTTTATATGGTAGTTGTTTTTGTTAACGTGATGTGATGTTTTTTATTTCCAATCTGTATTGGCCATGATATAACCATAGCTGCTGAAATGCCAATAAATGTAAACAGGCAGTCAATCATAGCATGATGGAACAGCAGACACCAACATCTCTGCACCACTCGTACACTTCAACTCTGCTGCTAACTTCATGTACACTTGAACTCTGTAGCCTACCATGAACAAAAAAAATGTGAAGAAAAATGCAGCTAAGAATGCAGGCAGCTAAGAATCTCAATATGTGTGCTTTGTAATACTCAGAAAACTATGAACACTAGTATTTCTTTCAGCGAGGTAGGCCTATTGTTTACTCTACATCTAAAACAACTCATGACATTGTTTCCGTAGCACTACACATGGACCAAGTTCTCAATTTTGTGTATGAATTAAACGGACGCTGCTAGCTCTACTTTCTTGTATATGATGTACTTGACTGGTCATAGGTCCCTGTTTTTTTACATCCTTTGTAATGTTGGTCAATGCTGCATGTGGACTGTAATTACATAGGCCTATGTGATAAATCATCGAAAATAAGATTGTGCTGTATTATACGGCAAGGTTTTGGAACGTGTTGTTGCTGCTTTTTAAGTTCTTCACATGTTGTATATGTCATTTTACATTTGGGAAGTGTTTTTTAGTGTTTTTACGCAATTTTCTGTCTTATATGAGATTATCTCTGGGCCTTTGAAAGTCTGTTAAAACCAAAACGTTGTCAAGAAGGTTAGTAACAACAGGGACACTGTGATTATGGGATTCTTGAAAGGACATAAGATGGAAGACCTCTGAAAAAAGATCTGCACATCATTGAATTGAATAAAGTTTAAAAAATAAATTTAAAAAAAAAACATTTACATCTTTATTTTGAGTCGTTGTTAGCCATTAATGCAGATTATTTTATGAAAGATACCAACAATGGCATAGAAATATGGTTAGATGTAATTTCCAAATGTAAAAAAGCTGAAACATAAACATGCCTTGACAGTATGCCACAGTAGACTTCTATCTTGATCGATGTTGTATGCCAGTCATTTAACATCTAAAAGAATCAATTGCTGGAAAGCTAAACATGTAGCTTCTAATTTGGTATTGTGTTGGAGTCTGAGGCATGCCAAAGTTTAAAACAGGAAGCCTGTGCTACCCCACATAGTCAACATTTTGGTTCAGTGGAAATGACAGTTGCCCTTACCAGCAACTAGAAATGGAATATGCTCTATATACCAGTCCCATGTGGTTCCTCTGTTGTGACACAAAGAGTTCATCACTGCCACCTGTTTGCCTCCCTTTCCATTCCCAGGTGGTGGTGATAAACACTTTGTGTCCTCAGTGTAACCACGACAGAGGAACAACATGGGGCAGGCACAGCATATTGCATTTGTTGATAAGAGCAACTGTCATTTCAACTGAACCAAAACCGTTGACAACGTGGGGTACCACTCACTTCCTGCTTCATAACGCTTCACCAGCATCAGAGACAAAGGAAGGCTGCCTGCACCACACCTGCCTATGGGGATTGTCAGTTATAAGCCCCACAGGCAGGTGTGGTCCCTTGTTTTGTCTCTGATGCTGGTGGTAAGTATGCCTTAGGTCCTTAGAGCATAACCTCCTGGTTCTACCCAGAATCAACACTAAGCGTGAGGAGGCACCCAGGGTTCATATCCGCCTGGGTCATTTGCCATCCCTACCCCTTCTCTCTCTCTCCACATTCGCTTCCTGTCGCTCTTCACTGTCCTGTCTGAAAGAAAGGAGAAAAAGCCCATAAAAAATACATCCTTGAAGAAAAAAAAGAAGAAAACAAATCCTTGAAGAACCTTCAAGTTCTTCCAGTGGCAACTCTGAGGAACCTCTCAAGAAAACCTTCTGGTTTGTCCAAGAACCAATGCGTCATATAGGTTTCTCTGAAATTTGATTTCTTAAGACGAGGGAAATTATTGTGGACTTTAGAAAACATCCTCCTCCCCTACAGCCTCTGCACATTAAAGGGACAGAGGTGGTGAGGGCTGAAAGTCATACAAAGGCTGTACTTTATTAGGATGCTTTGGAAGGCCGGACTGAATTACCACCCTCTTACCCAGGCCTACAGAGGACTTGTAGAGAGCATCCTCACAACAGGCATCACTGTCTGGTATGGCAGCATCACTCAGGCTGAAAGGAAGTCTTTGCAACAAATAATCAAGACTGCAGAGAGGATTATAGGCACAGCACTTCCCTCCATGGATTCCATATATGTACAGCGCAGCCATAGGAGAGCAGAGAGAATCATTAAAGACCCACTCCATCCAGCTAACTCTCTGCTCAAACACAAGAACTGCATATACAAACTGAGACACAGTAGAGGGGACAGCATTCCTACCAGAAAAGCAAGGTTTTTCAACAGTTTCTTCCCAGCAACAGTGAGGCTGATGGCAAAAAAAGAACATTTGATCCACCTTTTTTTTATTACTATTTTGATCACTTTTTAATGTATTTTGTCTTCCTATTTTTCTATTCAATTCTATTTATTGACTCAGAGGGCCTGCACAAGAGTTCCTATGTGCTTGGACTACTAGTTTATGCACAAATGGCAAACTAAAGTACTTTGAACTTTGAACGTTTTATGTGTTCCTAATTCATTGACAAAACAAAGATTCTTCTGGGAATGTACTGTGTGTAGTTGTGTTTTCGGACATTCACTCTTACCCTTTCAGATTGGGCACAGTTGGCTTGTTCACTCAGCTCATCGAAGAGTGGTCTGATTGAATTATGAAGGAAATGTAAGATAGCTACAAGAAATGAAGAATACATTCTTAAAATAATGTGAATGAAAAATAAACAACATAAAAGTGCTAAGAGGAAAAGATAGAGAATCAGGGGAACCAATAAACTTGATAAATATGATGGGGCCAAAAAAAAAAAAACCCGAGAAATAGGCCTTGTGTAGACTCCATGCGACCAAATACGCTACTTAGGCGCTAGGGGGTAGTATAGTTCTTTACATGATCTAAGTGACGTGATCTAAGTTTGTTCATGACGCACTTCAGGGGGGTGCAGAGCCATCTAATATCAGAGTTACGCCACTCCCATAGACCTCTATGGACCAATCTTTCCACAGCAATGGCGGCTCTCATGGAGCCTCACGGAGCGTTAACATGGAAATCCCCATTGACTTTAGTTCTATTGTTACTTAGTTCCAGGAGGTGGCGGTAGAACACAGAAAATGTGGTAAAGGTAATGTAATTTGTTTGTATTTAATCTTTGTTTGGTATGTGATGGTTCTGTGTTAGTTTCCAACGAACAGAAGTTTACTGTTAAGAAACATTTTAATCTACGCGAATCACATCACCAACCGACTTCCTGGTCCCCGGTTTGCGCAACTCTGTTATTAGATGGCTCTGGGGGGGTGAAGAAAACGACGCTCCGCAAGTAAACACACACACGCTTGATAAGATGCGCACAGCGCTTTCAATGAGTTTTGTCAGGTAAGAGTGTAATGGTCATGTTTTAATCTTAGATTGTTTCTTTTTGTCGGCTATACGCAGTGCTTAATTTGAGACGGAATATGCCGGAACAGGATCCCCCACCTCGTAATTTTGACCCCCCTGTGTTCCGGGACTTATTTTGGCTGATCCGGCACCTCCCGTGAATTAATAAAATATATAGGCCTATATAGCCTATTATAACGGACTACCTCTACCTCCTCAGGAGTGAGAGCGCAGCATCATGCCATGTTCACTAGGCTACTTTTCCCATCTCACCGTGCAGCCTTGTGTTTGAGACTGTCAGGATCGCAACAACCACGAGTGAGCAAGCGAGAAGGAACCATGAAGTGTGCGCGCCGAGAAGATCACCATTTCTGAATCACGAAAGCTAGACAGTAGACACTGATGTGCGCTGTTCCAAATTGAGACCGAGCGCGAGAGTCTGCAAACAAGGGTTTGCAAAAGTGCACTACTAAAAAAAGAAAAAAGATATACGTTGTGTTGATCTGAGTTATTTCTTATGTGTTGGTCAGTAGTGTTTATTCATATTTGGAAAGGTAAGCTAACGAATGCTAAACCAACTCATAACCTTTTAAACTTTAAAATAGCCTACAGTCGGCTGCACGTTACAATATGGTTGAGCTGAAGGCACCGACTTAAAAAAAAAAAAAGATCGACATCATATTTTATAATCGCGACGCAGGGACATGCAACAGTTAATCATATATGACATTCGACATAGTGAGAGTGTTTGAGTGAAAGGGAGAGGACTCTGAAGTATTGCAGTAGGAGAAGTCCAGCGTTTGCGTGGCTATTTTGGTGAGGGAAGCGCAATTGGTAGCCTACTGCTTGACACATTTAAGAATCATAACTATTATGGATCTACTACATTTCCATCCCGAGTAGGATCTATCTGATTAAATGTAGGCTACATGAAGTTGCCCCTCCCTCGCTGTTTGTTCATATGCGCGGATGAGATGGAAAGCCTGGCTGTGCCAAACATTGTTTAAAAGTTTTCATCAAATTTTGGTCGGCACACAAGGTTTTGGACATACTAGTTTATAGTGGCACGGGCGCCTGGGCCACTTTTGGTGCATTAATCAGCCATGTAGCAAAAAGGATAGATAGCCGAGGTGAGAGGATGATATCTTCCACGGCTGGCGAGCGCTCCGCCTAGTGCGCGCGTTTCCTTCCCTCCCAGGACCCGACAGCTGCTTACAAGTCAATTTGAGCACGAAAACAGCAAAGACAATGTGATGTTTCATTCAAATATGGCATACACGCTCAAAATAAAGCACTGGCTGGAGGGATTTTCAATCGGACCGCAGCGCGAGCAGACAGTCAGTGTGAAAAGCCAAGTCTAGGGAACATCGCCGTCTTCGCTGCCGCTCGCTTACCATCAGTGCACGAGCCCTTGAAATAGTGAAGTGGCATATCGCAACAGCACATGCGGATTAGCCAAATTATATGCAAGAAAGTCGCCAACAAAGCGTGGATTTGCCAACGTTGTGTAAATACGGGGAAAGGATAACAATTGGAAAGCCATGCGCTGTCCTTTCCATGGGTAGTAGAAGACCGATTTTGTTTCTTTTCACCTCATGTGGAAAGCATAATTTCCATGCACTGCATTTGCTGAAACTACTAAGCATAAAGTTAGCGATCAAACTAAAATATTGGTTGTTGTCATTAGGGGCCTACATCATTTAATAGGCTGGTTGTTGGCCATTGGATTGCCAACCGTATTAAAAAACAAAAGTATGGTTCCATGACCTGACATGCTCAATGTCGTTAAAATGTAGGGAATTGCATCTCCCCGTTTTTATTCGTTTGCGTAATTGTAGCCTATGTAGTTTTTTTCTGTGCGTTCCGGGACCTCTGTCCAACTCATCATCGCTGTGGTGTCATATGTGTTTTGCGTTCCGGTACCTTGTGATTTACAAATTAAGCACTGGCTATACGCCTTGTAGCCAATATCGGGAATAGGCTACCGTGTTGGGTAATAGTAACATTAATGTCATAAAAACGTCTACAGCGAAAGAAAACAATGCGTAGGATAGGCCTAGGTTGTGCCTGCCTTGCATGTGTACCCTTAGCTTGCTGTGTATAATTCAAATGATATTATGTCTAGGCCTAGCCTACTTTGGAATTTGCGGTCTTATTTCCACAGTTTTAAATCGTCACCTGAAAACCTAAATGTCAATTGCTTTTGTTTGGGCGGTTGTGTGTAAGCTTGGCTCCCTCTCGAGAAAACAACAGTGCAGTGTAGGCCTATTTTATGAAAACGGCATTTGTTCCCTGTAAGAATATAATGTAGGCTATCTGTATTTCATCTCCAAGTAAGCTAGACTATTGCAGATAGTAAACAGTTGCTACAGCAAGCACATGCGCAGTACATGCCAGCGCCATGGGGACTTTCCAACCACGGGTTGCAGGTTGCACCACTAAGTGCCACTACAAGTGTCAACCTTTCGCAGAGAAAAACAAACCTTCCGCTGTGAAACTAGATTGAACTAATCATAGATTAACAACTCGCGGAAATAGCCTAACATAGGCAAGAGCAAGAACACAATTTAAAAAAAAGTTTTTGAAGAAGTTTGCTTCTATGATACAATTATATTATTATAATATTATTTATGGCAACAAAACGTTTAATTATGAAACGTTGCACACTAGGCCTACTTTTGAATCAAACGTAAACATGATAGCCTTCTATAGGGCTATGTTTAAATTTCCTCATGCTTAACTTAGTGATGTTTGTTTTACTGAATCTGAAGTATTGAGTCTCTCTCTCTCTCTCTCTCTCTCTCTCTCTCTCTCTCTCTCTCTCTCTCTCTCTCTCTCTCTCTCTCTCTCTCTCTCTCTCTCTCTGTTAGACATGCTGATTTATTGTCGGTGGTGGTCAAGAGGACTGGATCACTTCATTGGCCAAAGACAAATAGGCCTAGAATACAGCCATTATATACTAGAAAAGTAGAAACAGAGTAAACTATTTTGAGGAACGCTGGATAGTAAATCAACAACAATACAGTCAGATCAAATCATTGAATATGTAAACAGAATTATTAAGCAAACTGTGTGTAGGCCTAATATTGATAGACAGGGTATTGGCTGACGCGATGTTCTACAGCATTACTTACAGACTGATTATTATAGCGAGCATTGTGCATTGTACTGGCTACTCTGTAGTATGTGGTAAAGCTGAATACTACTCTGGGGAAGGATGCTGCCCAGTCTGCTCTGCTGGTAAGACCAAATGTGTATCATAAGGAAGTGTTACAGGTGTTAACATACAAGGGTAATGAGGTGTTACAAGTTTATAGGGGTATTCAAGAGTAGAGTAATCCTATCCCACAGGCAGACATACCAAGTCTCCCTGAAGTTCAGGGAGTCTCCCTGATGTTGAAAAATATTCACTGGTGCCCGCAAGTCAGATAAAATGTCCCTGATTTTTTGGACGATGCGAGTGAGAGTGTGCAGGCAAAATGGTAACTGGTGCGTCATGCATAAAATACATCAAATAGATTGCGCAGGTAGGCTAGAGAGGGAGAAGGAGAGGCTGCGTGCGTGTATTGTGGAACCTGTGCACACGTGTCTGTTCAACGTGAGTGCTGTTCAGAACGAGTTTTCATTCAGGGTGACTTCTTGACAGAGAGTGTGCTGATTTGTCTCACAAAATAAAGACTTAACATCTCCCTGAAATTTGTTTTTCGACCTTGGGATGTCTGCAGAGGTGAATTAAGGTATCTAGTCCCACAGCATGTACTTAAGACATATTGCTGAAATTTGACAACAATCCAGTTGTCCAACAAAATGATGTAGCGTGTTTGTGGCCCTTTACATCTCCAGATGCACCCTTGTATTTCCATATTTCTGTAAAAGTGTCTTGCTACTGTTTCAATCCCAGAGGGCAATTAAGGTGCACAGTAAAACATAAAGATGTATTATCTTCTTAACAAAATGTTCCCTTGTATTTGTTATACTATTTTGTTTTGTTGTTTTGTCCATTTTCAAAACTCTATTGCTTGATGACTCTTTTGTGTTTGAGTTTGATTTGTGTGTTTTGGTGTGTTTCGCACAGGATACCATGTTCGGAAGCACTGCACGGAGTACACCAGTACAACTTGTGCCCCCTGCCCTCCGGCCACTTTCACTGATCATCCCAATGGCCTTAGTAGCTGTAGTTCTTGCAGAGTTTGTGATAACAGTAAGTACCTACAGAGAAGCCTCTGTTGTACATGCACCTCCACAATACATTTTGCCTGAATGATATGAATGCTCAGGTTCTCTTTATATATTTTTCACCTGTGTTAAATAAATACAACTAGAACGGGCACTCGGTAGAGCGCAAACCTTCGCCTACGCCACTTATTTTTTTCTGGCCATCTTCAGAGTGTGGGGCATAACATTCTCCAAATTTTGGTGTTAGTTTCATTTAAATCGGACCGGAATATCGTAATATTACATTTTTGGCCCATTCTTGACCTCTTATTCAATTCAGCATGCACACGTTGTTCTGGCATATAGTGCTTGGCAAAGAAAAACGTTTTTGACCTTTTCGTGACCTTGACCTTGACCTTTGACCCAATCACTCCCAAAAAGTAATCGATTGTTCCTTGGGTCATGACCAATCATCCCACTAAATTTCTTAAAAATCGGCTCAATTTACGTTTTTGACCTTTTTGTGACCTTGACCTTTGACCCAATCACTCCCAAAAAGTAATCGATTGTTCCTTGGGTCATGACCAATCATCCCACTAAATTTCATAAAAATCGGCTCAATTTACGTTTTTGACCTTTTCGTGACCCTGACCTTGACCTTTGACCTAATCACTCCCAAAAAGTAATCGATTGTTCCTTGGGTCATGACCAATCATCCCACTAAATTTCATAAAAATCGGCTCAGTTCTGTCTGAGTTATACGAAGTACAAACAAATTCACAGAAAATAAATACACAGCGGTCAAAACATAACCTTCGCCGAATAACCAGGCCACACCTTATGATGGAGAGGCTGTTGCACTCGGGTGTAAATGGAAACATAATAAGATGGGTTGAGTCCTCCCTGAGACAACACCGTGTGCTATAGGGTAAACAAGGCTGTGTTAACCAACACTGACACATACTCTACTAAATGAGCGCCAAAGCAACACAGCTGATCATGTCCCAATTAAATTTGCAGATGCAGCTACGGTCTCATGGGGTCAATACAGGCTAACAATTAGACCCAATATAGGGACTGGGTTGATCAGTTTGCAGATTGGTGCAAGTCCAACTCTCTTTTTGTAAACACAAAAAAAGACTAAGGAACTGATCATTGATCTCAGAACGGGGAACGGGGTTGTGATGAACTACAAATACTTGGGAGCAGTAATGATAAATGATAAATTAACATGGATATGTAACACTAACACCATCTACCAAAAGGGGATGCAGAGGCTTTACTTTATGCGAAATCTAAGATAATTCAGGGTGGATAGATATTAATGCGGCTTTTATTTTGTTGAGAGCATTTGATGTGTCTCTTCCGTGGCCTGGTATTTTTCCTTGCCGATAGCAAATGAAGAAAAGCTTCACAAAATAGTCAACAGGCATGCTGGATAGCTCATCCGGCATTAAATAGCATGGCTATGACTGTAGAAAAACATCTACCAATTAATATTATTTATACACTGTTGTCAATGATCAAAAAAACTGTCATTCAATGTGCTAGAAAGCAGAAAAAGAGAAAAGAGAAGTAAAAAAAAAACTAGCCTGTATTGTATTATAGATCGTTGATAACTAACACCGAAGGCAGAGGAAAACAAAGCTTTTTAAAGTTTATTTTTAAAACAAGTGTTGGGGCAGTTCTAATTTGAACAGGAAGTTGGTTCCAGCATTTGGCAGCATAATGACTAAATACCATTTTACCCTGTATAGATTTGACCCTAGGCAAAACCAGTAGAGGAGACTCTGAAGATCTAAGACAGTGATGGGCAACCTGGATTCAGAAGCAACAATCCATGTCACATATTCCAAATTACCTGGTTTTACCTGTTCTATTCTGTTCAATTGACTAATTGTGGACAGGTAAAACCAGGTCATTTGGAATATGTGGCATGGATTGTTGCTTCTGAATCCAGGTTGCCCATCACTGATCTAAGACATCTATTAGGATGAGTTTGCTCTGACATATCTACAGTATACTAAGGGCCTACGTCATTTTGTGGCTTATAAACTATCAGAAGAGTTTTAAACTCAATTCTAAACCTCACTGATAGCCATTGCAGTGACCTAAGGACTGGCAAACAAAAAAAACAAACAAGGATGGCAAAGAAAGCACTTACTGTCTGTGATGATGTATCACATCCCTTACATCAGGCAGGAGGTTCAGGCCGCCTTCATAGAGCCCACAGATAATTTAAAATGTGATCAAATGCAAAATGTTTCCATCTAAATGGCCATCAAAGTTATGGTAGTAGTCGATGTAGTTTAATACTCTCACTCACGCTAGACAGATTAAGCCTGCAGTGTGGGGGTATTTGACTGTTGCTCTGAGGTTTTTGGTTGAATTTTTTAATGATGATCATCATTCATTTTATCAAAGGCATTCTTCAACCATTACTGGGTTGTTCAAGGTCAATCTACATCTACATTTGATGCAATCTTCCTAGGTGCTGGTCTAAGCCTTAAGACAGAGTGCATCTCCACCTCAGACACACTCTGTGAGCCTCTGGAAGGACACTACTGCACTGACCCAATCAAAGATGGCTGCCAAGGAGCTGTGGAACACACAAAATGCTCTCCGGGACAATACATCAAAGAAAAGGGTCAGTATGATCTTTTTTTGTAAAACTGTTGCCCCCCAAAAGAAACATTCACATACCATTTGTTTTTGTATATCCTCTTCAACAACAGTCCAATGTCTGTCCAATGTGCAGGTACTTCATCCTCCGATAGTGTGTGTGGTGACTGTGGTAACAACACATACTCAGACGGAACTTTCACGTCCTGCAGACCACACACAAAGTGAGCAAGCTGTGACTTAACCTTCCTTATTCTTCATTCTCTCCTGATACACTAAACACCATATACTTAAGTCCACCGTAAAGTCCCATCGTTGATATACGTACTTTCTCTTTGAACAGTGCTTGCAAAACCAGACAGAGGCGCGACTTGGCCACAGAGCGTGACTCGTCCACCACTTTTTGCTTTTTGAATAGGCGCGACGCAGCTCAATCGTAAAGCAAAAAGTGGTGGCCTAGCTGCGCTGTGTCGATCTGTAAGCCTACCAGAAAACAGGCAGTGGAAAAGAGATATTAGGAAACTAAAAACCACTCCCACCCCATTTGGGGCCAACAGGACCACATAGTAACTGCAGTAGGCTACATTAACAACATTTTAAATTTCACATAGAAATACGGTATACAAAAGTGAGTGACTCTGAGACAGTTATGCGGGTGTAAAAAGTGCATTGGGATGATTGTTAATCTTTGAACCTGAACAGGTGTGAGGCGTTGGGTAAGGAGGTTATTCAAGAGGCAACATTGTCCTCAGATGCCCAATGTGGCACCAAGCAGGACTACACTGTGGCCATCATAGTAGGAGTGATGATGGCGGTGTTGCTGGCGGTGGTGATACTGGTGATGTTCCTTCGTAGGAAGAGACGGCGAGAAAGAGAGGAGTTTCCAGGTACAGCAGGGTTTTCAAACTCAAACTTTATTGGTTTCTATTGCAGTAGTTCACATTAATTTATTCAGAGATCATGCACATTTCTAGTAGAGGGCTGTGGTGTGACGTGCACATCCAAGAAGCAAGTTAGCGGCTGGATATACAGTACAACCCCAACTCCTTTGGAAAAATTATTTTGAATGAACAATAAATTGAAGTTGCAGAAATGTGAGGGGTGTGCTCACTTCTGTGACATACCGTAAAATGACAGGTAAATGTCACTTGCTGGACTGGAGTAGTGCAGATATTCAACTTTCTTGTACAGTATACGGGATTGTGGAAATGCACATTTTATAACCTGCATGGAATGAACATTAAAGTAAAATTGGGACTGAAATGAAGTCAGCAAGCACAGTACGTAGTGACTATCCCCATGCATACAACACCGTATTTCTGGTGTCAATCAGCCCTGATGTCTAGCAATACTTGACAGTGTTTGGGTTCATAATACTGAAGAGGTTAAGGCCTAATGTCCTGATGAATCCTTTTATTTCTACTCCTTAGATTTTCAACTCACCCCTACAGTAAGTATAAAACCAAGACAACAATTCTTTGCTTCTAAAATGTGGATAGTAATACGATTAATCTCTTTCTGTTGTGCATCGCTTCCAGGTGTATATACACAGCGAGATGGACCAAGTGAACACTGCATGACAGCAGAGGGGAAACTGCAGAGGGGCTGCTGTGAGCTCTGTGAGAATGTGTGAACTCTCTGGTCATTGGTTAGTTGAGTCAGTGTTCCATGAAGGGGCGTGGCTTATGAGAGTGACACTTCTTTCTGTCTTCCTTACACTTAAACAACTTGTTACCGGTCCATGTTTTGTTGTGTGCACTTGCCTGTGTGGAAACATGGATGTCTCAGGTTTCCTTTCTTCACCAGCCTAGATATTTTCAAACTACACTGGAGTGACTATGCCGCAAAGAGAAACCAATGTGGAGGGGTCGTCTACCAGTATTTTTTACCATTGCCGTGCTAGTTCTAGTGTGCACTCCTGTAGGCATTGTTGCTGCCGTTTCCTGTACTGCTGCTGAGTATCAAGTGAATGGAAAATGCTGCCCAATGTGCAACCCTGGTAAGCCTCGTCTATGTAAGCTGCATGTGCAACCCTCCTGTTGCCTACAGTTGATATGTAAACCTATAATGCCAGTAGCACAGTATCTACTTGGAATGGATAGATTTTGTTTTTCTACTCATAGTGTTCTAATTACACAAACTCTGGCCTAATTAACCAATTGATTGTACTCTTCAGGTTTCCACATGTTCAGGCACTGTACAGAGTACACCAGCACCACTTGTACTCCATGCAGCTTCCCTACTTACACGGATCATCACAATGGACTGGAGGCATGCAAAAACTGTACAATTTGTGATACAAGTAAGGACATGTGATGTTTATACAGTGTGTGTGTGTGTGTGTGTGTGTGTGTGTGTGTGTGTGTGTGTGTGTGCGTGTATTTATAACTCATGTACTGATGTGGAAAACAATGACAACAGCCATGGATGTTGGAACAAACACATCAGACCCTTGGACCTTCATCTACAGCTTACTGTTAACTGAGTCTGTTATGCCCAGGTGCTGGTCTTAGCCTGAAGAGCGAGTGCAAACCTTTCTCAGACTCAATCTGTGAGCCCCTGGAAGGACACTACTGCACTGACCCAATCAAAGACGGCTGCCAAGGAGCTGTGGAACACACAAAATGCTCTCCGGGACAATACATCAAAGAAAAGGGTCAGTATGATCTTTGCCCCCCAAAAGAAACATTCACATACCATTTGTTTTTGTATATCCTCTTCAACAACAGTGTGATGAAGCGGTCTGCACACTGTGTATTAACTCCAAAAATACTTTATTTCATTTAAAATCGTTAAATGAAATAAAGTATTTTTGGAGTTAATACACAGTGTGCAGACCGCTTCATCACACTACCTACTACTTTTTGTCTGGCACCTGGACAACTACCTGTGGATGTGCGCACCCTACCTCCAAACACTCTTCAACAACAGTCCAATGTCTGTCCAATGTGCAGGTACTTCATCCTCCGATAGTGTGTGTGGTGACTGTGGTAACAACACATACTCAGACGGAACTTTCACGTCCTGCAGACCACACACAAAGTGAGCAAGCTGTGACTTAACCTTCCTTATTCTTCATTCTCTCTTAACATGCTAACAACACCATATACTTAAGTCCACCGTAAAGTCCCATCGTTGATAATATACGTAGGCCTACTTTCTCTTTGAACAGTGCTTGCAAAGCCAGACAGAGGCGCGACTTGGCCACAAAGCGTGACTTGGACACCACTTTTTGCTTTTCGAATAGAGGCGCGACACAGCTCAATCGTAAAGCAAAAAGTGGTGGCCGAGTTGCGCTGTGTCGAGCTGTAGTCCTACCAGAAAACAGTCAGTGGAAAAGAGGCATTAGGAATCTAAGAACCGCCCCCACCCCATTTGGGGCCAACAGGACCACATAAATGGAGTACATGAATAACATTTTACATTTTTACATAGAAATGTGGTGTACAGAAGTGAGTGACTCTGACACAGTCTATCAACCTCAACAGGTTTACAGCATTAGGAATGGGTGTTATGCGGGTGTAAAAAGTGCATTGGGATGATTGTTAATCTTTGAACCTGAACAGGTGTGAGGCGTTGGGTAAGGAGGTTATTCAAGAGGCAACATTGTCCTCAGATGCCCAATGTGGCACCAAGCAGGACTACACTGTGGCCATCATAGTAGGAGTGATGATGGCGGTGTTGCTGGCGGTGGTGATACTGGTGATGTTCCTTCGTAGGAAGAGACGGCGAGAAAGAGAGGAGTTTCCAGGTACAGCAGGGTTTTCAAACTCAAATTTCATTGGTTTCTATTCCAGTAGTTCACATGAATGTATTCATTATTTATTCAGAGATCATGCACATTTCTTGTAGAGTGACGTGCACATCCAAGAAGCAAGTTAGCGGCTGGATATACAGTACAACCCCAACTCCTTTGGAAAAATTATTTTGAATGAACAATAAATTGAAGTTGCTATATAAGTTGTATGCTGGCTACTGTCAAAGTGATTAAAAAAAATGTTGTCCCAGGAAAAGATACACTTACAAATCTGCAGAAATGTGAGGGGTGTGCTCACTTCTGTGACATACCGTAAAATGACAGGTAAATGTCACTTGCTGGACTGGAGTAGTGCAGATATTCAACTTTCTTGTACAGTATACGGGATTGTGGAAATGCACATTTTATAACCTGCATGGAATGAACATTAAAGTAAAATTGGGACTGAAATGAAGTCAGCAAGCACAGTACGTAGTGACTATCCCCATGCATACAACACCGTATTTCTGGTGTCAATCAGCCCTGATGTCTAGCAATACTTGACAGTGTTTGGGTTCATAATACTGAAGAGGTTAAGGCCTAATGTCCTGATGAATCCTTTTATTTCTACTCCTTAGATTTTCAACTCACCCCTACAACTGCACCCCCTCTCACTCCAGCAATAGTATCATCAAGTTTGCTGATGACACCACCATCGTAGGTCTCATCTCCAAGGGAGATGAAACTGCATACCGGGAAGAGGTGCAGCGTCTATCGGTCTGGTGCAAGGAGAACAACCTGTTCCTAAACATCACAAAAACAAAGGAGTTGATAGTGGACTACAGGAGGACAAAGGCTAACATTCAACCGCTGGTCATCGATGGGGCCTGTGCTGACCTGTCAGTTATTGGGTGGGTTAAGGTTCCCCCTTGTGTTAATGTTAGGTACTGCATCCAGCATTTCTTATTTCCTATTGTTTACAAACCGTACTTCCTGTCCAACCTTCCTGTTGCTGTGCAAATGCTTACCTCGCTTGATTCAACTGTTTCAATCCAAAGACTGGAACTATCAGTAAGTTTCTTCTAGAAACCTTGGCAATACGTTTTAAATGTTATTGTAACATTGAAAGTAATGGTAAAAATGCCACATTTCGTTTCTACTGAGATCGCCATTTAAAAGGTGTGAATTGTGCTAATCGCCGATCATTAGCTATGGTGCTTAGCTAAATTGTCCAGCCTCTTAACCTTTGTTAAGCCTTGTTTGCCGTATTTTATACATTGTATTTCACATGTAAACATTCCTACTATAATTTTACATACTTACCTGTTAAATTATCTGTGTTTTAGTCTTCTTGAATAGAATGTTAAAGTTCGCCTGATTAGCTGATTTAACTTGGGCTTCCCTATCTTTATCATAGCCTGTGACAATCAGTGCCTACTTTCCTGACCTGACCTATAAAGAAAATACTTACCTTAGTACCTGTAAAAGGAAAACAGATTTTATCCTGTGGATTGTATTCATTCATTTCCTAAATGTACCCTATATGTTTGATTCTGTTTCAGTTTTACAAAATTGTTAAGATTCAGCAAGACTTCACTAAACTTCACAAACTGGAAACACGCTTCGAGTCTTAATTCTTTGTTCGCTATCTGTCAAGAATACTCCAGTATTGCCGGGACAGAATAGTAAAATGATAACCACCCTAAAAGGATAAGCAGTTGAACAACAGTGAACAGCACAGCAGAAGCATACAAGATGAGCCAACTGGGTCAAGAGGAACGTCAGTCTCAGTTGGAGACAAGATCTCATGCCTCGGGTTCAACTTCACACAAATCCTCCAGATCATCAACCAGGACATCATCCAGCATCGCTGCAACAAGAGCCAGGGCTAAGGCTGAAGCAGCAAAAACTAAGGTATCATTTGCAGAGAAGGAGGCAGCAATGATAAGAGAAAGGGCTGAAAAGGAGGCAGCGATGATGAGAGAAAGGGCTGAAATCGATGCACGTCTTCATGTGTTAGAGCAAGAGAAAGAAGCAGCTGCAGCATCAACAGAGGCAGCTGTCTATGAAGAAGCAGCAGCAGAGCTCGAACAAAGACAAAGCAACGATCTTGTTGAGTTACAGGATCTAGCTCTTTATGATCCAATGACACGCACAGAAGACTATGTCGAAACTCAGCCATTCGATGCCCATCCACCACGATCGCCATCAGCCCCTAGCCAACAGCACTTAATTGCTCAGCATGCACCAGTGACCTTTCGACCCCCCAGCCACAAAGACCAAGATTCACTATACGAATCTTTCGTAAAGGAAAATGAACTCAGAGGCACAACTACTGTTCGCCATGCTGCTCATTCTGCTCCAAAGACATTTATTCCAAAGCAGGAAAATTCACCTGTTCCTCCAGACATTAAAAGGAAAGACACAGAACCTAACCCCCCAGCCTTACATCCCAACCAGGGTAACAAATGCTCACCTCAAAACCCACAAACCCATGTCTTAGCCCAGTATCTCATGAGAAGAGAGATGGTGAGCTCAGGGCTCCTTGCCTTTGACGACAGCCCAGAGAATTACTGGGCATGGAAGGCCTCTTTCATTGCTGCGACAAAGGAGCTAAACCTATCTGAGCAGGAAGAGCTCAACCTACTGATCAAATGGTTGGGGCCCCAGTCGTCAGCTCAGGCCATGAGGATTAGGGCGGTGCATGTAAATAATCCCAGGCGTGGTGTGTGGATGGTATGGGAGCGTTTGGAGGAAATTTATGGAAGCCCAGAGGTGATTGAAGACGCCTTAATGAAAAGACTGGATGCCTTTCCTGTTATCTCCAACAACGACACACACAAGCTGAGAGAGTTAGGCGACTTGTTGAAAGAGCTACAAGGTGCAAAGGCAGAGGGGTTCCTACCTGGACTCATGTATCTCGATACAGCTAGAGGGGTGAATCCTATCGTTGAAAAGCTTCCCTTCTCACTACGAGAACGATGGATGACACAGGGATCCAGATACAAGGAGCAATATCACGTGCCTTTCCCGCCATTCAGCTACTTTGTTGAATTTGTATGTTCCCAGGCCAAGACTCGCAATGATCCCAGTTTCGCGTTCAGCCTTTCCTCTACCTCCAGTCAACCCAAAGGTGAGAGAGACCAAAAGCACATCCACAAACCTGCAGTAATAGTGAAGAAGACTGACGTCGCAGCCGCAGGTGGGGCGTCTCAGGACGGCATGTCTTTGAAGGCAGAACCAGACAAAGAATGCCCTATACATCACAAACCGCACCCGCTAACAAAATGCCGTGGCTTCCGACTAAAGCACCTGGATGAGAGAAAAGCCTACCTAAAGGAGAACTCAATCTGCTTCAGATGTTGTGCAAGCACTAAGCATATTGCCAAAGACTGCAAAACCACACTGCAATGCACAGAGTGTGACAGCGACATGCACATCTCAGCTATGCATCCTGGTCCAGCGCCGTGGTCACCTTATGGACAGGCTGAACACTCACCAGGGAATGACCAGAGTGGGGAGCATGGTGGGGAGCAAAGCGGGGAGAGTGGAGTTACAGCACCCCCTGTTGTCAGTTCCAAATGCACTGAGATATGTGGCGACGCGCCCCAGCCTAGATCCTGTTCCAAGATCTGTCTGGTCAAAGTTTCACAGGCTGATAATCCAAGCATTTCTCACAAAGTATACGCTGTACTCGATGACCAAAGCAATCGATCCTTAGTGAAATCAGAGTTCTTCAGTCTGTTGGGCATTAACAGCAAGGCATCCCCTTACACGCTAAAAACATGCTCGGGCAGAGTGGAGACTGCTGGACGGAAAGCGACTAACATCATCATGGAATCTCTCGATGGGAAGACCAAAGTCACATTACCCACGTTGCTGGAGTGTGAATACCTACCTGGCGACCGGTCAGAGATCCCCACACCTGAGTGCGCCCAATACTTCCCTCACCTCAGACCAGTGGCTGACAAGATCCCTCCACTTGACAACACGGCACCCATTCTTCTGCTACTAGGTCGAGATATCTTGAGCGTGCACAAGGTACGCGAGCTGTGTAATGGGCCACACAACTTGCCTTATGCTCAGCGCCTTGATCTTGGCTGGGTCATAGTAGGGGAGTTGTGTCTGGGTGGCGCTCATAAGACTGAGGAAGTCAATGCTTACAAGACCCATGTCCTTCATAATGCACACCCTTCCTTCCTGAAGCCATGCACTGACATCATCCACGGCAGGGTGAAGGCACACAAGCGCTGTAGCACGTCGTCTGGGAGGAGCAGCTCTAGTTCCAGCAACACGCAGACAGCTCCTGCCCCTGCTCCAAGCAATCCCCAGCCTGCTCCAGCTCCACGAGGTCATCAGCCAGCTCCTGTTCCTGCGCCCTGGTGTCTCCAGCCTGCTCCAGCTCCACGGGGTCACCAGCCATCCTCTGCTCCTGCGCCCTGGTGTCTCCAGCCTGCTCCAGCTCCACGGGGTCATCAGCCAGCTCCTGTTCCTGTGGCAAGATACCTCCAGCCTGTTCCAGCTCCACGGGGTCACCAGCCATCCTCTGCTCCTGCGCCCTGGTGTCTCCAGCCTGCTCCAGCTCCACGGGGTTACCAGCCATCTTCTGCTCCTGCGCCACTGTGTCTCCAGCCTGCTCCAGCTCCACGGAGTCACCAGCCATCCTCTGCCCCTGCGCCCTGGTGTCTCCAGCCTGCTCCAGCTCCACGAGGTCATCAGCCAGCTCCAGCTCCACGGGGTCATCAGCCAGCTCCTGTTCCTGCGCCATGGTGTCTCCAGCCTGCTCCAGCTCCACGGGGTCACCAGCCAGCTCCTGTTCCTGCGCCATGGTGTTTCCAGCCTGCTCCAGCTCCACGGGGTCACCAGCCATCCTCTGCTCCTGCGCCCTGGTGTCTCCAGCCTGCTCCAGCTCCACGGGGTCATCAGCCAGCTCCTGTTCCTGTGGCAAGATACCTCCAGCCTGCTCCAGCTCAACGGGGTTACCAGCCATCTTCTGCTCCTGCGCCACTGTGTCTCCAGCCTGCTCCAGCTCCACGGAGTCACCAGCCATCCTCTGCCCCTGCGCCCTGGTGTCTCCAGCCTGCTCCAGCTCCACGGGGTCATCAGCCAGCTCCTGTTCCTGCGCCATGGTGTCTCCAGCCTGCTCCAGCTCCACGGGGTCACCAGCCAGCTCCTGTTCCTGCGCCATGGTGTCTCCAGCCTGCTCCAGCTCCAGGGAGTCACCAGCCATCCTCTGCTCCTGCGCCCTGGTGTCTCCAGCCTGCTCCAGCTCCACGGGGTCATCAGCCAGCTCCTGCTCCTGCGGCAAGGTGTCTCCAGGCTGCTCCAGCTCCACGGGGTCACCAGCCATCCTCTGCTCCTGCGCCCTGGTGTCTCCAGCCTGCTCCAGCTCCAGGGAGTCACCAGCTAGCTCCTGCTCCTGCGCCGTGGTGTCTCCCTCCAGCTCCACGGGGTCACCAGCCAGCTCCTGCTCCTGCGCTGTGGTGTCATCGGCCGGCTCGTCCTCCAGCTCCTGCGCCGCACTGTCACCGGCCGGCTCCTGTTGCTGCTCCGCGGGGTGCCTGGTCGCACTTCGGCGGTGTGGGAGGTGGACCTCAGAGAAACCCAGCCTTCAGGAAGGTGACATTGTTTTGATAAAGGACAGGCAAGCAAAGCTTGTAAGGCCATAATTAAGACTCTAAGCCAAGAGCTAATTTAGGAGCACATTACACCCATTTACTAATGCCATTTAAGAAAGAGTTAATAGTGGTATACAAGTACTGTATACCAAGCGGGGAGTGTGCTGACCTGTCAGTTATTGGGTGGGTTAAGGTTCCCCCTTGTGTTAATGTTTGGTACTGCATCCAGCATTTCTTATTTCCTATTGTTTACAAACCGTACTTCCTGTCCAACCTTCCTGTTGCTGTGCAAATGCTTACCTCGCTTGATTCAACTGTTTCAATCCAAAGACTGGAACTATCAGTAAGTTTCTTCTAGAAACCTTGGCAATACGTTTTAAATGTTATTGTAACATTGAAAGTAATGGTAAAAATGCCACATTTCGTTTCTACTGAGATCGCCATTTAAAAGGTGTGAATTGTGCTAATCGCCGATCATTAGCTATGGTGCTTAGCTAAATTGTCCAGCCTCTTAACCTTTGTTAAGCCTTGTTTGCCGTATTTTATACATTGTATTTCACATGTAAACATTCCTACTATAATTTTACATACTTACCTGTTAAATTATCTGTGTTTTAGTCTTCTTGAATAGAATGTTAAAGTTCGCCTGATTAGCTGATTTAACTTGGGCTTCCCTATCTTTATCATAGCCTGTGACAATCAGTGCCTACTTTCCTGACCTGACCTATAAAGAAAATACTTACCTTAGTACCTGTAAAAGGAAAACAGATTTTATCCTGTGGATTGTATTCATTCATTTCCTAAATGTACCCTATATGTTTGATTCTGTTTCAGTTTTACAAAATTGTTAAGATTCAGCAAGACTTCACTAAACTTCACAAACTGGAAACACGCTTCGAGTCTTAATTCTTTGTTCGCTATCTGTCAAGAATACTCCAGTATTGCCGGGACAGAATAGGGCCTGTGTGGAGAGGGTCTCTGATTCCCGCTTCCTGGGCGTGCATCAAAGGGACGACCTTACTTGGAACACCAACACCACTGCCACCATCAAGAAGGCACAACAGAGACTGTACTTCCTTAGGGTCTTACGGGCTAACCATCTACCCCAAAGTCTACTGGTGGCCTTCTACCGGAGCTCCATAGAGAGCATCCTAACATACTGTATATGTGTGTGGTATTCCAGCTGCACAGCAGCGGACAGAAGAGCTCTTCAGAGAGTGGTCAGCACAGCTCAGAAGATCACCAGCTGTCCCCTGCCCTCTTTAGAGGAGTTGTTCTCCTGTCGCTGTCCAAAGAAAGCCAAGCAAATCATCAGAGACCCCTACCATACTGGACATAAACTGTTTGAGCTGCTGCCATCAGGCAGGCGTTACAGGGCTCTGGGTACAAAAACAAACAGGCTAAAAGACAGTTTTTATCCAAAAGCAATCTACACACTTAATTTTGCACAGCTGACTTGACAGCTGAATTATTTTTATACAGTATATACAGCTCCAGGCCTTTTTATTAGAATACCATGAAAAAGTTGATTTATTTCCATAATTCCATCAATAATGTTAAACTGTCATGGATTGTAGATTCATGGCCCAGTTTTTTAACTATTCCAATCATTATTTTTTTTCTTTTTATATACGTTGGCGTTCCAGCTCAAAAAACCCATGAATTGGGGAATTCGCATTATTAGAATATTGTTATAAAATCACATTTTTCTTCATCAAAATTCGGGTCACATTAAATCAGTTGAAATTTGGTACTTTCTACATAACATGCAATGGTCAATACTTGGTTAGGACATTCTCTGTCTTCATAATGACCATGATGCGTTTAACATTGAAGTCAATGGCAAAAACAGTGCATGGGAGTTATGGAAGCCCAGATATCCTTGATGCTTTGCTGTCAGCTGTTCTTGTTTGTTGACCTGGTGCCCCACACTTCCCTCTTCAATATACCCGAAGATTTCCATGCCACGTTTTGGTGTTAACTCACCAGTTTAATTCTAACTCAACAGAAATTAAACCCCATTCATTTTCAATGGGGTTTCATTTCTGGTTATTTAGAATTAAACTGGTGAGTTAACACCAAAACGTGGCATGGAAATCTTCGGGTATATTGAAGAGGGAAGTGTGGGGCACCAGGTCAACAAACAAGAACAGCTGACAGCAAAGCATCAAGGATATCTGGGCTTCCATAACTCCCATGCACTGTTTTTGCCATTGACTTCAATGTTAAACGCATCATGGCCATTATGAAGACAGAGAATGTCCTAACCAAGTATTGACCATTGCATGTTATGTAGAAAGTACCAAATTTCAACTGATTTAATGTGACCCGAATTTTGATGAAGAAAAATGTGATTTTATAACAATATTCTAATAATGCAAATTCCCCAATTCATGGGTTTTTTGAGCTGGAAGGCCAACATATATAAAAAGAAAAAAAATAATGATTGGAATAGTTAAAAAACTGGGCCATGAATCTACAATCCATGACAGTTTAACATTATTGATGGAATTATGGAAATAAATCAACTTTTTCATGGTATTCTAATAAAAAGGCCTGGAGCTGTATATACAGTGCCCTCCATAATTATTGGCACCCCTGGTTGAGATGTGTTAAAAGCCTTAAAATAAATTCAGTGTTTATTGCAGAAGAATACTGTCACACTGAAAACTGTAGGAAAATGTAGCCTTCAACTCAAATGAATTGTAAGAAAATAAAAAAATCCCTGACTAAAAAATAATTATTTTTCATTAAATCACCTGTTCCACAATTATTGGCACCCTTAACAATTCCCAGGAAATAAATATAATTGAAGCATTTCTGTCATTTCTACAGTAGTTTACAAAGTTTACCAGAGTATGTAGGAACATTTAATTAGTAATTCATCACTTCCTGCTTCCCTGGGGTATAAATATGACGTGACACGAGGCCATTTCTCTTATCCACTCTTAATAAACATGGGAAAGACAAAGGAACACAGCATACAAGTGAGGCAGATGTGCGTCGACCTTCACAGGTCAGGCAGAGGCTACAAGAAGATTGCCACTCAACTGCAGCTGCCCATATCCACTGTGAGAGGAATAATTAAGAAGTTCAAAACAACTGGAACAGTGGTAAACAAGCCTGGACGAGGACCCGAATTTATTTTGCCACCACGCACAGTGAGGAGGATGGTAAGAGAAATCAAAAGATCTCCAAAGCTCACTGTTACAGAATTACAACAAATGGTAGCATCCTGGGGTCACAAAGTCTCCAAATCAACCATCAGGCGCTGTCTACACGCCAACAAGCTGTTTGGGAGGCATGCACGGAGAAAACCTTTCCTCACTCACAATCATAAACGCAAACGTCTGGAGTTCGCCAAGCGGTATTGGGGCTTCAACTGGGACCGTGTGCTTTGGTCAGATGAGACCAAGATTGAGCTTTTTGGCAACAAACACTCTAAGTGGGTCTGGCGTGCCACGAAAGATGCGCATACTGAAAAGCACCTCATACCCACTGTGAAGTATGGGGGTGGGTCAGTGATGCTGTGGGGCTGTTTCGCTTCCAAAGGCCCTGAGAACCTTGTTAGGGTGCATGGCATCATGAATGCTTTGAAATACCAGGACATTTTAAATCAAAATCTGTTGCCCTCTGCCCGAAAGCTGAAGATGGGTCGTCACTGGGTCTTTCAGCAAGACAATTACCCTAAACATATGGCCAAATCTACACAGAAATGGTTCACCAGACACAAAATCAAGCTCCACCCATGGCCATCTCAGTCCCCAGACCTCAACCCCATTGAGAACCTGTGGGGTGAGCTGAAGAGGAGAGTACAGAGTAGAGGACCCAGGTCTCTGGATGATTTAGAGAGATTCTGCAAAGAGGAATGGTTGAAGATCCCTCTTTCTGTCTTTTCCCATCTTGTGAAACATTATAGGAGAAGATTAGGTGCTGTTTTGTTGGCAAAAGGGGGTTGTACAAAATATTAACACCAGGGGTGCTAATAATTGTGACACACATTATTTGATGTCAAATAATTATTTCTTTATGTGGGATTTTTTCCCCACTGAATAAATGCACTTGTATTGAAGGTTGGATTTTTCTCTTTTTTTCCATTAAAGTCCCATATTGTTTAGAAAAAAAAATAAAATAATTGGAAGCTAAAAAACACATCTCAACCAGGGGTGCCAATAATTATGGAGGGCACTGTAGGTTTCTTTGTTGATTTTTAAGCACCGTGAGCATCTGCACTTTACCAATTTCGTTGTACCTGTACAATGACAATAAAGTTTCATTCATTCATTCATTCATTCATACAGTAAGTATAAAAGCAAGAGAACAATTCTTTCAAAAATTATGATGTGCATTATTTATACTGCTGAATAGTGCTATCTATTTTAATATCACTGTTTCAAAATAATCTACAGGTATGTGTTGTTAAAGATTGCATCACTATCTGATAACAATACAATGAAATGTGGATAGTAATACGATTAATCTCTTTCTGTTGTGCATCGCTTCCAGGTGTATACACAGCGAGATGGACCAAGTGAACAGAGTGTAACTTTGCATCAGGTGACAATGACTTGATCATCTCATCAGTAGGTCTTTTCTTAGCCTGGCTGCCGTGCAAACGAGAGCTGCTGAACAGATTCCAACTGTTTTGATGTAAATGGGGGAAAAAAGAAAGAAATTTGGATTACAACACTACAAAACTGTTTTGCGTAATAATTTGGAACAGAGCATTTTAAGTTTTTCATTATTTTAAAAAATACCATTATTATTGGATGGTTCATTCAAAAACCTTTTAATTGTACTCTAATGGCTGATGACTTGAAAATTACCATGACTGTCATTTATATTGATTATTTGGAGAAACAGCGAAAAATGCCATTTGCGTAAGAATGTGGAATGCAGTGTAGTATGTAACTGTATTTCATCTCCAAGTAGGCTAGACTTGCAGTAAACAGTTGCTACAGCAAGCACATGCGCAGCACATGCGCAGTGCATGCCAGCGCCATGGGGACTTTCCAACCATGGGTTGCAGGTTGCACCACAAGTGTCGTTTCACTCCCCAACCCTTCCGCTGAGGAAAACAAACCTTCCGCTGTGAAACTAGCGGAAGTATTATCACAGATTGTGGTATTATGTCACTTGCATCAGTATGCTGCTAATTTCGACCAACTATGAACAAAATTGCAGGGAGCGTCCTCATAGATTAACAACTTGAGGAAATAGCCAAACATTTAGGCAAGTGCGAAACTCTTTGGGACTGAGCTGGCAGTAATTTGGCTCTGTAGGCTATTACTCTATAGGCCCATGAAGCAAGACCACAAAATTAAAAAAAAGTTTTTGAAGAATATTGCTTCTATGATGTAATTATATTATTATAATATATTACTATGGTAACAAAGTAACGTTTAATTTTAAAACATTGCACACTACTTTTGAATCAAACGTAAACCTTAAAATGATATCTAGTATATGTTTAAATCTCCTCATGCATATCATGCTTTGAAAACAAGTGATGTTTGTTTTAAAAAATCTGAAGTATTGTCTCTCTCTCTCTCTCTCTCTCTCTCTCTCTCTCTCTCTCTCTTCTCTTTTAGACATGCTGATCTGTTGTGAATGGTGGTTAATGGTGGTGATGGTCCTTCGTTGGAGGAGACGGCCGGAGTTTCCACGTCTTGCAGGGGTTTCCATGTGTAATGCCATCCTTTTTGTAGTCAGACAAACATTCTGACAGGCTTTAGACCAGTGTTTCTCAAAATTTTTCAGACCGAGGACCACTTTGTCCCCCAAAAAGTGTTCAGGGACCACGTGTCAACTCAATTGACATTTGAGGGGTGTTAATTTGACAGGGCTAATTTCAATGCAGATCACTTACTTTTTATTTACATTACAAGCCTGTATTATTGTGGTGAAAATAAGACTTTCCATGTGTTTAACTTTGTAATTGTGTTACAAATATAGCCTACTTCTAGCTCGTCTTGGAAAAGTAGAAATCCACTCGCGGACCACCTGAGCTCTGTCGCGGACCACCAGTGGTCCCCGGACCACACTTTGAGAAACACTGCTCTAGACCATAGGAGTGGTTTGGAGCATGTCATGAACAGTTCAAGCAATTTCAATCCAACAAGTTATAATAATTGGTTTCTATTCCAGTAATTCACATGAATTTATGTATCATTTATTCAGAGACCATGAACCTAAAAAGACATGTAAGGATTTCTCCTCTATCAGATAACATTGAAAATGTGGATAGTAATACGATTAATCTCTTTCTGTTGTGCATCGCTTCCAGGTGTATACACAGCGAGATGGACCAAGTGAACAGAGTGTAACTTTGCATCAGGTGACAATGACTTGATCATCTCATCAGTAGGTCTTTTCTTAGCCTGGCTGCCGTGCAAACGAGTGCAGCTGAACAGTGTACACTTCCGCACTCATAGCACTGAGAACATTTGCTCTCTACTTAGAACAGGAAGTGAACCTGAAGTGGCCCATATCAGCAGCATGCCCCCTGCTGTTTTCTTCCCTGCTGTGTTTTTGACGACCTAGTCGAGGGCAGGCTACCTATCTTATGCTCCTCAAAAAAGAAGAATGTGTTGCGTATTATTGAGATAAAACAAGTCTAGGCAGAATGCCTATCTTATGCGTCTTAAGAAAGAAGAATGTGTTGCGTATCATTGAGATCACAGCCCATTCTTTTTAACAGCACACAATGAAATGTGTCTTCTGTCGTTTCACATATCATGGGAATGTATGAACAGTGGGGCAGCAATGAGAACAGCGTTTCAGGAGCAGTGCTGAGGGACAGTGATATGATCAAAGCACCTCAGTCATGGAGAGGATGGAGGAAAACACTGTTGAGCCAGCTGGAACTGTTGAAGACCATAGCTGACCCAACAATATGCCACACTCAGCTTCTGGGACGGGCCACTGCCATCGCTTGCCTTGACTACAGCAACTCTTTCCTGCCTGACTTCAGCCTGCAGCAAATGGTGGAGAATGTTGTATAGTGTCTGGTGTTAATTCTACCCTAAAGGGTGCATGCTTCTATAATAACTTGCATTAATATTTTGATATATATATGTATATATATATATAACATTGATAGCTTGCTATAATAACTTGCACAAATGTCAGCTCAGATCAAGCACAAGGCCTTGACCCTCACCTATAAAGCTGTGTCCAGGGCTGTAATTCAATTCCAGGCCATACCAAAGCCTTATAATGTTCTTTCCAGGATGTGACACTTCTCCAATACCAATAGCCCAGCCTTGCCTTCTACTGAAGCCACACCCAAAGTATATGCAGGCTGTTGACGTGTAATACTGGTTGCAATACTGTTGGTGGCGGCCTAGTGCAACTGTCATGTGTTGGACTGGGGATTTTTTTTTCAGAATCAACCTGGCAACCCTACACTTGTTGAAACTGCGCAACTAAAAGCAACAGCTGCCGCACCCTACCACAGGGGCAGGACTCCAAAAGTGTACTACTCCAATACTACCCAGGCTCCGCCCTCGCAGTGACGCAACATCTTCGGCTCAGCTACATCGGACAGTCTATGAAAATCGAGCAGGTCACCTCAGAACATGACGCATACAACTATTGGCACATGGATTATGGGGAAAAGTTATTTTGAACTGTCTATATGATTATTGCATTATGTATCTATCGTAAAAGAGTGTGACAATTCCCTTTGGCAAGCCGCGCGCTAGTTGTGGAGTTCATTCGTCCAAATAGGCCTACTAATATTGCACAGTAGCAGTGTGAAAGACAATGCGTTCTAGGTTTAGCATTCGCAATTGCTCTTTCGAAGTAGGCTACGAGACTTGTCCCGGGAGAAAATATCTGGGTGGGTCGGCTGCCAGTCGTGGATGAAATCTTTCCCAAAAGTTGGATGACGCTATGTGAGAATCTGACATCTATGAAGATAAAAGGGTCCGAGTGGCGAGGGAGGGGGCGCATGTGCATGTCTTCGGTCAAGCAATTTAAGTAGCCTAATTGTTCAGTTTGTTTACTTAATGGTTCACTATTGCAGTGGATCTACCACATTAGGTAGGCTACAGTGTTATAACAGTGGACAATAATACCAGTGTAACGCCATGCACCAATCTTACACTTAGGCGATAATGTCACTAGTGCATCAGGAATGCCATTTGTGCTACAAAACACATTGCAAAGTTTCACAGCTTTCATCTAACATTGTCGCTGCACATTTGCTCGCTTAACGTAAATAAATTACGCTTACAGTTTTTGGCCATTCAATGGCTGTTGGAGTTAAACTATTCAGTTTTACATGAATGTGTAGCCTATGCCTACATCACATCACTCATACTACAAGTCTTAAACGAGATTGAGTGTCACTTTTACGTCACTCAAGCAGCAGAATCTGACTCTTTTTTTTAAAGGGATAGATGTCATGCTACCTAGTGAAGCCTACAGTTGTGTTTTTTTTTTAGGACGACTGGAAACTCACCGTTGACAGTGATGACATGGCCACCTCGCCTTTTCACTCCTAACATATCCCACACATGACCAGTTAGTGAAACTTTATTTAGGCCCATATCACACAAAATGTGCATAATATGGGCTATCTGGCAACATCCCTTCGGCGAAGAAGACGGACCCAGACTTTTCTCGGCTTTAAATTTACAAATAAAAGTTGGCGATAAATTGCAAACATGTCATGGATGTGGTTTCGACTGGCATTTTACGTAAGATGAATTCCACACGTGATGAAAGTTAACGATGTACTAGGAGAGATAGAACACCCTGGTAAATTTCATACTGAAGGCTATGTTGTCCTTCCTTTTTGTACTGTCAGTGTTCGCCATATTGCAATCTTCTGTAAATTGCTCTTGTCGAAGAGCAGAGTACTTGAGTGTTTCGGGAGAGTGCTGCCCGATGTGTCAAAGAGGTAGGTAATCTTCACACAATCTTGAGGCCAGTTGCCTGGAATCAGCGCATTTTAGCCTACTGATGAAAGGAAATGTCTTTTTTCCACACCTGCTTTGATCTACTTTCGTTATGAATAAGGCTATGAGTCATAGCAGATATCAGTCAAAAAAGGCCACCACCGCACCGCTAGACTTTAACTAAATAAAACACAACGGATTCGGAATGCGAAAATGATTTATGTAGGCTAGGCTGCATTCATAAACATAATAGTCTAAAAGGACATTCTCCTCCCCCCCGCGCGCACACTTCCACCCGGAAAGGTGGCGCGCCTCGGGCTGCCCCTCAACACGGCCGTCCAGCAGATTCAAATGACAGGAGATGGTGCCCCTTCCCCAGAAAAGGAGACGGTTGCCAGGTTCATTGAACCCACACGGAGTCATATTATTCTGTAAACATTAAGTTGGACTCGCTACTTAGTTGGCCCCAACTCCGCGTTCTATAATTTAATTATTTTCCATATTCTCGCCAGGCCTACTGTATGTGCGTCACTTTTCAGTTCTTTATTATAATTTCAGCAAGTAAAATGTTTTTTTCCCCTTGTAGTAGGCCTAGCCTAATAAAAACAAAAAGCGCTCTGCCTACTACTGTTGACAATTATTCTCACATTCTCTGGTTTTCCAACCACATGTCCAGATGTCCGCATCCACAGGAATGATTTCCATATGCACAGCAAAAATGCAGCGTTTATTTTAAATCTAGATAGTACTCTAGGACCAAATATGTGTATAATTAGATGTTAAATCGATTCTCTACGTGTTAATTTAACATTGTACTTTTTGCTGTGCTGTGTGTTTGCTGTCTCTGTTCTTAGCCTATACATTTGAAGTATGCAATTCTGTACTCAAAGTAACGTCCCTGTGCACAACCACTTGTCCAGGTGCTGGTGATGTGCAGTAAGAGTAATCCAAGTAAATGAAGGATGAATCACCGCACACTGGTATCTTTGCTGGTAGTTTATTTGGTGAACAACGCGTTTCGCTACTGCTTCATCAGGTTCACTCTGACATTACGCATGTCACCCAAAGGTGATAAGGGTGATTACCTGGTCACATGACCTCACCCACATTCAACTACTCCACCCATTTAAGTGCTAGACAACACCCAATACTGGTTTAGGTATGTATATTATCACATCCTACCATTTAAATTACTATACAATTCTCATGCATTTTACCAGATAAATATGCTCACATCCCTGATATGTGTATCGATAATCATATCCACATAGAGTTCATACAATACATATCACTCCTCAGATGCAGGTTCGGGCCATTAGTAAATAAAAAAACACATGATATCAAAGTGCAAAAGTGCTAATCCCAATGTGCAAAAAATCACAGTATAATCAAAATCCTTTCTCCAAAAAATATTAATGTCCATATTGTAGTAGGTCTCTCATCCAGTCCGACATATTCATTTTTACATGACGTATCCAACTCCTGAAGCAGGTTCATTAGTCAACAATAGTCCAAGTGACAATCTTGATGTGGCATAGGCCCATCCATTAAAAAAAAATGACATTTACAGTGTGCAAGTCAGCAGTGCATGCATGTTACAAGAATACACTGAGGTCCTGTAATTCATTTAAACCATGGGGTTCTACTGTGTTCAGTTCGTGTATCCAGTAGGCCTCTCTCTGCAAAAGTTGCTTAATTATATTGCCCCCTCTTGGTTTTTGTTGTATGCGTTCTATACCTATGAATTTCAGGGAAGCGGCTGATCCATGATTTTTTTCTTTATAGTGCCTAGCTATAGAATAATCCATGTTTCCGTTTCGTATTGCTCCTTTGTGTTCAGCAATTCTTAGTTTTAAATTACGCTTAGTTTGGCCAATGTACATCAATCCACATGGGCATTTTAACATGTATACCACATGTGTCGAGAGGCAATTGATGAACTCTTTTATGGGATATTTCTTCCCAGAGTGGGGATGACCGAATGTTTTTGTGTCAAATGTATGTGAACAATGAGCACATTTCCCACATCTGTAGTTTCCATGTATCCCTTTGGCCAGCCAAGTCTTTTTGGGGGTCTCCATGTAGGTAGAACTAACCACCATGTCTTTGATATTTCTCCCTCTTTTAAAACAGAAACGAGGTGGCAGTGATGATAGATGGTGTAGACTAGGGTCACATTTTAAGATTTGCCAGTGTTTTCTGATGATCCGCTGGACCTGCTTTGATGCAGTTGAGTATTCAGAAACAAAAGTCACTCTGTTTTCAGTGTTTTTGGGTGTGGGGTTAAGTAATGATGCTCTGTCCCTCCTGTGGGCCTTTTCTGCAGCTTGATTAATTAGCGAGTCATCATACCCCCTTTCCCTAAAGCGTTGAGACATTTCATTAGCCTTAATTCCATAATCATTCTCATCACTACATATCCTCCGTAATCTCACAAATTGTCCATATGGAATGTTTTGAATGGTATGATCAGGGTGGAAACTCGAAGCGTGCAAGATAGTATTTCTATCCGTCGTTTTTCTGTAAATAGAAGTTTCCAGTTTTTTGTCAGCATTTACAGCTATCAGCAGATCTAAAAAATGTATTTTTTCACTGTCATATTCCATGGTGAATTTCAAAGTTGGATATGTTCCATTTATATGTTCATTAAATTTAAATAAGTCATCTTCAGTACCTACAAACACCACTAGGATGTCATCAATAAATCTTTTGTACAGTAAAATGTTGTCAAAAAAAGGATTGTTGTTAAAAATGTTTTCTCTCTTCCCATAAACCCATGTACAAATTGGCATAATTAGGCGCAAAAGGGGAGCCCATGCTTGTCCCTTGAGTTTGCAAGTAAAATTTGTTGTTAAACATGAAGTAATTTGATTTTAAAATAAACTCAGTTAGCTCCATCAACAATTCGACAGGGAGGGTATCTTTCTTAGGTGTCAAATAAAAGTTCAAAGCCTCAAGCCCCCCCACATGGGGGATGTTGGTATATAAGCTTTCCACGTCAAATGTTACTAAAAAAGTCTTATCCGGTACATAAATGTCACTTAAAAGTTTCAAAACATCAGTAGTGTCGGACACATACGATGGAAGGCATGTCACAATTTCCTTTAAGAAATGGTCAACATATTGGCTCAAATTTTCAGTAAGGGAGTCTTTACTAGCCACAATGGGTCTTCCTGGAGGATTGTCCAATCTTTTGTGTATTTTTGGTAACAGGTAGAAGACAGGTGTCACAGGATGTTCACTCTTTAGAAAGTCAAACTGACTCTTAGTGAGCCAGTTGTTTTCCAATGCATTATTTAGTATGGTGTCACGCTCATTCATATATGTGTCCACAGGATTCTGTCCCAGCTGTTCATAGAAGTTAGGATCAGTTAACTGTCTCATAGCTTCAGCCACATAATCCTTTGTATTTTGTAAAACGATTCCGCCACCTTTGTCAGCAGATTTCAGAATGATGTCAGTATTTTCCTTTAGCTCATTTAAGGCTTTTCTTTCAGGTACAGTAATGTTGTATTTGGTCTTTTTATTTGCAACAGAAATGGTTTTGTCAATGTCTTTTTCAACTAGTTTGGCAAAGGTGGCCAAAGTGGCATTGGGGGCGCCAGGAGGCATGAAAGTGGACTTTTTCTTAAACTTATCAAAGACACATGGGCCAACACTACCGGTGGATTCTCCCATTGCTTTAGCATGGAAAAAGTGTTTTAAGTGTAACTGTCTGAAAAACTTGTATGAATCCACCTTCAATTTGAATGCATTTACTTTATTTGTAGGGACGAAAGACAGTCCGCGGCTCAGTGCCTTTACCTGCGGGGTTGTCAAAGGGTAGTCCGAGATGTTTATAACCGTGTTCAGGTCCGGTTCAGGCTCCTCGTGAACCGATTTGGATCCCGACTTCTGCCTTTTGCCCCTCCTCGTCCTTTTCTGTATGTGTGGCCTCCTCTCTGTCCTAAAAAAGGCCCATCGGTGGAAGAAGACGCACTGCTGCTGCCTTGGTCGCTTGTCTCCGCCTCGCTGGTCAGGAGCAGCATGGCATGGCCCGAACCTGCATCTGAGGAGTGATATGTATTGTATGAACTCTATGTGGATATGATTATCGATACACATATCAGGGATGTGAGCATATTTATCTGGTAAAATGCATGAGAATTGTATAGTAATTTAAATGGTAGGATGTGATAATATACATACCTAAACCAGTATTGGGTGTTGTCTAGCACTTAAATGGGTGGAGTAGTTGAATGTGGGTGAGGTCATGTGACCAGGTAATCACCCTTATCACCTTTGGGTGACATGCGTAATGTCAGAGTGAACCTGATGAAGCAGTAGCGAAACGCGTTGTTCACCAAATAAACTACCAGCAAAGATACCAGTGTGCGGTGATTCATCCTTCATTTACTTGGATTACTCTTACTGCACATCACCAGCACCTGGACAAGTGGTTGTGCACAGGGACGTTACTTTGAGTACTACATTGGAAACTTCGCAGTGAGTTTTGTTACCTGTCGCACGCCAACAAGATGACTAATGAGCACCTGAACCAAACTGTGTGCTTCTCCTTCGATGACGCTGAAGCGCAAAGTATAATCTCACAACAATCGTTGTTTGGAGAACATCAGAGAGACAATGCACATTTCTATCATGAAGATCAGAAAAGCCAACTGATTTATTTAGAGGAGAAGAACATTCGCCTAAAATGGCATGGCATTGCGCTTTCCGAATATTGGCGTAAAAAGCAAATACCGAGGGGGTTACGCATATACAAAAAGCCAGCACTCGGCAAGGGTGACACCGAGTTTATGAATAAGTGGGAAAGAATCCTTAACAAATGCTCATTAGACTTGACTTTGCTGATCATAGAACAAACTAAGAAAGACGCAGAAAAAGTGATGACGGAGATACAAGAATTAAAAACCGAAATCAACACTCCAGACACAACACAGGTCGCCAAATTGGAGGAAGCCATAAAAGAGGGATTGGCTAAATTTGAAGATGAGCTGAAAGCGTTCAAAATAGAGAAATATGAAAGAGATGCCGTGGACTACAGAAGAGGATCGGTGTACAAATGGGATAAGCGCAGACAACAGAAACCACAGACGAGAGGCCAGCGCAGTGGACAGCGCGGTGGACAGCGCGGTGGACATCGCAGAGGAGAACAGAGACAGAAAGAGCGACACCTGCTCCTGACCAGCGAGGCGGAGACAAGCGACCAAGGCAGCAGCAGTGCGTCTTCTTCCACCGATGGGCCTTTTTTAGGACAGAGAGGAGGCCACACATACAGAAAAGGACGAGGAGGGGCAAAAGGCAGAAGTCGGGATCCAAATCGGTTCACGAGGAGCCTGAACCGGACCTGAACACGGTTATAAACATCTCGGACTACCCTTTGACAACCCCGCAGGTAAAGGCACTGAGCCGCGGACTGTCTTTCGTCCCTACAAATAAAGTAAATGCATTCAAATTGAAGGTGGATTCATACAAGTTTTTCAGACAGTTACACTTAAAACACTTTTTCCATGCTAAAGCAATGGGAGAATCCACCGGTAGTGTTGGCCCATGTGTCTTTGATAAGTTTAAGAAAAAGTCCACTTTCATGCCTCCTGGCGCCCCCAATGCCACTCTGGCCACCTTTGCCAAACTAGTTGAAAAAGACATTGACAAAACCATTTCTGTTGCAAATAAAAAGACCAAATACAACATTACTGTACCTGAAAGAAAAGCCTTAAATGAGCTAAAGGAAAATACTGACATCATTCTGAAATCTGCTGACAAAGGTGGCGGAATCGTTTTACAAAATACAAAGGATTATGTGGCTGAAGCTATGAGACAGTTAACTGATCCTAACTTCTATGAACAGCTGGGACAGAATCCTGTGGACACATATATGAATGAGCGTGACACCATACTAAATAATGCATTGGAAAACAACTGGCTCACTAAGAGTCAGTTTGACTTTCTAAAGAGTGAACATCCTGTGACACCTGTCTTCTACCTGTTACCAAAAATACACAAAAGATTGGACAATCCTCCAGGAAGACCCATTGTGGCTAGTAAAGACTCCCTTACTGAAAATTTGAGCCAATATGTTGACCATTTCTTAAAGGAAATTGTGACATGCCTTCCATCGTATGTGTCCGACACTACTGATGTTTTGAAACTTTTAAGTGACATTTATGTACCGGATAAGACTTTTTTAGTAACATTTGACGTGGAAAGCTTATATACCAACATCCCCCATGTGGGGGGGCTTGAGGCTTTGAACTTTTATTTGACACCTAAGAAAGATACCCTCCCTGTCGAATTGTTGATGGAGCTAACTGAGTTTATTTTAAAATCAAATTACTTCATGTTTAACAACAAATTTTACTTGCAAACTCAAGGGACAAGCATGGGCTCCCCTTTTGCGCCTAATTATGCCAATTTGTACATGGGTTTATGGGAAGAGAGAAACATTTTTAACAACAATCCTTTTTTTGACAACATTTTACTGTACAAAAGATTTATTGATGACATCCTAGTGGTGTTTGTAGGTACTGAAGATGACTTATTTAAATTTAATGAACATATAAATGGAACATATCCAACTTTGAAATTCACCATGGAATATGACAGTGAAAAAATACATTTTTTAGATCTGCTGATAGCTGTAAATGCTGACAAAAAACTGGAAACTTCTATTTACAGAAAAACGACGGATAGAAATACTATCTTGCACGCTTCGAGTTTCCACCCTGATCATACCATTCAAAACATTCCATATGGACAATTTGTGAGATTACGGAGGATATGTAGTGATGAGAATGATTATGGAATTAAGGCTAATGAAATGTCTCAACGCTTTAGGGAAAGGGGGTATGATGACTCGCTAATTAATCAAGCTGCAGAAAAGGCCCACAGGAGGGACAGAGCATCATTACTTAACCCCACACCCAAAAACACTGAAAACAGAGTGACTTTTGTTTCTGAATACTCAACTGCATCAAAGCAGGTCCAGCGGATCATCAGAAAACACTGGCAAATCTTAAAATGTGACCCTAGTCTACACCATCTATCATCACTGCCACCTCGTTTCTGTTTTAAAAGAGGGAGAAATATCAAAGACATGGTGGTTAGTTCTACCTACATGGAGACCCCCAAAAAGACTTGGCTGGCCAAAGGGATACATGGAAACTACAGATGTGGGAAATGTGCTCATTGTTCACATACATTTGACACAAAAACATTCGGTCATCCCCACTCTGGGAAGAAATATCCCATAAAAGAGTTCATCAATTGCCTCTCGACACATGTGGTATACATGTTAAAATGCCCATGTGGATTGATGTACATTGGCCAAACTAAGCGTAATTTAAAACTAAGAATTGCTGAACACAAAGGAGCAATACGAAACGGAAACATGGATTATTCTATAGCTAGGCACTATAAAGAAAAAAATCATGGATCAGCCGCTTCCCTGAAATTCATAGGTATAGAACGCATACAACAAAAACCAAGAGGGGGCAATATAATTAAGCAACTTTTGCAGAGAGAGGCCTACTGGATACACGAACTGAACACAGTAGAACCCCATGGTTTAAATGAATTACAGGACCTCAGTGTATTCTTGTAACATGCATGCACTGCTGACTTGCACACTGTAAATGTCATTTTTTTTTTAATGGATGGGCCTATGCCACATCAAGATTGTCACTTGGACTATTGTTGACTAATGAACCTGCTTCAGGAGTTGGATACGTCATGTAAAAATGAATATGTCGGACTGGATGAGAGACCTACTACAATATGGACATTAATATTTTTTGGAGAAAGGATTTTGATTATACTGTGATTTTTTGCACATTGGGATTAGCACTTTTGCACTTTGATATCATGTGTTTTTTTATTTACTAATGGCCCGAACCTGCATCTGAGGAGTGATATGTATTGTATGAACTCTATGTGGATATGATTATCGATACACATATCAGGGATGTGAGCATATTTATCTGGTAAAATGCATGAGAATTGTATAGTAATTTAAATGGTAGGATGTGATAATATACATACCTAAACCAGTATTGGGTGTTGTCTAGCACTTAAATGGGTGGAGTAGTTGAATGTGGGTGAGGTCATGTGACCAGGTAATCACCCTTATCACCTTTGGGTGACATGCATGCAGTTCCTGTGTTGTTTTCCTTCCAGGCCTGGTTGTACGCAAAGATTGCACGGAGTTCTCCAGTACATCATGTATTCCCTGTATAGATGGCACATACATGGATGAACCCAATGGCTACAACAAATGCCATCAATGCAAAACCTGTGATTCAGGTATGGATCTGTGTAATAAAAAGTGAAAATAAAGTGTCATGTTAATGTTTGTGTGTCATATACTGTGATTCAGATATGGACGAAACAAGAGCAAGTGTCCGCTCCTGTAAGGTACCAGCTATTAAGAGCGTGGAACATAGCCTTTTCTATTTGTACAGGGATTATGCTAGCCTTCCACTAAATATTAAAATGGCAGAAACAAAAAGTGACTCAGGAATGTGATGGTATACTTGTAGCCTATATGTGCTTTTTATTGCATGTGTTTGTATGTCTCGTCCTTTCCATCTGGGACCATGTTGGAAATAAGTGTTTTATGCTTTTACATGTAATCCCTTAATGGATACCCATTGTTTTCCTATATCCATAAATAAACCAAACCAAATAAAAAAGACCTGATTACTTGAAAATACTATTGGTGTAACATAATGTGACATATTTGTATGGAGTAATAACATGCTGTTGTGTTTTTCCAGGCCAAGGGCTCAAAACACGACAGAAATGCACATCAACAGATGACGCAAGGTGTGAAGTAGTGGACGGATACTACTGCGAAAGTTTCTCATCACAAGAGGACTGCAGTTTTGCAGTAAAACATGCAGTCTGTACTCGTGGTCAGAGGATAAAAATACCTGGCAAGTATCATTGCAAAAGGCTGCACTGCACAAAATTAATACTAAGAGATGCAGATTCAGAAGAATACAGTTACATTTAAATCTAACCGTTGACAAAATGTTACTGAGCTCAAATACCTAATAATGCAAAGTGTTTGATACATACAAGGTTGCTCAGCATTATATTTAGCTGACACTTTTATCCAAAGTGATTTACAAACAAGTTCATAATCAGCAGCACCTAAACCTGTACATGGTTAGGTGAGGGTAACAGGCAAAACAGGGTTAGTGTAGATGAGTAGGTTTAGCTTTTTCTTATTTTTTATATTTATATTTTTTATATATACAACTTTATGTTTTTCCTGCACACCTCAGCTGGCTGGTGGGTTGCAGTATAGGTTGCTAATCAGAAGAAAACAAAACTCACACACACTGACCGTTTCACAGTAACTTAATTCACAATGTTTCGGTCATATACCTTAAAGGGACACTGTGCAGGAAATGGTCAAAAAAGGTACTGCAACTATGCTGCTCATTGAAACTGGGCTGCCTATTGCCAAATTTGATCTTCACATTAAAGTTTACTAAGTAATAAACAAATATTTTCTAGTATGGTCCAAGTAGAGTCATTTTTGCAGCTAAAAATGGCTATTTTTGGAATTCAAAATGGCGGACCATGGAGAAGATCCCCCTTTTCATGTATGAAAAGTGAAATTTTTCCAGTCATAATGAATACTTAGAATTTGATGGTGGTGGTAAGTATTCATGAAAAAGGTAACATTAGTGAATGGGCAGCATGACTTCTGGAAATGAACAACTAAAAATCTCACACAGTGTCCCTTTAATAGAGATAAAAGTAAAGCTAAATGATCATTATGTCTTTATGTGGGCATTTTCTAGTTGTTTTCTAATGAAGGACCACTGTCACAACTAACCTCTGCGTGTGTTTTTTTTTCATCTACAGGGTCTAAGACCTCAGACACTGAGTGTGAAAAGTGTCCTAAGGGCCAGAACTCCACACACGGCTTTAACTGCTCTGCATGGACAGAGTATGTCTGTTCTGACTTTGTTCTTATTGTCATGTAATTTTTGACTCCCAATACCCACCTCATTTACAGGTACATCATTTAAAAACATCATTTGTCCCATCGCATCTAAAAAATCTCCTGGATTTTCCCATCCAAATGTTGGCAGGTATGAAGTAGGTGTTTTTCATCAGTCTTTCGACATCGTTTTTCTTTTTTCTCTGTTGTTTTTTCATTTCTTGTTTCTGTTAGGTTCAAACCCTTAACATTTGTAATATGAAACACCTGAAATGAATGGACACAGAGAATCGTTAATTAAGTTTCAAGCTCGCTTGGAGAGCGAGTAGGGAGAACCGTCAGCTACAATTTTCCCCAATCGCTCTAACTGCTCTCCGCATTCCAAGCCGTTTTTATTGAAGGATTGTCCCTGATTTACATTTGGTCTCTACCCGCTACGGAGGGGGGGCAATCACCCGGATAGAGATTTGTTTCACACACACACACACACACACACACACAATCACACAAACACACAAACACACAGGCCTTGGCCTGCTATGTGTAGATGTAACTTTGTTGTGTTTGGGCATTCCATCGTTCTGGTACAGATAAAGTCTTCGCACAGTCCAGTAATCTTCCGCTTAGCCTTGAACAGCAATTCTTGAATGCGAAAAGGCACATTTGTACCAAGGCAACATGTTTGCTCTACTAAAGGATAAAATACAGTTCCAACATTTCCCTCCTGTTTATTCTATTTAGAGACAAACATGAACATCATTCAGCGATCACTTCATCACTTTTTTCTTTAAATAGGTACACTTAGAGGCCCCCATCATAATCCCCTGGGTCAGGGAACAGATCAGGGACGTGGAGGGATTCGCCATCATCAGATTGGTGTGGAGGCTCATGGTCTCCACCAACAACATTATCATAGTCAACATTAGTGTCATCGACATCACTATCCTGTCTAGTTAAAAGAGCATATAGGTTTGACATTTTTTCTTCCATTGGTGCAATGGCAGTGGTAATAAATCTGGTGCACAACAATCTAATACAAGGAATACAACAACATCCACATAACGTGAGGTTCGCCGCAAATATTGACGCTGCCAACTGTTTGTATTTGCCAAACATGTCAGAGAAACCATCCCACACTGAAGTGTCGACCCCGGAGTGGTCTTTCATTTTCTTTTTGGTTGAGGGATCTCAGTCCCTCTATCGCCCTGGTGAGACTTCCGTCAGCTGCCGTATTGTTCGGTATGAAGGAACAACATTGATAACCAAAAATAGAGCACACACTCCTATCGGCCAAAAGCATATCAACCGCAATACGAGATTGGAATGCCATGAGGGAGGTTGCCTTCAGTTGTTCATGGATGGCCCTGAACCCGAATTCAGTTTTGTTGCCCAGCGCCTGCACGTTATAGTGGATCTAGTTCATTCTGTCCACATGTTTGTTTATAGTACACCACCAACATACAAATGATTCAAACCCTGATGCAATTTGATTCCACATTGTAGCTCTCTTATGTTTGTTTTAGGTTAGGTTAAGGGGTGAAGTTTTAGAACAAGGTTTCATTTAACATGTGCCCTATACACATATTTGTTTGATGGACTGATTCATCCTAAAATATCTCTCCTGTTTGAGACATGTGCCATCCACATGACTCAATAAGACTGAAGTAATTTCCGAAACAGACTTTGAGCGAAAAGGCAAAAATGCCTTTTGAAGAGAAAAGAAAACAAAAACAACTGCTAAAACCAAAAATGAATAAACATCTCCCAACACCCTCTAGTTCATAGGTGCATAGGTTTTTTCAAACATTTGCTTAAAGAAAGAAGCTCTCAGTAGTCAACTCATCCACACACAGACAGTAGTGTGGAGGAGGTGCGCAGCTGTAACAGATTAGAGAGCATTATAATAGAGAAGAAACAAAAACATGTTTTGTTAGTTTAGACAAAACAAAACCCAAAGCCGCCCAACCATTCTCTCATAATCTATAATCAAAATAAAATAGATAGCTCTACATTCCCGGGGAACAACAATTATCAAGAGCACAGCAAAATTATGAAAAAGAAAATTACTTAATCCCAGAAGCATAACATGAAACCGACTATTGTGGCTCACGTTTACAGTACAGTTCCTTACAGAATAGGCGATAAACGCAAACTGACAAAATGTGGTGTTGACCACATAGTTACTTCATCCAATGTAGCCTTGAAAATACTCTATGCACAGATGGACATAATAGGCACAGAAGAAACATTAAGCATGCCGTACAAAATGACTATACTCATAGTATTGGCTGTCTTTACATGATAGTTAGGCCTGCATAAATCACTTTGTAACAGAACTAAAACATATTGGCATGCAGTCCTCACTGTCCTTTTGTCATGAGGTCATGGTGATATAGGGGCCTAGCCCAACTCCTGCCAATAATGTCAGTACATTCAAAAATGTATTTTGTAAAAAAAAATTGAGTATGAGTAATATTTGAGAATCCAATAATATCCCTCCTGTTGATACATGGCTTAGCCCATGGCTCCATCAATTTAAAATGAATGACATGTATTACTACTCTCCACTTTCTCACACCATTCCAAAGACATACAAATCACTAGATAAACCAATCAAAATTTAAGAGATAAAAAGAAAGAAAACACAACTGCCATTGTAAAATACACAACTATTAAAAGAAAAAAAATGAAACAAACAACCAGACATACCCTTTACCTAAGGTATAAAGGTCAGACCTTGTCTAACTTTAGGGCAAACTTTCCATGGTTTGAAAGAAAAAAAATAACAGTTGTCATTGTATCAAGTGTAATAACTAAAATTATTACCCAATTGAAACAAAACAAACTCTGGGAAAATCTTGTGAAACTTATCAAATTAAAAACAAAATTCACTTAACCTAGCGAGCATTGGTGTTGTCTAGGTTCCTTCCATTCACATCAGCTGTATTTCAGCTCGTTTCCATAACAGTAGGCCTGTTCCTCAAAGAACAAAAAAATTATGGGGAAAACAACTTTCTTGCATGTACACTCAAAGCAGATCAATTTGAAATCAAATCAGAGCAAAAATGGTTGACTTCATGTATCGGTTACATAAAACATTTTGTAACAGAACTAAAACCTTATTGGCAATCAGTTTTCACTTTGATTGCAACCTGACGACTGAAATGAAAATACAGAGAGACAACTGTCTCTTTCTTTATAAATCAAACAAATGAAAATATAAGGATCCCAACGTCAACAAATTCAAACTTTTAAAAGCAAATAGAGAACATTGACATGTCTCATCACACACCATGTGAAGCAATGTTCACACTTACAGTATTAAACTAATGACAATGATAGATATTTAACATAACTTTAAGCTGTGGTATTGTTTTATCCTAGGTCGGTGTTCAGTTTTAGGTCTTATTGCCTTTGCAGTGACAAACAGGTGGTTTAGCATACACTGTTGGAGGTTTCAATATTGAGTGTCTTTCTGTCTCTGCCACAGAAATGTGCATGTTGATAGTTGGGCCTGCTGTGTCTGATAAGGGGTGCCTGCAGAAGACCTTGGGCTACTTACAGAGAGCCTCTGAGACAAACAGGAGCCATCCGTATGTTTTAATATCTATACAGAGTCTGGCAGTATCACTGCCGCTGCCGAGCTAGTGTAAACATCTACACATAGGACACTGTTATCTTTGCTGGGGTGACCTTGACAAGCGCCTCTGTGTATTCGGAGTCTAGTTTTTGCTAGTTTTCAGAGTCTACATTGTGCTCCAGTTATTAAAATAAAGTTCCAGATCATAATTTCATTGGAAATGACTAGTTGAGTACTACCACCCAACTTTTAGGTTTTTTGAAACCAACCCCATGATACCATTGATATTAACGCATCAAAATAGAACATAATAAGGCAAGAAATCCGATGAAATAAAACGAAGAAATAAGTCATAGTTAAAAGTCAATCAAAACAAAATGACAACCTAAATTTCTAGAAATGTTCAGCACATGTGATCTAACTCTCAGACCAGGTCCAAATTAGGTTTACTCACAGCACCTTTAGGCCATCAAATAACGCCTGCGTTATTTCAAGATCTCAAACCCACTGTTCTTTTAAAAAAATAAAAAATAAATAAATAAATAAGAACAAGGAGAAAGCTTCATCTATTCTTTTAGAAGAAACAAAGACATTTTGGTACAGTAAATCATGAAAGCAAACTCTTTTGCAAAGTTAACATGTTCAGGATAATCCATTTAAGACAATGCAGTAGCCCCTTAATGCACGCCGTACCTCCTGTGGCACGCTGTAATAGACATTGAAGGTCAACTACTATAGTACTACACTACCATGACAGTGCACGGGGCCTTTAGTAATACATTATGACTTGGTCATTGCCATTCTGGTAACAGCTAATTTATAATGCCGTGTCTTAAAGGCTTAAACATTAACATGTTAACTTTCAATTGAAAACAGTAAAGAAACAACATAACTCCACAACCCCGTTTTCTCCTAACAAAAATAAATGGGTAAGAATGTGTGGAAAAACAAAATCATGACAAAAACCCTACACCTCAAAGTTGAATTGTAGAATAAAATAAAAGGCTTCTTCTTATTTTAAAAAAATCGTTTCAACATGTGCACTCCCAAGCTCCAGCTAACTCTGAACACAATAGAGTACCTCCACTAAACACACTCACTCCACAGATACACACGTACACTCCACATACACATATACAATCTCTCTCACACACACAGTGGGGTGTCCCACTAGGACAATTCATACAACAAATAGGGCCCACACAGACAGACAAACAGATATCCATATTACTATATGGTATAGGCTATCTGAGACATTAACTGCTCAGTGAGTAATCCAAATGCAAATTGCTTTTTCACACTAGTTTTGCTATAATTTCCGAGTTTTCAGATCTACATTTTTTTTTTCCCTTGTGGGCAATGCCTTGCCCAGTGACCCTTTTCTCCACATACAAAGCATTTATCAAGTCTTTTTCTATTCGTACCGCTTTATCCAATAACACAAAAGTACTATTGCCGTAGGGTCTTCTTTTTGTACTACTTCCCAGTCCTTGCATTGCATTTCAGCAAGGAACTTTTCACTTCTTTTGCTGTTACTGCCCCCCATTTTGTCTCTATGAATTTAGTCCAACGTCACAACACCTACAGTGCCTCTATTGTTGGATACACTTTTCAACAAGATAGCGATCAACGATCGTTTGTGGTAAGATTCACTTCAACCTCCGAGGATACGTGCCCCTCACAGGTGGAATCTTCTTGCATACAGGCTTCCACAAAGACTCGCTATTTGAACCTTGTTGTATTGGTATGAAACGTATTACCGAGTGGTAATACGAATCCTTTCACACAAACTTTCACACTTTTTCTCAACGCAGAGAACACAGAATTTAAACTAGTTTCTCGTACTAGGGGAGTCTGCCCTCCCTTTACTTTACGTAGTCTTCAGAATTTAACTTGTTCGACGACACAGAGGAGTCTGGCCTCCCTTTTTCTTTTCTTTTTTCCTTTTTTTAAATTTTTATCATACAGTCTTCAGAATTTAACTTGCTCGACGACACAGAGGAGTCTGGCCTCCTATTTTACCTGATAGAGTCTAGAATTGTCAGGGTTTTGTCTTCTCTTATTTTACCGTCTTTTCATTCAATCCTTTTTAAATAAAAATAAAAATGTAGGCCTACTCACAATTCTCTGGTCTTTTCAAGATTCCCGTCAACCGTCGGATCCCAGCCTGCGAGGGAGGGACCAGTCCCGGAAAAGGGTCTTAGTGCTGTGGCCACAGACTTTCCTGGTTCCCTCCTCGCGTGCTGGAATCGTCGGGTATCTTGGGATCCGGCTTCGAAGGACCAAGTAAATGTTAGGTTCAAACCCTTAACATTTGTAATATGAAACACCTGAAATGAATGGACACAGAGAATCGTTAATTAAGTTTCAAGCTCGCTTGGAGAGCGAGTAGGGAGAACCGTCAGCTACAATTTTCCCCAGTCGCTCTAACTGCTCTCCGCATTCCAAGCCGTTTTTATTGAAGGATTGTCCCTGATTTACATTTGGTCTCTACCCGCTACGGAGGGGGGGGGCAATCACCCGGATAGAGATTTGTTTCACACACACACACACACACACACAATCACACAAACACACAAACACACAGGCCTTGGCCTGCTATGTGTAGATGTAACTTTGTTGTGTTTGGGCATTCCATCGTTCTGGTACAGATAAAGTCTTCGCACAGTCCAGTAATCTTCCGCTTAGCCTTGAACAGCAATTCTTGAATGCGAAAAGGCACATTTGTACCAAGGCAACATGTTTGCTCTACTAAAGGATAAAATACAGTTCCAACAGTTTCTGACTGTTCTTGTTTCTGACTGTGTAAGTGTGGCTGTGGGGTATTTTTATTTATACTGTTTACATTAATGACTACGCCACTTTCATTTGTTAGGGTGAGAGAACCCAACCATCAGACACTTGGTTCTACTTCCCCGCAACAGGTTAACATGTATATCTTGAAATACAACTGTCATACAATTCAGAGCTTTCATTTTCTTTAAATGATTCTCCTCTTTTGTTATAATAATGGCCTCGTGGGCTCAGTCATAGACGATATGTAAACTTCGAACAGTAGATGATTAAAGAATGTGCAGTTGCATGAGAGTCTGCCAAATAACAGGCTACTGCACAGTACTGCACAGCGACAGTGGTTAAAATAAATAAATATAAAAATAAATAAAGAAAGAAAGAAAAAAAAAACCCTCAAAATAGAAAAGAAAAAAACAACCAGGTTGTCCCTACCCCTCAAAAGGTTGGTAAAACTGCCCGGGAGTTGTGTACTATTTATTGCACCAATCCCAAATATAGCCACTACACACTTAGTTCCAATGCAGCGCGCCTATTGAACAAGCCCCATTGTCTCGAGTATCTCAAAATAGAAATGGTAAAACGACTGGTGCTCCCCTCTAATGATGTTGTAGCAGTGTTGACGATGTTGAGTGTTTCTGTGTGCATCCGACAAGACATTCACCATTAGTAGGGCTGTAACGATACACTCGACTCACAATTCGATTCGTATCACGATTTTTGACCTGCGATTCGATACACCACATGATTTCACATTTTCCAATACTATAAAATAAAATTATGAATACAAACTTTGATAGTTTATAGGTACAATATGTTACAAGAGGCTATGATATTTTTTTAAGTTTACATTGGAAGCACTATTACTTCATATCATTTTATTGTTTTCTTGACTGATGGGAAACAAAACTTTGAAAGGGCTTATCTGTGTATCACGATTTCTCTGTTCGATACAATATCGTTACAGCCCTAATAACTAGCAAGGACACTTCACTGTTACGCACCTAAGCAGAGTTGTGCAACGTGGAAACATGAGTGCTACCACAAACGACACCACAGCATGATACAAAATGGTTTCAAACTCTGAAATAACATTCTGCCAGTCCCGCAGTCACATCTGCCGGGGCACCCACACACACCCACCCCACACAAAGGAGCCTACTTTTCTTGCACGACAGACCAAGTGCAAAACAGTACAGGAGAAACAACACAAATGCCACAGGTGCTTAACATCAAAGACTAGGAGACGCATAGTGACACTGCCCTGAAGAAGGCACTTGTGCCGCTGCGCGTGGGCCTTGTTTTTAATATGTCCATGTGGGACCTGTCATATTGATGGGGACATTTTGATTTGGAGTGCCTTAGTCAGAGAATTTATTCTCATTTTTTGATCCTCTATCCTTCTTATTAGACCTCTCTTGCTAACTAGATAAAAGACGTGACATTTTATCAGGGCAAGAGTGGAAATGACTACCTGGCCATCAGGATAAAGTGTCACACAGGCTACATAAGGATGCATCATTTGACCTCCAGATTGTTTACTCTTTTAGGATTCTTTAACCTTTGATTTGTTTTCTGCATGTCTGATTCTGTTTTTATCATCTAGTTGCAGTGCAATAAGAAAAGAGAAGGCTGAAGATGGGAGTCCTATAAGTGATGTTGTATGTAAAGACGTCAGACAGAGATATGCACTTTTGGTTTGTGCGGTACTTTCTTTCATTCTATATGGCTTTGCATTTTACCAAATTTGGAGGAAATACCAGAGTGAAAGTAAGTTACCTTTGTTGTGAGCGCTTTAAAAAAATATATTTCTATAACACTAATATTGTTGCTGTTTAGTGAATGAAAAATCCAATAGGCTAACTTTTTTTTCATAAAAGAAACAGGTAAAGGCCTATAACATTTTGTCTATATAACATTTTTACAACAGCAGCAGATATGTAAGGTCATGAAATATGATTTTGTCTACTGCTTATGGTCAGGAGGACTCTGTGATGGAATAGCTTGAAAGTGATAGTTGACATCGGATCATATTAAAAGGCACACAAAACATAGTCTCCAACTCAGGGACATGAGCTGATGAACTACTATTTGTTTGGCTTTCTTTGTGTACAGGGTCATAGCTTTTGAAGTAAACTACATACAGAATGTCCCAATATTGACCTGAGGAATGGAATTAAGTTGTTGTTTTTGACATTTGACAACAGGGACATGAGCTGATAAACTACTGTATGTTTGACTTTCTTTGTGTACTCGTCTAATACAGGGGCTGGCAGTGATGGTATATCATTGCCTAAACCAATAGAAGAAACTGACGCAAGACACCCATCATCACATGTAGGTTTTTAAAGCATTGTTCACCTTTTACCAATGCACCATTAGTGATGTGATGCGAGTAGACATAGAAAAAGCTTCAAACTTCTCATTTCCCCAATTCATTGCTTACCCAGACAACTCATTTAGTAGCACTGAAGGGTTTGATATGAAATGTCTCCATTTGGTTCCTTGTTTATTTTTTTCCACATTGGAATGTATTAAGATCAACACTATTACTATAAAGTAACCTAATATTTGCAGATCTCTTCAGAATGTCAGAGTTGTGTATTGAATGCCATATTACCATGCCACCTAGTGGCCAAGTTTTTCACCTGTAAATCCAGCAAATAACACAGATCTGGCCTTTGTCACAGACACACGACGCTGTGATTAGTAGAATTCCATCAGACATACGTCCACAGGTATGATTTACAAGTTTACATATTAATGTCCTCAGAGAGCTTGAGTACCTGCCAAATTGATGTGTGTTCTTATTCTGTGCGTGTGCATGTGCTTGTTTTTTCAGTTACAACCAGAATCAAACGACTCCGCCTATGGATCCACGATAAACAATCGGTAAGAAAAGTTGAGATAAATTGAATAATCAGTGACTCTTGTGCAATACATACATATATCATGTTGTGTGATAATTGTGATATTTCTGTATTACAGAGAAGAGATTGATAGTCATGAGCCTCAAGCTCTGAGCAGTGAGCTTCCATCAACTCCAGCCACCCCCAGTGGCCTGCCATCCATACAAACATAACATTTCACATTTTATATAAGAAGACACGGGGGCGTCCGTAACTCCGCCTAGTAGCCTATCTTATTTTGTGGTTTTAACTAACCTACTAACTAGCCAGTCCCAAGCCTGGATAAAGGAGGAGGGTGGGATCCTCCACAATTACTGTTCTGTAACTGAATGTTCATGAGGTACGTATGTTGCACAGGCCCATGTCAAGGGTACCACTTCCTTTCCTAGCGTGTGAATAAATGGTCAACTTCAGTCCGGTCTCTCAAAGTAACGTCCCTGTGCACAACCACTGTCCAGGTGCTGGTGATGTGCAGTAAGAGTAATCCAAGTAAATGAAGGATGAATCACCGCACACTGCTATCTTTGCTGGTAGTTTATTTAGTTTATAACTTCAGTCCGGTCTCTGTCCTTTATTGTCAAGTTGTTTATACGTGTCCCACAGTCAGTTATACTTAGGGAGTATAACATAACATGGTGTCATATTAGTGGTGGACAACGCGACAACGGAAAGAAAATCTTACATACGCAGACACGGGGGAGTCCTTAACTCCGCCTAGTGTCTTATATTGTGTTTTTTTCCCATTTATTTAGTAACTAGCCAGTCCCAAGCCTGGGTAAAGGAGGAGGGTGGGATCCTCCACAATAACCAGAGAAACATCTCAGTTATTAACCCTCACTAAATTCGGATGCTATGTAGCTGATGTCTCTGGATCTGACAAAGGCCTAGCCTGGTAATCCGGACTATAACATGAAAATTGTATCCTGGCACCGGACTGGCAAAGCTCTGGAACCAACGGTTGACATACACAACATACAAAACGTTTGGTTCAAGCTGTCAGACTCATTGACAGTAAATAGAATGGACGCCAAATCAACGCTATTTGCCATTCAACGCTTTGAAGCCAGATTTGGGAACATTCCAACTTACATTCCACCTTAGCAACGCCAAACGCAGGTGCTGATTGGACAACAACAAGACTTCTAACGGTCAATCAAACCATGTTCTGATGCTCATTGGTCAATTTAACTTTTAATATCTCTCTAAAATAAAACATCACCACAAAAAATCACCACCCTGGTAAGTTGGAGAGCAAGGGGACCTACTAGTTGAGCGAAAAATGATCCCCCTGGAGTGGCATTTAAGGGAGATACAGGGTTTTATGTCTCTCATAGGAATGAATGGGATTTGGCCATTTTTTGGTCTTTTTGGGTCCAACCTTGGCTCCAACTTGGCTTCAACAATGAAATAGAATTTTGGCCTCCATTCTATTTACTCTCAATGGTTTGTCTGCATGTAATGACCAGTATTGTGCAGACAACATTGTGGCTTAGGGTTATGCATCCTTTGCATTATCTCCAGTGGTGAAGTACTAGACCAACTCGCCTGGCAAAAATGCTTTCTGCTTTTGGTTTTGTCTTCCTACGAGGTAGCGGAGGCCCACAGTGCCCCTAAGTAAAATCAATTTCAAAACAACAACTTTACACGTTAAGAATTATTAATGTAATGTAACTCATTGTGATCTTAAATGTTATGGATGTTTGCATTAATGTTCAATCATTCCGTTTATTAGGCTACTTATTTTAGGCTGATATTTTCTTCCTTTCTGTTCCTTTCTTCCTTTCTGGATTTTAGCCTGGGGTGTTCTCACTTTTGTTACATGTTGTAAAATATTAATGGGTGTATTTAGATTTTTTTTGTGAGTTAACAACTAATTTAAGCGGTTATAGTATGTTGTTAACAGGTCACTAATCATTGTGCCGAAGTGAAATGTCTTTAATGTTGCTATGAAAAGATATACTCATGAATCTGCAAAAATGTGAGGGGCGTACTCACCTATGTGACATACTGTAATAACTAATTCTACGGTAACACTTTACTTGACGCCGGTGTCATAAGCATGTCATTACGGCGTCATAATAGTGTCATGGCACAGTTATGCATGCGTCATAAATATTATGTCCATGTCATAAACATTTTATGACTGTTGGCCTTAAGTAACATTCGGTTATGGCAAAGACAGCCCAAAGTTGCCACTGCCTTAAACACATTTTATGCACCCAAATTGCTTTTTTAAAAACTTTTTATGTATCATATTATTATATGCTACATCTTCTTTTACCATGTGTTGGCCAATCCTGTCTGTGTTGCAACTGTACATTGTGCCTAGATTTCATTATCATCTACATTTTGCTACTAATTACTTATACTGCTGTACTGTAATTCGCTTTGGTCAAAGGCGTCTGCTAAATGTATTGTAATGTAATAATTTTAATGTTGCACAGTGACCTTGAGTGCTTTATAAAGGCATTTCAGAATAAAATATTTTATTTTGTATTTTTTGTTTTTTTTTATATTATTATACTGTATGTGTGATGTATGTCAGATCAATAATACACAATGGAAAGAATGGAAAGTTCTCAGCCATAACCTTTCTGTAAAAGAGGAGCGTGGGAAATCTTTGACAGAGAAAAAAAAATGTGCTTACCTAGCTGTAAATAGATTACCTGTTTTTGAATGATTATTTTCCTCAGCATCCTTATCTGTGCCAGTTGAGCATTGAGAACAAAACTGCAAATAATTAAGACTCCACGTATAGGGTGACCACTGGTATGACTGCTGTACAGCAGGGGTGGGGAACCTATATGTCTCGAGGGCCATTTATGGCCCTTGAGGTCATNTTATCCCCCAACCCAATACAATTTTAATGTTAATGTTTTGTAAAGGAATCTCAGAGAGAGTTGGGTCTGTTTTAAGGGTGGCTGCCCTCAATATATAACTTAGGCCTAAAGTACAGGGGGGGGGGGGTGGGGGGGGGAATTCTGGTTTGTGTTCATAGTAGGCCTACGGCCCTTGGAGGACTTTTACGGACTTTGGAGGAATTTGAAGTGGCCCCTCCGATGAAAAAGGTTCCCCACCCCTGCTGTAGTAGGACTCGATTAGTAGGACACTAATCTGAGCATTGTGAATGCAAAACACCTCTCTGTTTTAAATTAATTGTTGCCTCCTGTCCTTGAAGTTGGGAAGAGGAAACGTGAGGAGATATTGAATTATGAAGTAGGCAACTGCTTCAATCTAGCCTTATCAACAATGATGTCTGATGGCAAAGCATGTAGTCCCCAATAGTAGGCTTTGAAAGGTTTTTTTTTGTATCTTGTCTACATTCAGAATATGACAGGTACCAAGCTGAAATAATGTCCAATGCATGGGCGTTTTTAGACAGGGGCCAGGGTGGGCCTGGGCCCCTGTAGGATTGGTCCAGGCCCCCCCTAGGGCCCCTGCGCCAGCCAATCATACAAAAAATAAAAAATGTCTAACGGGTTTGCAAAGTGCATTGACGGATTCCAAGTGCAACACACACAGGAAGGGACTAGGAGGGTCAGTTGTCCCAGACACAGGCACAGAGGGGGTACAGAATTGGGTCCTAGTAACTTTACACATGTTGAGTGCCCCCCGGCTCGGATGAGGTACTGCCACTGCCCCTGCACGCACTCCACCCGATTCGCGAGATGTTCCACCTGCAGACTTCACTAGAACTTCTTCATTTTTGGAGCTATTATCGCTGGACTTAAATGGAGTTGGATAACATGCTGAAGTGAGGAAACAATTCATTTCTTTAAGTTTCTGTAGGTGAGGAATAAGCCGGTTTTAAACGGAATGGTGGCATATCGGTTTGGGCACTTAGGCTATTGTATGTGGCTGAGTTAAAATGCAATTCTATGTGGTGCTATTTTATTAATTATTAACAGTTCTCAGATTCATAACGGTATTTAATTGCACTGCTATTAAGGCTGCTTATGAGTTTTGTCATAGGCTAACGTAGCCTAGCTTACAAATGCAATGGACAGACAACATTGCTACATTGCTGTTTGAAATGATTTGGGAGCAAAATAGGAGCGAAATGCATCGCCGTATGACACAAACCACCGGACAAAATACCTTCTACGTTGGATTTGGCCTTTAATTCAAAGGAAATATTCACACAATGTCAGTAAATCCGTTTGTTTTCCGTGTCTTCAGTCTGTTTCGTTTCTGTTCCCACTGTTCTGTCGCTACTAGTCAAGCGCAAGCAACAGGACGCCGGACCTAGGAACCAGTGTTGCCAGGTGTAGAACGTGAAATAAGCAACTAGTGTTGCCAGGTGTAAGAGAAATAAGCTGTTTTGGGCTGGCTTAGAAAAAAGCCCAAAACAGCTGCCAGAGAAATTAGCAGCTGCTTATAATCATTTAACCCTTCTTCCTTGAAAGATCTACTACTGGGACTGAATGCCCTGTGGTGGAGATTTTAGGCTATTTTATGCAATGCATTTTCTCTTATTTGAGACTTTGTTGGATAGGGAAATATAAACTGTTAATTATACAACTATTATTGAAATGAAAAAGTGATAAAATAGAAATGGAGATTAATTTAAATTCATGATTTTATCTCATTTTTAAATTTAATTTCAGTCTTTTCGTTAGAAAGGTTTGGGGGAAAGACACCACTTATATATATTTTAAAAAATGTGCAGATATTGTCATCAAGAAAACTGTGATACACATTTTTTTTTCAAAAGCGGCCATCCCTAGTTTGTATGTTCTTGCCATTAGATTTTTTCCATAATAATAATAGTTGGTATAGCACATTTCAAACAATGCATGCAGCTCATTGTGATTTAACAGTTAGATTAAATATGAAATTGGTAAGTTGGTTAACCCATTGATGCCAAATTACTGTGCCAACATGCTATCATTGAACCGTAGTGCCAGGAAGCTGCATGAGGTAGCTTTAGGCTCATGAAAATTCAACATTTTTGGTAAATGAAGAAATAGTTTGTATGGTTAACGTCTGAATGAATGGGTGATACTGCAAAATGAAAGCAGCTTTTGATTCAATTAATTAACACTGCTTAGTATGTGCTTCAGATGCTGAAGCATGTGTTTTTGCAGGTTTTTTAGGCAACCACTGGGTTTATAAAAGCAAAAAGGCCGATATGTTTGGCAAAAGTAAGGTCGAAGAATATAAGGTACCATGGGCCCCCCTCAAAACATGGTGGGCACCCTCGTCAGGCCCCTGTGGTAATTTTGGGGGACTAAAAAAAAAAAAAAAACGCCACTGGTCCCCCATGGGCTTCATTTTAAAACCCTTCAATTGACAGCTGACTGGAACCTGAAACAGATTGAAACAGTGGCACATAATGGGTCATAACTTTTGAAGTAAACTACATACAGAACACATATTTCCCAATATTGACCTGAGGAATGAAATTAAGTTGTTTTTGACAAAAGAGCAATAATGTGTAGACATTCAACTATCTTTTCATTCTTTTGAGCTTAATTGTTTCTCACCACCTGCTTCTTCATCCATCATTTACAGTTTAAATTCGATTATTATAATCATTTATTTAAGCCAAGAAATAATGACCCACAGGCCGTTAACACGCTGCTTAAAAAACGGCACTGGTCTGGACAAAGTCCCACTGTTGGGAGTCCTGTGTTCATGAGGTTTTTA